>NC_091620.1:77877921-78185421 GCF_027580195.1 Bos mutus | reverse complement strand
ACTTTACTGAATTTGCCTATTAGTTCTAGTAGCCAACAGCTTTTAAAGTATAAAAATACATATAGTCCCATGGGATCACAAGCATAAGTCCTACTGGCCTCGGAGCCAGGTGATCTGGAGGCATCTTCTAGGCAGCGGTTGCGAACATTAGGGCATCAGATGAGCACCCGAGCCCTTTCCCAGGAGGTACTAGCAACCTGGAGCGAGGAGTGGGGAGCGCACAGATGGTGTCCGCCTGGCCACACTCCCCAGAGAACAGCTCAGTTGACCTCTAGACCTGTTTTATGTCAGAAGCCCACCCCTTAGGCTGCAGTTCCAGGACAAGCAAATAGGCCTCTTTTCCCCATACACATCAGGGTGTATGTACTTCAGTCTACCGTCTACACTGTTCCCTATGGGTGGTAACCAGCTCAGAACTGTCTCTCCATTTGCTACAGTCCCATGACACACATCAGTGAAAGCCCCATTGGCCACCAGGGACAGGAGATGAAGGGATGTCCTCTGGTTGACAGAGAAAAAATGAGCCACGAGACACAGGTACAAGGCTCCCCTCTGGCGGGTACTGTCACTCAAGAGCGCAGCAGAGGGAGTGTGGGAAGATAGTGTCAGCCTCTGACGTCCCTGGAGAGGATTGGGGTGGTCCTTCGATGTGTGTTTAATAAGCAGCCTGCCCCTCAGGCTGCAGCTGTGAAGATGAGCTGATGCATGGCTTTCACAGAAAGACTGGGCACCACAGTCTCCTGTCTCTCACTGAGCCCAGGGGCTGGAGTTTGTTAAGAACTCTTTCTGTTGGTGACAGTCCTGGGGGAACTGTTTCAGCCCCACTGGCACCAGAGCCAGGCCTTCTAGAGGTGTCCTTGGGCAGCAGCTGCAAAAGTTGGGGCACCAGATGAAAGTCCTTTCCAGGAGATACATATGACCTGGAGCAAGGCGGAGGGGCCTACTGTCCTCTGTCTCTGGAGAGTGTTCAGTGGGCCCTGGATGTGTTATATGAGATGCCCGCCTCTCGGGCCCGTGCTATGGGATAAACAGGTAAGCCTCTTTCACAGAGTTGGGTGCTTTTCAGTTGGCTGCCTCTTTGCTGGTCCCTGGCATGGCTGGCTTCATTCCTCTGAGAAGTGGTTCTGTTTGCTGTAATCTTGAGAGTCTCCTGGACATGAGCCTGCTAGCTTTCAAAGCCAAATGTTTGGGGTGCTCATCCCTTAGGTGCAGGCCTTAAGAGCTGGGGTGTCCAAGGTGGGGTTCAAACTCTTTCCTCCCCAAGGAGAAGTGGGCGTTTTGAGTTCTCGCGTGATTTTGAGTTGCTGTGCGGGTGGTGGGTTTTATGATGAGATTGTGTTCAGTCTCTTACCTGCTTCGATGTGGCTTTTCTCATTTGCCCAGTGCAGAGGAGTTGCTCAGCTAGTTTTTGGTCTTTCTTCAGAAGCAGTTGTTCCACCTATAGCTGTAAATGCAGTGTGTCTGGGAGGAGGTGAATTTAGGGTCTTTTTCTATATCACCCTTTTGAACCACAACCCACTATGATTTCATTCGATGAAAATGAAAGACAGAATTGTTTAGAAGTAGCTTTGACTTTACTCATTTTTTTTATTTTTAAAAGTAAGGAAAGGATCAAAGCTGAAATTATTTTCAAAGAAAATAATGAAAAGTCAAGAAGACATAACAGAAAATTCCAGGTAATATCCAATCTTCACTTGGCTTATTTGTAAGACCAGCTTTACAAAGAAATTGTACAAATATATCAGTTAAGTTAAAAATGCAAAATTGTACATCTCTCTTGGAAAAGGAATTTGGGTCCTTAGGTTCTCAAGAGTCCCCATGTGTTTTTGGTGAGGCACTGTGCAATTCAGAAGGATACGGTACCTTCTTTTGCTAAAAGTGGCACTACTTTCTAAAGTAGTATTTAGTAATTAAAATCTGCTTTATCGTCTCTGCATGGTTTGCTAATACCAGTGTCTAGTTTTTAATCATTTGCAATGCATTCTTACTTTGAACAACTATCCTTTGGCAATGGCAATGTTTTCATTCAGTATGGAACCCCAGGAAGACGGCCAGTAAATCAAAGTTAGAGAGATTTGAACTTGGATATGGTGCTCGAGAGTTATAATGTGGTAGGAAGGGATAGGATATCCACTCCAGTATTCTTGGGCTTCCCTAGTGACGTAGGTGGTAAAGAATTTGCGTGCAATGTGGGAGACCTGGTTTCGATCCCTGGTTTGGGAAGATTCCCTGGAGGGAGGGCATAGCAACTCACTCCAGTATTCTTGCCTGGAGAATCTCCATGGACAGAAGAGCCAGGCGGGATTCAGTCCGTGGGGTCACAGAGTCAGACACAACTGAACGACTGAGCACACAGAGCAGAGGACTGTCCTAGGTCAGGCCTCCTCAGCCCTGGTCTGCATGATTACAACAGATTCCTGCCTGTGCATATTTGGCTGTTTCTGGACTTGATGAACTGTGTTTCATAACTTTTAAAGTAACTGAAAAATACAAGTAAATAATAGAACACATCACAACAGACACCAAAGCAAAGCAGTTACTGGTTGAGGGAAAAATGCCCAGGAAACAGGCCAATGGAGTGGTAAAATATAAAACTCTTGATACAAAGACATTTTAATGATTAAGATGTAGGTTTCCAGAAGCAATTACAAGAGAAAATTTCCCAAAGTTTAAAATAACATAAATGTCCATATTTTTGGTTACATTAAATAATGTAATAATAAAGAATAAAAATAACAGAAGTGCCCTGAAAATGAGGAAATGCATTTTCTTCTGACATTTCCCAATATCATCATCAATGTGAGACACTCAGAAGTTTCATCTATAAAGATGAACTATGATACTTGTTTTGTATCAACAACTATTATTTAAGCACTGAGTAGGGTTTTAAAGGCACCCGCAAATTAAAGTATTTATAGTCAAGTAGCAGTACAACTTATCAAGTGCTCACCACAGGCCAGACGCACTTCCAAGTGTGTAACATGCATTGTGAATTTAATGGCCTGATTATTTAATCTCTATTTTTTTTCCAGGTAAAAAGGAGACCGAGTAAAATTAAATAACTTGCCCCAGTTTACCCAATTAATAAGGGACAGTCAGGATCTGAACTCAGATAACATCAGTGCCTAGGCCACCCCCACCACTTTCAACTTTTCTCTAAAATCACACACTGAGCAATGACAATGCTAACATCTATAATACAGATTACATTATTAAAGTCCTTTACACAAGGCACCATGGGTGAGTGTGTTAACAATAAATGATGTAAAAATGTCCATAACTGTTTGTGTCCTTAAGAATCTTCACATCTAATGGGTATTATCATAAATAGCTTTGATATATGTATTTTTAAGCTTTTATGCATTTTTGAGATATATTTGACATTTAACATTTTGTGTGTACACTAATGAGTTTATATATATAGTCAAAATAAGTCTAGTTAACATCCATCACCACACAGTTACATTTTTCTTGTAATGAGAACTTTAAAAACTTACGCTTTGTAACTCCCAAATATGCTACACTGTTATTAACTATACTCACCATGGTGTACATTATATCCCCATGACTTATTTCAAGCTGGAATTTTTTATTATTGACTCTCTCCACCCATTGCACCCACACCCACACACCACCTCTGGCAACCACCAATCTGCTCTCTGCATCTATGAGCTGAATTTTCTTGATTGTACATATAGGTGATACCCCATATTTGGCAGTCTCAGACTTACTTCATCTAGCATAAAGTCCTCCTCAGGGTCCATCCATGCTGTTAAAAATGGCAAGATCTTATTTGTTTTATGGCTGATGTTCATGCGTGTGTGTCTGTTGCATTTTATTTATCATCTGTGCATAGACACTTAGGGTGTTTCCCTGTCTTGGCTATTGTAAATAGTGCTGCCATGAAAATGAGGGTGCATGTCTTTTTGAGTCAGTGTTTTCACTCTCTTTTGGATAAATACCCTGCAAGTAGAATTTCTGAATCATATGGTCATTCCACTTTTATGTCTTGGGGAACCTTCATCCTTTTTGCCATAGTGACAGCCCCAGTGTACATCCTGACCAACAGGGCACAAGGGTTCCTGGTTCAGCACATCCTTACAACGTTTGTTACTTCTTGTCTTTTAATAATAGTCATCCTAACAAGTGAAGTGATAGCTCACTGTGATTTTGATTTGTAATTCCCTGATAACTTAATAATGCTGGGCAACTTACTGTGAACCTATTGGCTATCCATGTCTTTTTTTGGAAAAAAAAAAAAGTATATTCTCAGGCCATTTTAAAATCAGTTTTTTTTTGTTTTGTTTTTTTTTGAGTTGTATATTTTGGATTTTAACTATTGGATTATATTTGGATTATAAGATATGATTTGCAGTTTTTTCTCCCATCCCACAGGGTTGCTGTTTCAGTTTGTTGATGGATTCCTTTGCTGTGCAGAAGCAGCTTCTTAGTTTGATATAGTCCCACTTTTTCTGTCAAATCTAAAAGATTATCACCAAGACCAGTGTAGAGGAGCTTATTACTGCCTCTATCTTCTGGGAGTTTCATGGTTCCAGGTCTTAATCCATTCAGGCCCTCAATCCATTTTGGGTTTATTTTTGTGTGTGGTATAAGATAATGATCCAGGTCCATTCTCTTGCATATTGTCCAGTTCTCCCAATATCATTTATTGAAGACACTCTTCTTTCCCTGTTGTATATACTTGGCTCTGTCTCTTAAGTTGACCCTATATGTCTGGGTTTATTTTTAGGCTCTCTATTCTTTTTCTCAGATCTATGTGCACGTTTTTATGCCAAGAGAACACTACTCTACTATAGTTTTCTAGTATAGTTCGTACAAAGCGGGACACATGCTCCATAATTTCTATCTTATGTATTTTTATTCTAAAAATATGATTCTGATAAACTCAGAAGGTGACAATGGGGGTGGTTAAAAGAATACTTAAGACATTTTCTGGAAATAAGGTAGCATTAAACAGATATGAAGTCAGAAGTCACAGGTTTGAAATGTTGATCTTGGTTGTTGATTAACCTGAGACTTTTTTGATCTATCTCACAGTTGCTGCTGGCATTTAGTAAGAACTTGTGCATTTTAGTCAGCATTTTTTTTTTTTTTTTGGTAGAAGTCTGAACCTGAATGAATGACATGAAGTGTTATTTTTTAAAAGGATACTGAAATAAATGACAGGGACTTTAGCAGCCAGAAGAGCTTTAGGAAATTGAGAAATGAGAACTGGCACTATGACTGGCTTAGCTGAGCTGCTTCCCAGTGAGGGGGATGAGGGCTGATCAGACCTGAGCCTCTGGCCAGGGAGGTGAGAACTGTGATTGGCAGCCCTATGAGAACCATGCAGTTTCACGTAGGGCAGATGGAAGACAAGATGCCAGCTGATCTAAAAAAGAGACCACCAAAAAAAGCGCTAATAAATAAAAATAACATTAACAGAGATAAAGGAACACTTCCCTTGTCCCAGAGATTGTTTTAAGCATTTGCAGGTAGTATAGTGCTTGAAGGAAAGCCCGGGCTATGCACAAAGCGCTGTTAGAATGTGTGGAAGGTGGCAGGGGGAGGGGACGTAGTGAAGTGGGCTCATATGATGAAGAGCATGAATGAAAGGCTAAGTAGATTTCATTTTACTGACAAGTCAGAGCTAATGCACAGAAAGTAACACAGGCACAGTTCTAGATTAGGGTAAGTAAGCTGCATGGAAGAAAGGAGAAACTGGAAGTGGGGAATTTAATTACTAATCCATTTTAATTGGAAGTTAAACAAAGACCTGAATTCAGTAGATGGTAGTGGGAATGGGAAAGAGAAATAAAACAAAAACCACATGTAAGGCACTGGGAAGGAGACCTGTGTGCAAACAGTGGCTTATTAGAGATGGAGATGAGGGCTAAGAAGAGTTCCCAATGGCTGACAAATTCCCCACTGAGGGATTACGTGAATGGCAGTTCAGTGGCCAAGACAGGGTGAGAAGTGGTTGACGAGGAAGATGATGATGAATTTGGTTTGGGCGTGCGGAATTGGAGCAGGAAATTCCAAATGTGGCACCACATCTTGTGAGAAAATTTAGGGCAGGGAAAACTCAAGCTTCGGGAATAGATGAAATTGCAAACACAAAAGTAAAGAAGAAATGAACTACAGACTGATAAATGCGAATACAAAAACGTGTATTAGCCAAGAGGTTTGTAAAATTTTAAAAATCCGAATTTATTAGATTTTATTAGTAACACAATTACACAGAGTAAAGTTCAGGAATTCATCAATGGTGGTCACCAATATGTGCTTCTTTGTGGCTTTTTAAGCTGTTATTTCTCATGATTCAAATCGATTCACAGGACAGTTGAATTTCATACATAGCTTCATAAGATGAATACAACAGATCTTCTATCCATAAAATTAATGAAAACATTTCTTTCATGAAAGGCACATAAAGAATCTAAACTAACACATTTATTTAAAGAATTCTGATAACTTTGAACTTCTTTACATTACAAAAAAGAAAAATCCCCCAAATGAAACAGATGTAAATGTAGTTTCTGGTTACATACACACACACACAAACACACACACACTGCAACAAATAGACCTCAACAAAATGATAACACACAACTAAATTTAGAAACTACTTACCCACAAAGTTTATTGAAACACTACATAATGTTTTTAAGATGAGTAAAAAAAGAGAAGTAAGGTATGGAATGCTGTTCACTTTGCTGAAAACAAGGTCATAGAGAGATACTGTGAATAATTAAAACAAAAGTGACTATCAAAATTTTAATATCTAGCAAAAATGTAATACTTACTTGAGAATACATACAATTGCTGACTTAATTAAATACAATTACTCATTTTCCTAAGTGTAATTGCCCATTTCATTCTCAGAGATAATAGCACAGTTTAAAGAAATAATACAAACTCAAGCAAGTGGAGGAAATTTGAATAATCTCAGGGAAAAAAGTAATTTTAATATAGTGTGATAATTAAATTTGAAACTAGTTACTTACATATGTGAGTTTAAAGGCTGCATTTTATCCGTAGCAGAATCTTCGAGGTCTTTCCTGTTACCTTCCGAACAAAGAGCTGTCATGTATGGTACGTACAAGGGATTTCCCAAAGGAAATACACAAATGAATGTCTCAAAATTCATTATGCTAACTTATTTTTTACCCACAAAAATGCTCTTGCACCCACCTAAACTTACTTATAAATAAAAATGTAGTTATTTGAAGTGTATAAAAATTAACTTGGCATCACCTTTAAGGCAATGCATGAATACCATCCAAATATTAAAATTCAAAGTGAAAACAAACCAACTGAATAAAAATTAAGTGTTTATAAGTCTATATGTATATCCTCAGAAACCTGCATTTTACAGTTTTTAAACCAAATCTAATGTAGAATCAGATTAGCATGCACCCTTAAAAGAAAAACTGAAATGCATACAGTGTTTAACTGATCCAAAGGCAGGTATAGTCATCTTCTTCAAGAACATTTCAATAAAACACATAAATTTAAAGAACAAATCATGTTATTAAAATAGTCTGTGCAATGTTTGTACAAATAACATTTATGATTACAAGTATACTACATATAATCAAGACAAGAGCTGCAATGTGTCCTAATATTAATCATTGTACTTAAAAATTTACAGGACAGGAACATAAATAAAGCTGTTTAGAACTGGCAAACATGACAATAGTCTGTCATTCAGTACAAAGTACTTAATATTTCTGTTATTTCCAAAGCCACCACGCTAAAATTATAAGTTGCCGCTTACTGAATGTCTAAAAGTAATGTGGAAAACTAAAGTCATAAATACATGTATACATACATTTGCATATTTACATGTATGTAGAAGTCATCCGTACACTAGAGCCCAGCTTTAACACTGCCCTTAGTTTCACACTGTAGGACCACCTCTCACATTTACGAAAGGTCCTTCCATTACTTTCAGTTAAAAAAAAACAAATAGAACAGCTTTGGTCAGGTCCCAGATGCACTCGCCATATACTACATTCTGTGTTGCTGCAAGACTCTAGTCTAGAGAGATCCACATGTAAGTACTCATTTGGTTTGAAAATGCATTTTACCATTTGCCGCCAACACTCAGAAGAGACCACAGTCTTTTAGGTTATTTTTTATGATGACGTCTGTTACGGCATCAAAGACGAACTGCACGTTCTTGGTGTCCGTGGCGCACGTGAAGTGGGTGTATATTTCCTTTGTGTCCTTTCTCTTATTGAGGTCTTCAAACTGACACTGAATGTACGCAGCTGCCTCTTCATATGTGTTTGAGCCTGAGAAGGGAAATGGAAAGAAATGTAAGGTGAAGTTAAAAGGGGTATACTGCTAAGCAACATGGACCTTAAAATACAGAAATAGGTTTCATATGTATAAAATATGTAGATTCCATCATAATTGTCTTTATGCCATTTGAGAATAAGATAAACTTTAAGTGAAAAATACCCAATGTTAATCACCCTTTAATGACTGTAAGTTACCCTTAAAGAAAAAAAAACATGGTATTCCATGTTCCCCATGATCTTTGTTCCTGCCTCAAACTCCAAGTGTCAGAGCCTCTTTTTGCTTTTACCCCTTACACTCTACATCCTAACATGGAAACAACTTACACAAATAACGGATGTGGCTTGCTATAACACTTCTAGCCTATAGTGGCTGATCAGGAAATGCTGACTGAGTACTGACTGGTATATTTTTATTCAAAGTGTTGTGTTAGTTCCTCAGTCTTGTCTGACTCCTTGCAACTCCATGGACTGTAGCCTGCCAGGCTCCTCTCTGTTCATGGAATTCTCCAGGGGATTTTTCCCATCCCAGGGACTGAACCCAGGCCTCCCACATTGCAGGTGGATTCTTTACTGTCTGAGCCAAAAAGGAAGCCATTTTTATTCAACTTCCTATATATATTCAATACATTAACTAGCATTTATCTCTGTTTTTTATTCAAAAACTGTACAGTGCTCTACAATGTGGTATATGGCTATGAGGTTACAAAAAGTGAATGACAGAATGACTGCTACTTTCATCAGATGACTGAAGACTATCACCTCCACTGGCTTTGTTCATACTGATGCTTCCTAAGGCCCACGTGACTTCACATTCCAGGCTGTCTGGCTCTAGGTCAGTGATCACACCACTGTGATTATCTGGGTCGTGACGATCTTTTTTGTATACTTCTTCTGTGTACTTTTGCCACCCCTTCTTAGTATCTTCTGCTTCTGTTAGGTCCACACCACTTCTGTCCTTTATAGAAATGAGCGCACTGCGCTACAGAAACAGCTGTGCGGCGCTGGAGTGGCGAGAGGCCATGAGGAGATATCCCACGTCCAAGGTCAGAAAAACCCCAGTAAGATGGTAGGCGCTGGAGCGGCTGTGAGGAGACACCCCATATCCAAGGGCAAAGTAGAAGACCCAGCAACAAGTAGAGGGAGTAAATTTGCATTTAGAATTAAACCCCATTCCCACCAGAGATGCTAAGAGGGCTCAAACTTTGTGGACACCAGGACCCAGGGACCCCACAGACTGAGACAGAACTGTGTTTGAGCATCTCCTGTGGAGGTACGGGTCAGCAGTGGACTGCCACAGGGACAGGGGCTCTGGGAACAGCAGACTTGGGTATGGCATAAGCCCTCTTGGAGGAGGTCACCATAGAGCTGCCAGAACTTACACAGGACTGGGAAACAGACTCTTGGAGGGCACAAACAGAACCTTGTGCACCAGGACCCAGGAGAAAGGAGCAGTGACTCCACAAGAGAGTGTGGGCAGACCCAGAATTGCCTGTGAGTGTCCAGGAGTCTCCAGAGGAAGCATGGGTTGGTGGTGGCCTGCTGCAGGGCTAGGGGCACTGAGTGCAGCAGTGCATGCATGGGACCTTTTGAAGGGGGTCACCGTTATCTTCATTATCTCCACCAAGTTCGGCCCCAGGTAAATAGCAGGGAGGGAACACAGCACCAGGCATCAATAGAAAATTGGATTAAAGATTTACTGAGCGTGGCCCCGCCCATCAGAACAAGACCCAGTTTCCCCCTCAGTCAGTCTCTCCCATTATGAAGTTTCCATAAGCCTCTTATCCTTCTCCATCAGAGGACAGACAGACTGAAAATCACAATCACAGAAAATTAACCACTCTAATCACATAGACCAGAGCCTTGTCTAACTCAGTGAAACTATGAGCCATGCCCTGTAGGGCCACCCAAGACGGACAAGTCATGGTGGAGAAATCTGACAGAATGTGGTCCACTGGAGAAGGGAATGGCAAACCACTTCAGTTTTCTTGCCTTGAGAACCTCATGAACAGTATGAAAAGGCAAAAAGACAGGACACTGAAAGATGAACTCCCCAGGTCAGTAGGTGCCCAGTATGCTACTGGAGATCAGGGGAGAAATAACTCCAGAAAGAATGAAGACAATGGAGCCAAAGCAAAAACCCAGTTGTGGGTTTGCCTGGTGATGTAAGCAAGATTAATGCTGTAAAGAGCAATACTGCATAGGAACGTGGAATGTCAGGTCCATGAATCAAGGCAAATTGGAAGCGGTCAAACAGGAGAGGGCAAGACTGAACGTCAACATTTTAGGAATAAGTGAACTAAAATGGACTGGAATGGGTGAATTTAACTCAGATGACCATTATATCTACTACTGTGGGCAAGAAACCCTTAGAAGAAATGGAGTAGCCATCATAGTTAACAGAAGAGTCCGAAATGCAGTACTTGGATGCAATCTCTAAAACGACAGAATGATCTCTGTTCGTTTCCAAGGCAAACCATTCAATATCACAGTAATCCAATATGCCCCAACCAGTAATGCTGAAGAAGTTGAACAGTTTTATGAAGATCTACAAGACCTTTTAGAGCTAACACCCAAAAAAGATGTCCTTTTCATTACAGGGGACTGGAATGCAAAAGTAGGAAGTCAAGAAACACCTGGAGTAACAGACAATTTGGGCCTTGGAGTATGGAATGAAGCAGGGAAAAGGCTAATAGAGTTCTGCCAAGAGAATGCATTGGTCTAGCAAACACCCTCTTCCAACACAAAAGAAGACTCTACCATAGACATCACCAGATGGGCAACACTGAAATTCGACTGATTATATTCTTTGCAGCCAAAGATGGAGAAGCTCTATACAGTCAGCAAAAACAAGACCAGGAGCTAACTGTGGTTCAGATCATGAACTCCTTATTGCCAAATTCAGACTAAAATTGAAGAAAGTAGGGAAAACCACTAGACCATTCAAGTATGACCTAAATCAAATCCCTTATGATTATACAGTGAAAGTGAGAGATAGATTTAAAGGACTAGATCTGATAGAGTGCCTGATGAACTATGGACGGAGGTTCGTGACACTGTACAGGAGACAGAGATCAAAACCACCCCCAAGAAAAAGAAATGCAAAAAAGCAAAATGGCTGTCTGAGGAGGCCTTACAAACAGCTGTGAAAAGAAGAGAACTGAAAAGCAAAGGAGAAAAGGAAAAATATACTCATTTGAATGCAGAGTTCCAAAGAACAGCAAGGAGAGATAAGAAAGCCCTCCTCAGTGATCAGTGCAAAGAAATAGAGGAAAACAATAGAATGGGAAAGACTAGAGATCTCTTCAAGAAAACTAGAGATACCAATGGACTATTTCATGCAAAGATGGGCTCAATAAAGGACATTTTGAATGTTAACCCCTAAGCAGATAAATAGTTTGCAAATATTTTCTCCCATTCCTTTGGCTACAGTTTTATTTTGTTGATGATATCCTTGACCATGCAGAAGCTTTTTAGTTTGATGTAGTCCCATTTGTCTATTTTTGCTTTTGGTGTCAAACCTAAAAATTTACAGTCAAGACGGATTTCCAGCTTAGTGCCTATGTTTTCTTCTAGGAGTTCTCTCATTTCTTACACTCAAATCTTTATTTGGGTTTATTTTTGTGTATGGTGGAGACAGCAGTCCAGTTTTATTTTAGCATGTGGCTGTCCAGTTTTCCTAACATTTATTAACGAGACTGCTCTTTCCCCATTGTGTATTCTTGAGTCCTCTGTCATAAATTACTTGATCATGTGCGCATGGTTTACTTCTGGGCTCTCTCTTCTGTTCCTCAGTTCTGTTTCTATGCCAACACCACACTCGTTTTGATTGCTCTAGCTGTTGGAAACCAGGGAGCACGGCGCTTCCACCCTTGTTGTTCCTTTTAAAGACTGCTTTAGTTTTTGGACTCTCTTATGACTTAAAATTGTTAGGATTATTTATTCTTTCTGTGAAAACTGCAATTAGAATTTTGATATGGATTACACTGAGTCTTTTAGACAACTGTAGGTAGCATGGACCGTTCTAACAGTATTCTTCTAATCGGGTGTGGAATACCAGACCACCTGACCTGCCTCTTGAGAAATTTGTATGCAGGTCAGGAAGCAACACTTAAAACTGCACATGGAACAACAGACTGGTTCCAAATAGGAAAAGGAGTACGTCAAGGCTGTATATTGTCACCCTGCTTATTTAACCTGTATGCAGAGTACATCATGAGAAACGCTGGGCTGGAAGAAGCACAAGCTGGAATCAAGATTGCCGGGAGAAATATCAATAACCTCATATATGCAGATGACACTATCCTTATGGCAGAAAGTGAAGAGGAACTAAAGAGCCTCTTGATGAAAGTGAAAGAGGAGAGTGAAAAAGTGGGCTTAAAGCTCAACATTCAGAAAACAAAGATTATGGCATCTGGTCCCGTTACTTCATGGCAAAGAGATGGGAGAAACAGTGGAAACAGTGGCTGACTTTATTTTATTGGGCTCCAAAATCACTGCAGATAGTGACTGCAGCCATGAAATTAAAAGTGCTTACTCCTTGGAAGGAAAATTATGACCAACCTAGACAGCATGTTAAAAAGCAGAGACATTACTTTGTCAACAAAGGCCCATCTAGTCAAGGCTATGGTTTTTCCAGTAGTCATGTATGGATGTGAGAGTTGGATTGTAAAGAAAGCTGAGCACTGAAGTACTGATGCTGTTGAACTATGGTGTTGGATAAGACTCTTGAGAGTCCCTTGGACTGCAAGGAGATCCAACCAGTCCATCCTAAAGGAGATCAGTCCTGGGTGTTCATTGGAAAGAACAATGTGAAGAGCTGACTCACTGGAAAAGACCCTGATGCTGGGAGAGATTGAAGGCAGGAGGAGAAGGGGACGACAGAGGATGAGATGGTTGGATGGCATCACTGACTCAATGGAGGTGAGTCTGAGCAGACTCCAGGAGTTGGTGATGGACAGGGAGGCCTTGTGTGCTGTGGTCCATGGGGTCACGAAGAGTCGCACATGACTGAGTGACTGAACTGAATTTTCTTGTGACATATTTGCCTGGTTTAGGTAACAGGTAATGCTGGCCTGGTAAAACGAGTGATGGAAGAGTTAGAGAAGAATTACTGGCAGTGTTTCTCAGAGTGTTTTGCAGAATTCACCAGTAAGGCCATCTGGTTATGAACTTTCGTTGACTGGAAGGTTTTTGATTGAACTCTTTACTAATCAGTCTATTCAGATTTTCTATTTCTTAATGATTCAAACTTGGTTGATTGTTTCTAGGAAATTTTCTCCAGGTTGTCAAAATAAGTTAACATTTTATCTCATCAATAGCAGAGAGCCATATACTCTACAAATTAAGTTTTAGTTTATTAAATCATAATAAGGTTGGTACACTGAAATATAAAGGAATAAATAACGTCCTGTTGACTCACAGAAGCTAATGCAACCTCTAAATTAAAAATATGTTTTGAGAAAACAGCTTGCCCTGTGTGCATTCCTCAATCTGCTATATATATTCCAGGTACCTAGTTACATTACTTAATCCCCAGAACTACAAGATACATGAATGAACTAGTAAGTACTGTATTAAACCTGATTTTAAGTTTTGGCAAAGAATGACTGAGGGCAGGGGTGGTGGAAGATGACATTAGTTTCTAACATAATAGAACTGTCTTGACTAAAGGTTTATTACAGATGATATAGCCTGGCTCAAGACTGGAGAATGGGAGGCTGGTGATATAATTCAAAGGGAGATAAAGGTGATTTGAAAAGAAAAAAAATAGCGTGAGTTCAATTTGAGTCTCAGGTGCTAAAAAACACAGATATGCTCAGCAAGCAGTTGGAAATGCAAGCCTGAGTCTCCACAGAGAAATAAGAGTTGACAACAGAATGTATCATGCTGAGAATAAATACGCCTATGAAAGAATAGAATGCTGGGAGATTATAAGACTGCAGACAATTTGGTGAAATGCCACCATACAGATAAAAAGAAGAGAAGACAGGAGCAGAGAGAGGTAGGAGATAAACCAAGTGAGGAGTTTGCAGGCTACATGTCTTCTTCTATAGCAAACAGTATAGAACAGGAATTAAGAATTGAAGGTGCATCAGAGAATCTGAATCAGGTGAATCAAGAATTCTATAATACTCTTTGCTAAAAGAATCTTAGATCAGTGATTATTACTAACTTTAAAAAATGTATACCTGGCCTGGCAAAAAAAAAAAAAAAGAGAGCTAACAAGTATGCTCTTGGTGGCTCTAAAATCTCTGCAGGTATGTAATATTTGAGGAGTGATTTGGGTTCTCTGGGACTTTCCCTGGTGGCTAAGACAGTAAAGAATCTGCTTGTGATGCAGAAGACCTGGTTCAACCTCTGGGTCAGGAAGATCCCCTGGAGAACGGACTGGCTCTCCACTCCAGTATTCTTGTCTGGAGAATCCCATGGACAGAGAAGCCTGGTGGGCTATAGTCCATGGGATCACAAAAGAGACACAGCTGAGTGACTGACACTTACTTTTTTACTTGGGTCCTCTGACATTAACACAAAAGGGCTACTTTACAATGTTGTTGTTTAGTCCATAGTCCTGTCTGACTCTCCCAACCCCACGGACTGTATTCTGCCAGGCTCCTCTGTCCATGGGATTTCCCAGGTGAGAATACTGGAGTGGCTTGCCACTTTCTTCTCCAGGTGATCTTCCCAACCCAGGGATCAAACCCACATCTCCTGGATTTGCAGGCAGATTCTTTACTGCTGAGCCAGCAGGGAAGCCTTTATTTCATTATAGAAAATGAATATGACCTTAAAGATAAAGTAAAGGCAAAACTGAATTGCCTTGATTCTAGATATCTTCAATCTTGGAATCAGAACTATTAATAATTCTATCCCCAATAAAGCACTAAAAATATCTGAGTAAGGTGACTTAGGATACTAAGACTTTCAAAAATTAAACTAAAAACAAGTTAATTCTGTGAAATTAGTTTGAACTGAAGTATAACTCTGTGGGCTTCTCTTGTGGCTTAGCTGGTAAAGAATCCACCTGCAAGGTGGGAATCCTGGGGTTTGATCCCTGGGTTGGGAAGATTCCCTGGAGAAGGGAAAGGCTACCCTGCCTCTTGAGAAATCCGTATGCAGGTCAGGAAGCAACAGTTAGAACTGGACATGGAACAACAGACTGGTTCCAAATAGGAAAAGGAGTACGTCAAGGCTGTATATTGTCACCCTGCTTATTTAACCTGTATGCAGAGTACATCATGAGAAACGCTGGGCTGGAAGAAACACAAGCTGGAATCAAGATTGCCGGGAGAAATATCAATAACCTCAGATATGCAGATGACACCACCCTTATGGCAGAAAGTGAAGAGGAACTAAAGAGCCTCTTGATGAAAGTGAAAGAGGAGAGTGAAAAAGTTGGCTTAAAGCTCAACATTCAGAAAACTAAGATCATAGCATCTGGTCCCATCACTTCATGGGAAATAGATGGGGAAATAGTGGCTGACTTTATTTTTTGGGGCTTCAAAATCACTGCAGATAGTGACTGCAGCCATGAAATTAAAAGATGCTTACTCCTTGGAAGAAAAGTTATGACCAACCTAGACAGCATATTAAAAAGCAGGGACATTACTTTGTCAACAAAGGTCCATCTAGTCAAGGCTATGGTTTTTTCAGTGGTCATGTATGGATGTGAAAGTTGGACTCTAAAGAAAGCTGAGTGCTGAAGAATTGATGCTTTTGGACTGTGGTGTTGGAGAAGACTTTTGAGAGTCCCCTAAACTGCAAGAAGATCCAACCAGTCCATCCTAAAGGAAATCAGTCCTGAATATGCCTTGGAAGGACTGTTGTTGAAGCTGAAGCTCCCATACTTTGGCCACCTGATGCAAAGAACTGACTCATTTGAAAAGACCCTAATGGTGGTTGGATGCCTTCACCGACTCAATGGACATAAGTTTAAGTAAAATCCGGGAGTTGGTGATGGATAGGGAGACTTGGCATGCTGCAGTCCATGGGTGCAAAGAGTCGGACACGACTGAGCAACTGAACTGAACTGAACTGATAACTCTGTGATTTACAAAAAGGGCTGTAGTAAAGAGCAGTAGGGTCACACTGATTGAAGAAGCCTCTGCTTTGCCTCCAGTGCGAATATAATGAAATGTATTCTGACTGCTGATGTTCTGGATGCAGCGGGTGCAGTGGACTTGGGTCTGGACTGGGACTCTCTTGCTTCATTCCTCCCAGTGCTCTCACCTGTGTTAGTGGGATATAAAAGCATCCATAGCACACGGTTGTTTTAACACTGCCCATGGAAAGGAAGTAAATATTTGTATAATTTACTCAATACAAAACTAAAATTTTGTTTATAAGAAAAAAATTCTTAAAATAATTAGGATGGAGCAAGGGTTATTTTTACGTCATGTTCGACTCTTTGCGGAGGGGACCTGGGGGGCGAGGGTGGGATATCTGTGTTCCTTGTGCCCACTTCCAGTAGGAGCCAGGCAAGTGTTCCAAAGAACTAAAGCAGTGTTTTTGCCTAACTTTTGATTTCACAGATGGAGTACTGAGACAGGGAAATTAACTGCCTCATTCAAGATCAAAGAGCAAATTATGGGAAAGCCAGGACTGCAACTCAGCTTTCCTTTTCTCAAAGCAGACCGTTTTCCACAGCAGTAAAACTGAAGTAGCTTTAAGGTCTCATTACCAAAGCCTGGGTTTCTTGTGAACCCTTCCCCCATTCCCCTGAGCAGTTAGCTACCTAGGACTCCTTTCTAATCTTTCCCCCTTACAATTACTTACTGTTCGTTTTCCTCTGTGGTCACACGCTGCACTGGTGGTGTTTTATCTGCTTCCTTAGGAGTACCTCTGTCTTAGAGATTAGTCAGTGAACAGAGACACATCTTATTTATTGTACATCACACAATAGCTAAGATCTGTTCACTGCATGAACAAATCAGGATCTTACGTTTACAAAGACTTGGGGTCACCACAGAAAATTATCTAACAGCTTTCCCATAAAATGAATGTTATTTTTAATCCTCCACACCTCAAGGAGCTAGCCCAAGCAAGCTGGGCTTGAATGCAGTTTGCTAAATAATTTTGCTTTTACAGGTTAAGAACTACTAAGCCAAGAGATTCAAATCAACAACTGAAATCTTGGCTTAGGGGAACTTTCACTTAAAAATGTATGAGTTGACAGAGAAAGTAAAATACCTGCATATTCTGGATAGCATATAGTGAGAGGGCTCTTCTTGATTTTTTCTTCAAAGAGATCCTTCTTGTTCAGAAAAAGTATAATAGATGTATCTGTAAACCATTTGTTGTTACATATGCTGTCGAATAACTTCATGCTTTCATGCATTCGGTTCTGTAATAGAAAACACAGCCAGTGTGTCATAAGGGCAAAGATTCTGAGAAATATTACTTTTAAAAAATAATGAGTGTCTGGGAAAAAAGTGTGGCAGTACAATAGAGCTTAGCCAGCTGAAAAATACATAACCTATCAGAAAAATACACCTGCCATTTAAGAACAAGCACACGTGATGATTTTAGGCGAGATGAATATCTGCATCACTGATCACCCTTCTGCGTCCATCCAGCACTTGCTGAGTGCCCGTGGTGTGTCACTCTACTGCAGGAGCTTGTGATCTATAAATGCCAAGAGCAGACATCTCAGAGGAGACCTCATCATTACAGAGTGAACTGAAGTTTCCATTAAAAGGTAAGTAGAGGTTTTTAAAGATTAATAAACTGAAAAAGCTGAAATACAATTAGACCAATACCCTATATCATAGTGTATGAGGGAAGGAAACCTCCAATTCCTGTTTCCTGCCCTTCTGGTATTTGTGGTTTCAAAAAGGGCACTGATATATTATAGAGCGCCAGAAGGACAGAAATGAATGTTGTATGTTACACCTACTGAATGGTAACTGTATATACCCTATCCTAAAAAAAAAGAAACTGACATTTATAGCTCTATTTAAAAATATTTCCCCTAGATTAACGGTACAGTGAAACACATGTGACAATTATATGACAGCAGCGAAGTACAATATAGCTCAGGGATTACTAAGCTGGCAGAAGTAGGATATATAAGCCTTGGACTATAATGGAGCTAACTTTATTTTTATTCAGTATGTAGATACCAGATCTCAGAAATGCCTAGTTAAGCATCTAGGGTTCAACTCTTTGTCTTCTCCTTTTTATGAGGATCCATCATAAAAAGTATGCTTCTTTGCATACTAAGAGGGAAATGTACTAAATAGAAAAGTTAGAGAAAGTGCCTGAACTTTCACATTATTCAGGCATTAGCAAGAATTTCTCAAGACTTTTTCTTAGAAAAATTCTTGGCAACAACTCCAACTCTTCCTATTCCATGTTCAATCTTTAAAAGAGGCTCTACTTGCCATTTCTTCATCTTCAGCTAGAACCAGGTCATAGTCACTCAGCGCCACACAGAAGATGATGGCGGTCACTCCTTCGAAGCAATGAATCCATTTCTTCCGCTCAGATCTCTGTCCTCCCACATCAAACATTCTGTAAGAGGAGAAATGAGTTTGACATCACCCTGAATGCTCAGACACACCAAGGAGTTCTATAAAAAAAATCAACAAAAAAGCTCCAAATCGCATGGAGAATGTGGGATGGAAGGTAAGGAGAAAAGGACTTTAAGGGAGAAAAAGTCTGCTAGAAGGGACGGTCTCTCACAATAAAACACAAAAAACCCAAAATACCTTAAAAAAAAAATACCCAAATTCATTAACATATGAGACCACATTAGAACAAGAACATTAAAACACACAAATGAAGGGGCTGAACTATGTGTAAACCGAGAAGTCACAGGGAACATCTAGAGAATGCAGAGAGAATAGAATATATTCAATTCACCAGTCACAGAACATTAGAGGCAGAGAACACGGTCCCCTCGTCCAACTACAAAATGTTTCTCTCTGAAGCAATATAGCAGGACTTAAATGTAAAGGAGAAAGCATTAGAGGTAAGAAAAGTGTCATATTTAAACAGGGGCAAACAGCTTGCCTAAGTCAAAAAATAAAACCAAGGTACAGAAAAAAAGACAGATGAGATAAATGGGTGGCCTACTGAATAGTGTGAATACTAGGAGTGAAAAAACTACGTTTTTCCATGATATGCAATAGGAGACCATTCTAAGTTGCTGTACAAGGTGGTAACACAAACAATAGAAAGATGATGATGCTTTCTGCTTTCTCCTCTAAGAGCATAAGTTAAGCAAAAGTTGAAATTCACATAGATTGTTATGCAATCTAGAAATAGCCGCTTACATAATGGAAACACTATGCAAACTGGTACATTTTAAAAGACTCCATTTATCTAGATACTGCACTAATTAAAATAGTCCCTATTTAATTCTCAGGCAAAACGAATTTTCCCAGTAGAGTAGCATTGGCCTATAAACCAAATCCAAGTGCATCAGATTTGTACTCAATATAAAAGTAACAATAGTAGTTAGTTTTATCATCATTTAAGTGGTATTCTATTAGTCTACCTAGTAAATTGTTCATTAAGTTTAAGTATGCTATATAACAAAATGATTCTACTACACACTAAATTAAAATGGGTAAGATGCAAAAAGGACAGCTGGTAATGAAGATCAAACAAAATAAAAGAAATTAAAATGATTACCCATCTGCTAAACTGCCAACGAACACAATTTGAAGACTACGTTACCAAAAAAATAATATATTTTAGCTAACTTCTCTGATCATAGGTCATATATCACTCCATGTAAAATAACAACTGAACCCTCCCTCTCCCACATTTTCCCTCTGTTGATGGTTGGTTTATCTATCAATTTGGCTAGGCTATCATATGCAGTCACTTAATCAAGCACTAATTTGGGTGCTGCTGTGAAGGTATTTTATTGTTATCGTTAGTATCTATAATCAGTTGATTTTCACTAAAGGACTTTATCCTTGATAATGTGGGCAGACCTCATCTATTGAGTTGAAAGGCCTTAAGGGCAAAAGCTGAAGTTTCTCAGAAGAAAAAAATTCTGCCTCAATACTGCAAAATGAGTATCTACCTGAGCCTGCTGTCCTGCACTGCAAACCAACACCCCTGTCAGGTAAGCCAGGTCCTTGACAGCAAGGAGAGGTAAGAAAGCCCTCCTCAGCCATCAATGTAAACAAACAGAGGAAAACAACAGAATAGGAAAGACTAGAGATGTCTTCAAGAAAATTAGAGATACCAAGAGAACATTTCATGCAAAGATGGGCTCAATAAAGGACAGAAATGGTAGGGACCTAACAAAAGCAGAAGATACTAAGAAGAGGTGGCAAGAATACACAGAAGAACTGTACAAAAAAGATCTTCATGACCCAAATAATCACAATGATGTGATCACTCACCTAGAGCCAGACATCCTGGAAGGTGAAGTCAAGTGGGCCTTAGGAAGTATCACTACAAACAAAGCTGGTGGAGGTGATGGAATTCCAGTTGAGCTATTTCTACCCTGAAAGATGACGCTGTGAAAGTGATGCACTCAATATGCCAGCAAATATGGAAAAGTCAGCAGTGGCCACAGGACTGGAGAAGGTCAGTTTTCATTCCAATCCCAAAGAAAGGCAATGCCAAAGAATGCTCAAACTACCGCACAATTGCACTCATCTCACATGCTAGTAAAGTAATGCTTAAATTGTCCAAGCCAGGCTTCAGCAATACATGAACCATGAACTTCCAGATGTTCAAGCTGGTTTTAGAAAAGGCAGAGGAACCAGAGACCCAATTGCCAACATCCACGGGATCATCGAAAAAGCAAGAGAGTTCCAGGAAAACATCCTTTCCAGCTTTACTGACTATGCTAAAGCCTTTGACTGTGTGGATCACAATAAACTGAGGAAAATTCTGAAAGAGATAGGCATACCAGACCACCTGACCTGCCTCTTGAGAAACCTGTATGCAGGTCAGGAAGCAACAGTTAGAACTGGACATGGAACAACAGACTGGTTCCAAATAGGAAAAGGAGTACGTCAAGGCTGTATATTGTCACTCTGCTTATTTAACTTATATGCAGAGTACATCATGAGAAATGCTGGGCTGGAGGCAGCACAAGCTGGAATCAAGATTGCCAGGAGAAATATCAATAACCTCAGATATGCAGATGACACCACCCTTATGGCAGAAAGTGAAGAGGAACTAAAGAGCCTCTTGATGAAAGTGAAAAAGGAGAGTGAAAAAGTTGGCTTAAAGCTCAACATTCAGAAAACTAAGATCATGGCATTCGGTCCCATCACTTCATGGCAGATAGATGGGGAAACAGTGGAAACAGTGGCTGACTTTATTTTTCTGGGCTCCAAAATCACTGCAGATGGTGACTGCAGCCATGAAATTAAAAGACACTTACTCCTTAGAAGGAACGTTATGACTAACCTAGATGACATATTAAAAAGCAGTGACATTATTTTGTCAACAAAGGTCCATCTAGTCAAGGCTATGGTTTTTCCAGTAGTCATGTATGGATGTGAGAGTTGGACTATAAACAAAGCTGAGTGCCACTAAGAATTGATGCTTTTGAACTGTGGTGTTGGAGAAGACTCTTGAGTCCCTTGGACTGCAAGGAGATCCAAACAGTCCATCCTAAAGGAGACCAGTCCTGGGTGTTCATTGGAAGGACTGATGTTGAAGCTAAAGCTCCAATCCTTTGGCCACCTGATGGGAAGAGCTGACTCACTGGAAGAAACCCTCATGCTGGGAAAGATTGAGGGTGGGAGGAGAAGGGAACGACAGACGATGAGATGGTTGGTTTGCATGATCGACTTGATGGACATGGTTTCGGGTGGACTCTGGGAGTTGGTGATGGACAGGGAGGCCTGGCATGCTGCGGTTCATGGGGTTGCAAAGAGTCGAACAGTTGAGCAGAACTGAACAGGTTGTTTCCTCCGAGAACCCTAAGTGACACATGTTTAGTACCCAGATTTGGGTAATGCAGTAAATTAAATACTCCTCTGGATGTGGCTTTGGATGTGGGTAGTAGAGAAAGGTTGGAAGAATTTTGAATAATTTGATAGAAAAAGTCCAAAATACCTTGAAATACGGTTGGTTAGAAATACAGATATTAAAAATGATTTTGATGAAAATTAGATTTTTTTTTAGCCTTCAGGAAGAGGATAATCCTGCTAACAAACTAATTTCTAACTTCAAGTGCTATCAGAGAATAAGTTTCTGTTGTTTTATGCCCCAAATTTGTGGTAATTTGTTACAGAAGCTTTAGGGAGCTAGCTAGTATATGCCATCTTGCTTTTCTCATCATACCAGTTACCACCCCCACAATACTAAATATGTATTTCATTTCCTCTCGTACCCCAACCCTACAATGATGTAAAGACAAAGACTTTGTTTTGGCCTCCACTGGACAAACAAATGTACTGCATAAGTATTTCTTGAATGAAATAATGGACTGTGTCTACAGAGTATTTTAAAACACTTTTAAGCAGTAATAGACTAGTTTTTACCAATGCTATTTTTCACAGAACTAGAGCTAAAAAAACTAAAATTTATTTGGAAACACAAAAGACCCCAAATAGCCAAAGTAATCTTGAGAAATAAAAATGAGGCTGGAGGAGTCAGACTCCCTGACTTCAGACGATACTACAAAGCTTCAGTAATCAAAATACCATGATAGCATGATACTGGGATAAGAACAGAAATGCAGATCAAGGGACTAGGTCAGAAAGCCCAGCAATAAACACACACCTACAGTCAGTTAATCTAAGACAAGGGAGGCAAGAAAATACAATGGAGAAAGTGGTGCTGGGAAAACTGGACAGCTACATGTAAAAAGAGTGAAATTAGAGCATTCTCTAATATCATATACAAAATTAAACTCAAAATGGATCAATAATAGACTAATTTTACCATGTTAAAGATACAGGCCTTCCAGTTATGTTCTGGGAATGTTAAATATAAAAGAGCTTTAAGTTGATAAGTAGTATGAATACAGAAACAATCTCTTCAATTTAACTTATGAATGAATGAGGGTCATTCATTATTGATCATAAGTGACTCTATGGACTATAGCCTGTCAGGCTTCTCTGTCCATGGGATTCTCCAGGCAAGAATACTGAAGTGGGTAGACATTCCGTTCCTCGGAGGATCTTCCCAACCCAGGGATCAAACCTGGATTCCCTGCATTGCAGGTGGATTCTTTACCATCTGAGCCACCAGTGAAGCCTAGCATAAACAAAGAACCTTTAAGCCAGTGCTTCTCAAACGTTATGTGTGATGTTGATGGTGCTGATTTGCAGACTAGACTTTGAGAATCACTGGCCTAACTCGAGCAAAAATGACTAAGAACCAATACAACGAAGGATCAGACTGTACACAGAGCATTATTCATTGTTTCACATGTATATTAAAATTATCTTCAAATTCTGAATTTCTATTTAACCCCAAACAAAAAATGATTATAATATGTTCTCCTTCATATGAAGAGACTGTTGACTAGTATTAAACAGGGAGTGCAATTGAGCTTTCTTAGATTTCTTTCTTTAGAGGAGCAGGGGGGAGGCAGGGAAGGGAATGTACTGAAGATCCTGAACTGTGCTGACTTACTCTCAAGACTGTTACCTGCTATCACTGTGACCAAGACTGGGGCAATGCTAATTGACTATACATGAATACTACCCCATAAATGACTTTCCACCCCAAAACCAACTGCACATTTACATTACTAAAGAAAAGGAACAGAAACATTACAATCATAAAGTATCCCTTCTATTGGAAAATTCGATTTTCAACAAAAATATAACAAAATACCAATAAGACTGTTGATTCTTTAAAGCAAAATAATCCTCATAGACACTGTCCATAAATGCCTGGTCACAGAGGTGATAGTATACATTCCTAAATTATAATGCTTTGTTGCCTCATTCTAAATTTGGTAATTCCCATACCACAAAACAAGTGAAACTAAAATTTTTTATCAGCAGTTAAAAACCTGGACAATGAATTTATACCACACAACACACAAAATAATAAAACACACTCAGGAGTTTCCAGTAGAATTGTTCTAAGCACATTTTTGTCTTCATCTTTCTGAGACTCTCAAATATATAAAAAGCATACTTGGAACCATATGTTAGCAATGATAGTAATTTAACAATTCAAATCCAAAATAAGACAAAGTTTATTTGAGGTTCCTGACAGACCTATGTTTAAGTCAGCAAGTGAAAACAGTAACTAAAAACATCCTGTGAAACTTTACATCACCCAAGAAGACTAAACAGAGCAAGGAAAGTGGACTTCCTGGAAGGATCATGATAACAGACAACCTACCTGATGCTGAAATGACAACTTCGGGAAATCTAGGCTGGCAGTGATGAGTATGGTCTGGAAGTAAATGTTTATAGTGCATCGACCCAAGAACGTGACTGAATTTGACACAGATTGCCTGAAGCACCAAACAACTGGCGTAATATTTACCTTTGCCATTTCCCATCATTTACAGAGCTGAGGCCTCTATGTTTTCCTTTCACAGATAATAACCCATTTTATGTATAAACCTCTGACACTGGGCAAGATTGGAACAATCTACTAAGAATCTTAAACACGTTTGCCTTTACCTAGCAAGGGCAAGTCCAGAATCCTTATTTGGTAACCTAAGCCCCATGTACTTTTTCCTCAAATTTCATGGTTAGAATAAAGTGATGATCTGAACATAATTTAAGATTGCTACCAAATATGATCGTAAAGCAAGGTTAAAAAAATTTTTTTTTAAATCAGAATTTAAGGTGAACTAGGATTTAAAAAAAAAAACGCAATAAACCTTACAAGTCAAGCACTGAATTTCTTTATATTTAAAATCATTTCATAATTTTTAAATAAATCCAGCAGTAGTAATCAAGTAAGGCAAATCAGATGATTTAAAATAATGCTATTTTAATATTCCTGAGTTTGGTTATGTAATATTCTACAGAAGAGTAAGCAAACTAAAGGAAGGCAAATGATTTCAGTACATAAAAGATAATACCAGCAGGGAGAGGAGGAAAAACTTACAAGCAAATACAAAACAGTACCATATTATAGTACCAAAAGTTACATGCTCAGATAAACTCATTATGATCTGTATCTCTGTTTAAGAAAGCAAGGCAGTGTTTGTTTCTGAGAGGGAAGCTGCCATGGAAAACTGAAATTAAATTTTAATTTCTTGGAAAACTCAATTACATGAATCCCTGAATGTGGGATAATGTAGTGATGAATGCTAGTAACAGATGTATTATATTTAAAATACTTATGGAGAGACTCAGGGGTATAGGTGCATATCTAGCTGTGCTCCCCACAATGTGTAATACTGAGCTTCTTTGAGGTGAGCTGACAAATATTTGTTTTTAATCTCTGACTAGAAACCTCTTTTTAAGATAGTTTCAGAAATTCTGATTTGTTATCATACTGTTTCAGAGCACTGGAATTAACTGGAGCAAAATTCAGCAGTTTTTCTCACATTTTTTCTCTTTTCAATAAGTAACAATTTTCAATGTTTAACTGAAGTTCCCTGAAATTGGTTCATTATAAAATGAGCAAACAAGACAAAATGAACTTCAGGATCCCTTTCATTCTATAGGCTACCAATCAATGCTTCTCTGTTCAGACTTCAATAAGTTATAGTACACTGTAAGTTAAATGAACATTTTTAATCATGAAATAGTAGAAATGTAAGTGTGTGTAAAAATCTTGGTGAAAAATTTTAAAAAGGTAGCTTTTAAAAACATTTCCATAAATCAGCATATATTCTATCAGTAAAACCTAGAAATAGATGGCAACACTTTTCCAAAATATACATTATTAGAGCAGTAGTTTCTATTTAAAAATAAAAACCAAAATCTATTTTTATTTAAGCCACTGTGAAAAATACAGGCAAAAGAAATCTGAATGGTTACTTTTTCTTAAATAAAAATATCCCCCTTTGGATCTGAAAAACATTTTCTGTAATTTCCAACTCTAAAAAATTTTAAACTTTTTTATACCTTTTCCCTTAAACATTTTATTTTGTATTATATATCTGAATTCATATATTATCTGCCTTGAAGCTACTCACTTAAAATGAAGATCTTTGAAAGTAAAATGGGTCTCAACAATTCCTGTGGTTTTCACTCGAGTTCTGAGAACATCTTGTTGAGTTGGAATATAATTTGGTTGTGCAATTCTGTCCAAATCATTCAAATAGCTGAAAAATAAACAATATGCTAATAGTTAACATTATCAATAAAGATCATCTAAATCAAAGAGCAAAACATTTTGATGCATGAAGTACTACAGATTACTGCAAGTTTTTACATTTCTGTGTAATGATGTAATTTGACCAATTTAAATCTGAATCTTACACAACTCTCTGAAATGAAAATGTTTATACTTCTCCAGCCACAAAATTCCATAAGCACCCAAACTCACTGCAAGCCACGAATTTGTCTCTAAAAACTCTTTATTACATTTTTTTGATGTACCACTGTGTTTATTTTCTAGACATTTCTTTTTTGTTGAGGAGTTATTGTAGAAAGCCTTCCTTTTGGCTGGCCAAAGGCTGAATTCAGTATTGTTCCTTTTCAACTCGCCTTAAGTTATACACAGAAAATCACTACACATGCTCCTGTACTCTACATTTTACTGGCTCTATGAATCAACATTCATATTTTATTTCTGGTTTCAGCCACTCATTCAACTCTCTCTGCCAATAATGCAAAATATGTTGTGTTATAAAAATGTAGTGGTATCATACTATGCAATTCTTTTGTGTCTAATTGTGCAGTAGAATCAATACTGTTACATATAGTGCAGGTACAGAAGGATTAAGGTGAACCTGAGTCGTTAAGAGGAGGGCTTACTGGAGAGTGAGGTGAGGAGTGTAACAGAAATCTGAAAGGTGTATGGATGAAGCGAATGTTATTCACATCAGAAAAAGCACAGTAAGGAGGTAGGAACAGTCACATCTTGTATCTTAGAACATAAGTCCACTAGTAGGCTATGCATAAATTCTAAGGTCGCCTGAATGTGGGGAGCATGACTGCAGTGTTTTCTAATACTAGAGTGACACAGTTCAAGATAATTTAGCAAATACATTGGGGTTCATTACAGAAGCACCAACTTTTGCAACTTTAATTGATGTGTCCTCTCAAAGTGTTCTTTAGCCATTTAGAATGGGGTCTTACCCACAAAGGGAGCTCAGTAAGTATATGATTTGTGGAGATGGAATTGGAAAGCCATTCGCTGAATTAGTAATCAAAATGTTATAGACAAGTATATGTATGTGATGTTGATACTAGAATACACAGAGATGATAGTTTATCTGTATTTTAAAATAATGTATTCCTGTATTGTTGATAATCTCCTACTATTTTATGTTTTTAGTTCCACATATATTAAAGCTCAATTTACTATAATAAAATCTGACTTAAAACAGGCCATGACAAGAGTTTACTAACTGTCGCTTTGAAATAATGAGCTGTTCTTATTTAAGATGTGTTCTGATTACTCATATTAACATTTATAGCATAAAACTGCTATAGTTCTATTAGCCTGTAAAAATAATGCACATTTATATTTCGACAAGACAAAAAAGAAAAATGGGCACTGTGAAAAACTCCGGTTGTTTTAAAAGATCACAAATTTTTCATAGATTGATGGTTAGATGGTCTTACTGGGCAGCTTGGCAGCACCCTCTATCTCCAGTCAAGAATTCAGAAATCAAGATGCCTTGTAACTACCAAGGAGAAAAATGAGTTTCATGACTTCCTTCATTCTTCAAAGTGGCTCCATTTTTGCCATCTTAAGATCAGAACTATTAGTAATGAAATAACAGAGAGCCAAAGTGACTCCAAGTACTGTGCACAGGACAAGGGGTCTGGGCAAATATACTTGGTGGGAAGTGGGACGTCCATCCAGGAGGATACGGGGAAATGAACTTTAATCTACTGTCCCTGACAAGCACCCCTTAATTATTCAAATAGCTCCTCTTGCTGGGCTCAGCTCAGAGCAACTTACTCACCATAAGTAATTTCCGCTTTGATCTTTCTGCAGGTTCTGGTGGTGCCAAAGCAAGTATTGTGGACCAAGAGTTGTATTTTGCAATAAGAAAAATTTTTTCTAATTTTTTCCTCTAGCTTCTGGAGTTTGGTTTATTAATATAAGGGCATATTGTGTGATGACCATGTATCAGGTAATGGAGATAGAATAGTGGGCAAAAACAGACCTTACTGAGTTTACAGTTTAGTGGCAGAGATTTAAAAAAGAAAATCAAATAGTCCTCAATGTTAAGTATAAATAATATTACCTCAAAATACATGTAAATCTGTAAGTGCTAGGGAAAAAAAAAAACAACGAACTCTCAGATCATGAGTACACAACACGAAGACAAAGGCCTACCCACTGAGTCAAAGAATATCTCCTTGTAAAAAGTAAGGACACCAGATGGAAAGATGAAGCTACATGTCAATAAGATGTTATACCCTTGTAATAATACATATGGCTTATATACTTGTAAAACACTAAAAATATATGTTAAAAAATATAGCGCTATAAAAATTATGACAGGTTATACAATATCTTGTATTACTTCTTCATTCACACTAAATCATTAACGTAATGCCGAGTACACTGACGTGCAACACATGACAATTCTATAATTAGGTTCTCAGCAGCCACACCCATTTGTTTTTCACTGTGGCAAAGTATACGTGTTTACCTAGACCTTCTAATACTTGGCAGTTTCTATTTAATCCTCACTTGTATCCCTGAGAGCCAAGAGCTCTGTCAAGAAAACTAACTTTGGAAAATAAAATAAGCCTAAGGCACTTGTTTCTACTCAGAGTATCATCTCTGACATTGCTGAGTATGTGTGCCAAATAATGGAAATAAATTCTTGATATTTTTTTCCCTATGCAGATTACCAAACAGAAAACTCCCTGACTAGGTTTTATCAAAACTTACTTTATAGACTTTCTGAGGCCACCACCTAGAAAACTGGGACAAATTATTCTTCTAAAAACTGCAGTTCGATATCTATTAATATAAACAATGTCTAATGCAACACAGCATATATACTTGACAACTGTCAAGTTTATAAATCCTTTATTTTCATCAGTAAGAATATCTTGATGTTATCATCGTACACCCCTTCAAACAGGGTGCCTGTGACTCAAGGTGCCTGTCACTGGACAAGTGACTTCTCAGGCACGTTAGTAAATGAGGAGCACTCACATTAGTTACCCTCCCCTTTGGCTGGTCCAAACTAGAGGTCCACCCAAGTTAACAGTAAGCTTTGGGAAATCCCAAATACTTTCTTGGAAGTATACTGGAAACAGTTCCATGCTGCATGATTAGAGTTGCATAAGCATGAGTCCCCTGAGACAATTTTTGAACACAAAAGGAATATGAGCCTTGCTACCTGCAAACACACACACACACAGACAGAAAAAGTATTCAAATACTGTCATCCTGAATACCTTGAGTTGTACAAGAATGTGTCAGCCAATTCTGCATTAAAACTGACTTGGAGGTATATTTGACTTGCAAGTAACTATTCATGATCATGAAGTTATGATTACTTACTATGCTGCAGAATCATTAAGCTGGTACTCCCGGGATCTGTTGAAGCAGGCTTGTACACCACTGTCTTTCCACAGTCTCTTTATAACTCCAGCAAGTTCTGCAGTCATAAAACCTTCCTCTGCAGCGCCAGCAAGCACAAAGAGTTGGCGGGCATCATCCTGAACATTCAAAGGCCATTTTTATTTAAAAAGTAAAAAGACACTACAGATAAAATACATTGTTGATTACAAAAGGTACAATCGTGAGTTTCCTTTATGCTGTCTACTGGTGTCATAACTTGGATTTCCCTAAAATACCACTTTAAAAATTGGCTTAATCAAAAAAGCACAATCTTAAGTCATGTGTCCATGTTTGGTGATATTAGTAACAGCTATCAAGGCACCAGAAAGCTGAAACAATGACGAGACAGCTCATGAGGGAATATATTAACCAACTACCCACTGACAGTCAGCTGTGCATGGAAGATGATCACTTGTGACCAAACAGAAGATTGTATTCTTTGCCTCCCATCACCAAAATGTTTTCTAATCTAAAAAAACACATTGACACCATTAGCAGTTATTTTCAGAATTGAATTGTCAGCTCTGTGATATACTTTGTAGAGGCATAATAAACTCAAATAAGGAAGAAGTCAATGTGGAATAAAGCAAGAATAGTTCCACAGAATAGTCTGAGGTTTCAGAATACCTTAAAGTGTGTATCCATTAACATCAGTGGGTCCAGAAGTGGGAATAGGTGTTTGCTAATCCAAGCATAGGAAACAAACACAGCTCTGAAGTAGAAATAACTCAGGATGCATATAAAAGATAGCATGCAAAAGTTTTTAAAAGGAGGAATACTGCACATAAAATTAAATTCTGCTTAAGTGTTGAGCCTACAATGCATGTGTTCTAAGTCACTTCAGTCATGTCCAATTCTGCGACACCATGGACTGTGGCCCACAAGGCTCCTCTGTCCATGAGATTCTCCAGGCAAGAATACTGGAGTGGGTGGCCATGCCCTCCTCCAGGGGATCTGCCCAACCCAAGGATCAAACCCCCATCTCTTATCTGTTCTACATTGACAGGCGGGTTCTCTACCCCTAGTGCCACCTGGGAAGCCCAGCGTCTACAACAGTTACAGTTATTCTGATCTATAGGTAATAAAACCCACTAAGACAGTATTGTCCAAGAGATTTAAGCCACTGACGGAATTCTAAATTTTCTAACAGCACATTTTAAAAAGTGTAATCAAAAAAAAGTAAAATTCATTTCCATAATATTTTCTATCACCTGTATATAAAATATATTTCAACATTTAACCAATATAAACTTAGATATTTACTCTTTGAAACTTGGTATTTCTTTTATACAGACAGCACATCCCAATTCGGATCAGGCACATTTCACATATTCAATAGCCACATACAGGTAGTAGCAACAGCGCTCTACCACACAACTCTAGTCTTCGGGTAATAACATGGTTAATACAAAATAAGGGAGATGTGAGGATACCATCGTCACACAGATTCTTGGGCTGGGATTTGCAGCTTATGTTAACTGGGTAGACCGTTCCTAACTTTTCTCTAGGGGCATCTTTCCAGCCTGGTGTAGTAGCTCTTTACAAAGTGATGGCACATTTCAGGATACGGTGTACAGAAGGGAAGCATTTGGTGACACAGGCTAGCAGCGGGTACCAGCTGACAACATAAATTCATTCTACTGCCAATTTGTGAAACATTTTCTTTTCAGATGGAACCCATCATGAGAAATAATTAAGTCACTCAGCATGGGAACATATTATTCAAGCTTATGTTTCCCTTTTTAGTAAATCACAAGAGAAATGCATGCAAGCAAGTAACACGTGTACAAGATCCATAATAAACTCCAACAAAACATGATTTCAAGTCGTTCTTAGCACCATTTGCCTTATTCCAGTAAACAGTTACTCAGTTTTCCAAATAATGACTTACATATAAGAAATTCTAAACTTGGTCATTTTTACTTTTAACTAAGTATCATCAAACATACTTTTATTTTTAACTAAGTACCAAACATACTTTTCTCTATCCATTTTAGAAAAGTGCTTTTCACTTACAAGTGAGATTTCATTATGATGTATTTATTCAATTTCCATAAAATTTTTTTATAGAAAAGACTAATGCCCAATGGTATGGGTCATAAGATCACATTCTCTTCAAACTTAGCAGGCAAGAAGCCTGAAGAAAAGACTTGGGAAACTGTGGAAACTCTATTTATAAACTGTATTCTCTCTGTAGCATTCAAAAATGTCTCTTCTTCACAAAAGTGTTAAGTCTCTTTTCCTTAATAAATACATTGGAATACTCCCACGTCATTAGCAGGATATTCAGATGTCTATAAATGAGCTTTAAGGAATAAATATAAGCTGGAAGGTACTTTTAAAATTATTCTACCTAACTTTAGGTTTTATATAAGAAGAATCTGATGCACAGAAAGATTGTGAAATTTATTTGGAGTTCCACAGGTAATTAGTCACCTCACCCAATCACACATATTAGTCAACAGTTACTAAGTAGCCACTGCCTAAGACACATTTGAAAATTGCAGAATGATGACAAGAGTCCTATCTTATCATCAACTGTAGTCTTTTCAAGATTCATGTAAAATGTTATTTAAGAACATTTAGGGCTTCCCTGTAGCTCAGATGGTAAAGAATCTGCCTGCAATGCAGGAGACCAGGTTCAAGCCCCAGGTAGGGAAGATCCCCTGGAGAAAGCCTTGGCAACCCACTCCAGCATTCTTGCCTGGAGAATTCCATGGACAGAGGAGCCTGGTGGGCTACAGTCCACGGTGTTGCAAAGAGTCGGACACGACTAAGGTAGTGACACTACGATGACTAAGAACATTTAAGAAAGAAAAACTCAAGTGCACCAAAACAGTGTGATGCAGTGTAGAAAACTGACAGGTATTACTAAAGGGCTACAGGGAAGTGAAACAGCTGATAAGGACTCTTGTTTGTGACGTTAAGAAGAAATGTACTTATCAGGCAATTACTTCCAAGTATCAAGAAAAAAATCTGTGAATGTAGCCAAGTTAGTATGTTTTTAAATGACTAAGAACTAAATGAAAATAAGATGGTTTGAAGAATGGAAGTTCTAGTTCATACAAACTGGGTGTTTGGGGAACTCAGAAGACATAAGAAATGCTATCTGCTATCATGTCAAGAGACACATAATAGCCTCTTTTCCCACACTGACGATGAGTGAGCACCTATTACTCAGTGACAATATATACGGCTGTCTTCTGATTTCTGATATATCAAGGTTCATTAAAGGGAAGAAGGAGTAGACTTTGTGCTTAGACACAGAGCAGAAAAAGAATTCTTAGGGTAAAAGAGAGCAGATTTCAATTCAATAAAAACACTTTTTAACAACCAAAGCTGCCTAAAAAACAAAAAATGGAGGGAGAGTGAGAGACTTCAATTTTAAGCAAAGGCTACATGATTATTTATCGTGATCTAGCAGACAGAATTTATGAATCAGATGAAGAGTTTAAACAGAAATCATCAGAAAGTCCTTTACATTAATAGAGGCTAAATAATACGCTCAAGGAGTGTTAAAAAATTGTGACACCTTCAAATTTTTGGCTGCAGGGAAAGTATCAATATATTGATGTCATGATGGATATACACATAGAAATCCTTTGTTTCAATGGTTTTGAATAATTATTTTCATTAATAATATTAGTTGACAATACTGAACACCATATACAATGAGAAATGCTCCTGTATTTAATCTACCACATTTCTATAGCATACAATCACTCCTATAAATTTAAACGACTATACAGCTTTTATCAAAGTTAGTGTACTCAATAGGAAATACTGAGAACATTAGTGAAGTCACCTCTCCACAGCTCCTGGTGCTAATCCGAGACATTAAAGAATTGCTTTGATTAAAAAATAAACATAAAACTTTTTTTTCCCTCTAAAAACAGAACTATAACTAAAGTAAAAGTGACTGAGACAAGGAAATGGGGGTGTGCTAAAAATAAAATAATCTAATTTTAAATTGCAGATGGCAAAACTTGACTAAATTGCAGTAAGCGTGAGCTTCATTATGTCAAAAAAAGAAATTACAATATATTACACAAATATAACATGTGTTTATTAATCTTATAAATGTATGTTTTAAAATATCAAATCAATAAAAAAATATTTAAGTGTTCTTTGTATGGACAATAGAACCTATTGTCAAAAGACAGTTAAATATGTAATGAATGATACATGAATTGAGTAAAGCAGAAACATACTGTGCTGGAGGGACATAATATATTTCAAATTAAGGTAAGTATCACTTTTCACATATATAAATCATTATTTCTCAGAATCAAAAACAATGTAACTTCTTCATCTTAGTTCTCAAATATAAACCAGACTACTACTATAAATAATTCAAATACTGATCTGGGAAAATAACAAGTAGAAATAACTAGAAACATTTTGAAAAAGAATACTGGGGACAGAGGGCTGAAATTATCAGATATTAAAAGTCTACAATATGTAGAACATCTGGTATTAAGATCAATGGGGGTGGGGAGCCCCAAATCTGAACTTATATGGTAAAGGTGGCAAGATAAATCAGGAAAGAATGCAATTACTTAAAAAACACTTGTGAATATTTAGATAGCCATCTGAAGAGGAAAAAAAAATAGTGTAGATCCTTATTCCATGCATACAGCAAAGTTTCAGAGGGATTTGAGGATCTAGCATAGAAACAATGCTGAAATTCACTCCCTAAAAAAACTCTTAAAATATCATAAATATTCAGTAAATCTTTGGTTGAGAGAAGACTATCTAAATTTAAACATAATGGAATAAATAATAGGGGATTCTTTTTTTTAATGAAAACCTAAGATGAAAGGCAGTAAGCCAAATGTGAGAGAAGTATGCATTAGGGCACAAAGAGTTACTATATATGTACATTTGTTGTTGTTTACTGGCTAAGTTGTGTCCATTCTTTTGTGACCCCATGGACTGTAGCCCACCAGGCCCCTCTGTTCATGGGATTTCCCAGGCAAGAATACTGGAGTAGGTTGCCATTTCCTTCTCCATGGAACCTTCCAGACCCAGGGTCTGAACCTACATCTTCTGCTTGGGAAGGGCAGAGTCTTTACCAAAGAGCCACCTGGGAAGCACATATATATACAAACAAGCAAAGAGATTAATTAAAACACCAAGACTCTAATCAATAAATGAATACAGGATAAAATAGGTGACAAACGTAGAGAAAGAGAGTCAATGAAGACATGGAAAAATGCATAGTTGTATTAAAAAATTGAAAATGTAAATTGAAATAAGACTTAAATTAGCCAATATTTTTAAAATTTAAGATTGCAAGATTTTGGCTACTGAGACTGCTAAGAAACAGCACTACTGCTAGGAAAGTACATTGATACAGCCTTTCTCAGAAGCAATCTGGCAAATTTGGCAGACAGATATAATTTAACTAACTAATGAAATAAATTTAAAAATCAGAGGAAGAGGAAAGTGGCCATAGTGCAGGAGCCCACTCCAGTATTCTTGTTGGAAAACCCCAGGGACAGAGAAGCCTGGCGGGCTGCTGTCTATGGGGTTGCACAGAGTTGGACACGACTGAAGCAACTTAGCAGCAGCACCAGCAGCGCAGGAGCAAACTGAGGTTTGGGGGAGAAAGGGAGCTTAAGTCCATTCAAGGCAAGGTTTTCTGTTCCTTACAGCCCAGCTTACTCTAAGGAAGTACTTCTCAAGCTTTCTTGGATGAAAGATCACCCTGTGTTTTATCTTCTTTTGTTTCTAATCTTTTAATACTAATACTATTGGAAATTAATTAAATGACATAATACATTTTTATTAACTATAAGAGTTAACATATAAATTACTATGTCAATTGCTGCAAGTCTGTCTAATTACTTCCCCTACCTCTGTGCTCACCTGTGTACATGCTTGTGTGCAGTGCCTAAGACATGTTTACAGGCCCTTATTCAAGGCTTCCTTAACTGCACATTATTAAAAACAAAATAATCTAATTTATCAGTATTGTCACCCACAGATTAACTACACTCATTATGAGAGTTCTGAAAGTATATTAGGCACAAAATTTGATTGCTCTATGCCAGCCTTGAAAACAATTTTGCTTCCTCTCATTTTAAATAACTAATATGTAATCTGCTTTGCAAATTCACTAGCTGCCAAATATGAAGCAAACCACAGCAAATGAGTCACCATCTCTTAAAATTTAAAATACATTTTGTCATCAGTTCTCACTCACTCAGTTACCCGACATATTAAAATATAATTCCAGTTAAGATACTGATAGGCTTTTTCGTTTGTTTCGTTTCAATAGGGATGTGGGGAATTACAATGATTCCTGAGTTCATAGGGAAGAGAAATGGATAGTAGCCTTGATATTTTGGTTAAAAAATAGTGGAATGGATGCACTCACCCTAGCAGATACCAATGTTCTATAAATCAAGAGAAACTAAATGTTACTCTGACAAAAATTATAATAGTAGTATAGTCATTATAAATGACAGTAGCAGCAATAAACACGTATTGAAATCTCTTACGAGCAAGGCATGTGGTAAAGTCTTGTCATTATTCCTTACAACCCTAAAAGGTAGATGTTATTATTATTTCCATCTTATGATGAAAATAAGTGGCTGAGCTGGGGAAAAAAGAATACATCGGTAAGAAAAAAAACTGGAGTCTAAAAACACTCAGTATAATGCTAAGGGTAGCATTTTCAAGTCACTCAGGAATGGAGTACTTAAACATGGTTTGTAAGGCAAGAAATGATCAAATTATAAAACATACTTAGATTCCACCTAGCAGGAGACACAAATAACGTTTCCAGGTAAACGGACATGTTATTCTAGAAAAAGATATGTTTTTAAAAATAATTTTAAGATGAAGAACATCTAAAGGTACAAAACTCAGAAGTCAGAATTGACTGAAGAAAACAAGGACTTCTAACGTAAGAAAAATACTGTTTTAAAACAATAAAAGAAATCTCCTGGATAAAACTATTTGCAAAGCATAAAGAAGTAACATCCCTAATATTCTAAGAGACTCAATGTGAAAAAGGACAAGGTATTAAACAGAACTGAGTAAAGACTACTAAGATGAGTCCAAATACTAGGTTCAATACTAAGAAGAGATACAAAAAGAAAGATTCTCAACCTCAGTAAAAATCAAGAAAATAAAAGCTAGTAAAGAAAAAAAGAGTAATTTTTCACTAAGATATTAGCAAATTCGGGACAATCCCTGGTGGTCAGTCCAGTGGCTAAGATTCCTTGGCTCCTAAAGCAGGGGGCTTGCGTTTGATCCCTAGTCAGGGAGCTAGATCCCACATGCTACAACTAACAACCCAGTAAAGCCAAATAAACTTACCAAAAGAGGTATTAAATAATTCAATGTTGACGTATCTAAGTTAATGAGACTGAGTTCACACTGATGCACAGTTGCTACAAGAGATTATTCACTTTTTTTTTCCCCCAAAACAGAAAAAACTATAGTACCTTCACACTTAAGTATCTGGTTATCCTTCAATTTAAGGCTGACTTCCAAGAATTGATACCTTAGAAAAAGAAATATATTCAGCCTTTCACTATACAGTTTCTTCTTTCTAGAATGCTTTTTTCCCTTCTTTAGGTCTAGAAAACTCTTAACACATGCTCCAATTATCAAGCTCAAAGTCCAAGCCGTCTTTAATTCATCTGTGTATTCCTGATTACAACTTCCAGAGCCTCATAGTATTTTAAAATTTGCATAGAGGCAAGGCTGCAAAGACACGGAGTAGACCAATCAAAACCAATGAGACAGCCTGAAGACATTTGTGTGAAAGAGTAACAATGGCTAACATTAGCAGAGGTAACAGTCAGAAGGAAGGAAGAAAATAAGTTACTAGGATACAGCTAGAGAGTCTAGAAAGAGTGGGTCAAACTAGCAACGATGAAACAAAACTGACCACTGCAGGCCTCCATGTAGATTCCAAAGCATCAGCTGCTAAGTTGCTAAGTCACCTCAGTCATGTCTGACTCTGTGCGACCCCATAGACGTCAGCTCACCAGGCTCCCCTGTCTCTGAGATTCTTCAGGCAAGAACACTGGAGTGGGTTGCCATTTCCTTCTCCAATGCATGAAAGTGAAAAGTGAAAGGGAAGTCGCTCAGTCGTGTCCGACTCCTAGCGACCCCATGAACTACAGCCCACCAGGCTCCTCCATCCATGGGATTTGCCAGGCAAGAGTACTGGAGTGGGGTGCAATTGCCTTCTCCACCAAAGCACCAGAAAAACAGTTAAAAAAAAAAAACAAAAAAAAAACCTTGTGTGAGGGAGCAGTTATTCCCAGTCAGTCCTGAAACAAAGTCTCTGAAAGTTGCTCAGTTCAGTTCAGTTGCTCAGTCGTGTCTGACTCTTCAAGACCCAATGAATCGCAGCACGCCAGGCCTCCCTGTCCATTACCAACTCCCGGAGTTCACTCAGACTCACGTCCGTCGAGTCAGTGATGCCATCCAGCCATCTCATCCTCTGTCGTCCCCTTCTCCTCCCGCCCCCAATCCCTCCCAGGATCAGAGTCTTTTCCAATGAGTCAACTCTTCACATGAGGTGGCCAAAGGACTGGAGTTTCAGCTTTAGCATCATTCCCTCCAAAGAAATCCCAGGGCTGATCTCCTTCAGAATGGACTGGTTGGATGTCCTTGCAGTCCAAGGGACTCTCAAGAGTCTTCTCCAATACCACAGTTCAAAAGCATCAATTCTTTGGTGCTCAGCCTTCTTCACAGTCCAACGCTCACATCCATACATGACCACAGGAAAAACCACAGCCTTGACTAGACGGACCTTTGCCATCCCATGGACTATATATATAGTCCATTGAATCGTCCAGGCCAGAATACTGGAGTGGGTAGCCCTTCCCGGATCTTCCCAACCCAGGGATCGAACCCAGGTCTCCCGCACTACAGGCCGATTTTTTTTATCAGCTGAGTCACCAGGGAAGCCCAGTCAGTCCTGAAATTAAGCCCAAATCTGCCCCCAAAGGACAGAAAATGAAAATATTTCTTGAGAAAAATATGAAAATAAAAAGACCTCATAAAAAAGCAGCTTGCATTGACCCTTCATTACCTCACACAATGGAGGCTACAAAACCTTTCTCTTTAATAATCGCATGTAAGATCTGAATGCATAATACTGTACACGTGAATTGGAATTAATGTAAAGTACAATTTATTCAATCCCTTATCTTAGGGTAGCTCTCTTGTGTATGACTAAGAGCTCAAAAACATTTCCTGAATGAATAACGATAAATGAATAAGTTACAGCCTGAATGGATAGGAGATAAGGCAAAAATTGTCTGGATATGATCAGATGCTGTTTCAGAAAAGATAAGTTAGAAGAATGCTATGAATTATTATTAAAAATGATCTTGAAGTCTTTGAAAATATTCTTTATTTAAAAAGAAAAGTTTAGTAAATTAATATGCCTCACAGCTTATAAAGAAATTTTAGTGACTTATTATACAAAATAAACAAATTTTTACAGATTTCCTCAATATATGTTTTCTAATGCAGCTTTCATTCATTTTTTTTCCTATTAAGTACAAATTGAGCCTGTATATAAAATTAAAAACCTGGCAGACCTAAGAAGACTAAAAGTTATGGTCTCTAAACAGAAAAGTCTTTATAGTATTATTAGGGAGATAACACACATATTGAACACATAAAAATAAAAAGGAACTATATAAAAGGGGGTAGTAGTAATAAGAGTAGTAATAATATACATCTACTTTGTACCAAAATATTAAAAACTAATCTAGAGACTCACTTAAAGGTTTCTGGAAACATCAAGTTTTACCACGTTATTTTAAAAAAAGAATCAGTGAAGAATAAACCATACACAAATAAAAAAAAACTTGAAAGAGATTAAGCAAGCAACCCAGGACCGGGGAGAAAAGAGGAAAACATAATATATGGGCCAGGCTGGGGCTGTTTCCAATCAAACTGCAAACAAGTTCCATACCGGGTCACATAAGGAAGCACAGGCCCACTGCCTTGTCACCACCGTGTGGCAATCTTCCCTATCACGTGACGTCCTGGGTTCCAGTTCCTTTACTGCTAAAACGAAGGGGTGGAACTAGCCTGTCTCCTAAGGTCCTTGTCCTTCTAGCTCTGAAATTCTGAAAGATGTTTTCTAATAGCAAGTATTTTCTGATTCCAAAGATAAGCAAACTTTATACTTGTTTTCATCATCTGAGACCAGACTGCTTTGTAGTCTGGGCATGAACACAAATATTTAGATCATTTCAGCATTCCAAATCATATAAACAAATTCTGAAGAATGCCAGTGTAGGCAGTTTACTGAACTCGGTAGTAACTACTCAAAACCATGATGGAGATTCAGAGGTAGTCAGTATACTATGTTATATAGAAAACACGGTAATGGTTACTGAGCGGTCCAAACCATCTGATGGATAAGGAAAGCATTCTGGCTCTAATGGGAAGATTATGCAAATCTGTGTATTCTTACTCTACTCACTTCTAAAGCTTCTGACCCACTTCACTCACTACTATTCTTCTGGTGCTGAGACAGTTGATAAATACAGTATGGTGTTATCATGTAAGGTTTTTTTTTTTTTAATTTTTTTTTTTTTAAACTCTTCTGGTCTGCTCCAAGGACTTTAGTAACTTACCGCCCGGGCTGAGTCACCAAAGTCAATCTTCAATCTCCCCATGGCCCTAATGATAGCGATAATTGACTGGATGGTGTTACTGTAGACCACTGCTTTGTACTGCTTACATTCCTCTTCTGAATAACCAGCTTCATGGATAATTCTAAGGAGACAAAGGAAAAAAAGAATACTTACTTCCTTTGAGGGAATGGTACACTTAAACAACATCAAAAAAAAATTATGTTTTAAATCTACTTACTTCATTTGCTTCACAATTGTACTTTTCCCAGATTCACCAGCACCTAAAAAATGTGAAATAAAATAATTAAGGGATTTCTAATTTTATCACATGTATATCCAACTCCCAAACACACACATTCTCTCTCACAGTTGAATTTTTTTTTAACATTTTTTTTAAATTGGAGTATAGTGCAAACTGGGAGAAGGCAATGGCAACCCACTCCAGTACTCTTGCCTGGAAAATCCCATGGATGGAAGGGCCTGGTGGGCTGCAGTCCATGGGGTCACTAGGAGTCGGACACAACTGAGCGACTTCACTTTCACTTTTCACTTTCCTGCATTGGAGAAGGAAATGGCAACCCACTCCAGTGTTCTTGCCTGGAGAATCCCAAGGACAGGGGAGCCTGGTGGGCTGCCGTGTATGGGGTCGCACAGAGTTGGACACGACTGAAGCAACTTAGCAGCAGCAGCAGCATAGTGCAAACTACTGCACAATTGCACTCATCTCACACGCTAGTAAAGTAATGCTCAAAATCTCCAAGCCAGGCTTCAGCAATACGTGAACCATGAACTTCCAGATGTTCAAGCTGGTTTTACAAAAGGCAGAGGAACCAGAGATCAAATTGCCAACATCCGCTGGATCATCAAAAAGGCAAGAAGTTCCAGAAAAACATCTATTTCTGCTTTATTGACTATGCCAAAGCCTTTGACTGTGTGGATCACAATAAACTGTGGAAAATTCTGAAAGAGATGGGAATACCAGACCACCTGACCTGCCTCTTGAGAAACCTGTATGCAGGTCAGGAAGCAACAGTTAGAACTGAACATGGAACAACAGACTGGTTTCAAATAGGAAAAGGAGTCCGTCAAGGCTGTATATTGTCACCCTGTTTATTTAACTTATATGCAGAGTACATCATGAGAAACGCTGGGCTAGAGGAAGCACAAGCTGGAATCAAGATTGCCGGGAGAAATATCAATAACCTCAAATATGCAGATGACACCACCCTTATGGCAGAAAGTGAAGAGGAACAAAAAAGCCTCTTGATAAAAGTGAAAGAGGAGAGTGAAAAAGTTGGCTTAAAGCTCAACATTCAGAAAACGAAGATCATGGCATCTGGTCCCATCACTTCATGGGAAATAGATGGGGAAACAGTGGAAAGTGTCAGACTTTGTTTTTTTGAGCTCCAAAATCACTGCAGATGGTGACTGCAGCCATGAAATTAAAAGATGCTTACTCCTTGGAAGGAAAGTTATGACCAACCTGCTGCTGCTGCTAAGTCACTTGAGTCGTGTTCGACTCTGTGCAACCCCATAGACGGCAGCCCCCCAGGCTCCCCCATCCCTGGGATTCTCCAGGCAAGAACACTGGAGTGGGTTGCCATTTCCTTCTCCAATGCAGGAAAGTGAAAAGTGAAAGTGAAGTCACTCGGTCGTACCCGACCCTTAGCGACCCCATGGACTGCAGCTTTCCAGGCTCCTCTGTCCATGGGATTTTCCAGGCAAGAAATTGGGGTGCCATTGCCTTCTCTGATGACCAACCTAGATAGCATATTAAAAAGCAGAGATATTGCTTTGCCAACAAAAGTCCATCTTCTCAAGGCTATGGTTTTTCCGGTGGTCATGTATGGATGTGAGAGTTTCACTGTGAAGAAAGCTAAGTGCCGAAGAACTGATGCTTTTGAACTGTGGTGCTGGAGAAGACTCTTTCGAGTCCCTTGGACTGCAAGGAGATCCAACCAATCCATCCTAAAGGAGATCAGTCCTGGGTGTTCTTTGAAAGGAATGATGCTAAACCTGAAACTCCAGTACTCTGGCCACCTCATGTGAAGAGCTGACTCACTGGAAAAGACCCTGATGCTTGGCCACCTCATGCGAAGAGTTGACTCATTGGAAAAGACCCTGATGCTGGGAGGGATTGAGGGCAGGAGGAGAAGGGGACGACAGAGGATGAGATGGCTGGAAGGAATCACCGACTCGATGCACATGAGTCTGGGTGAACTCCGGGAGTTGGTGATGGACAGGGAGGCCTGGCGTGCTACGATTCACGGGGTCGCAAAGAGTTGGACACGACTGAACGACTGAAATGAACTGATCTGATAGTTCAATTTACCTTGCTGTATTACTTTCTATACAGCTGTATTACTATACAGCAAAGTAAATCAGTTATACACACACATATATGAAAAATGTACTTTCCCATATAGGATCATTGCACAGTATTGAGTATAGTTTCCTGTGCTATATAGTAGGCTCTTATCAGTTATCAATTATATATATAGTAGTGTGTGTGTGTGTGTGTGTGTGTGTGTGTGTGTATATATATATATATATATATATATATATCAATCCCAGTCTACCCCTTTTACCCTGGTAACCATTTTTTTAACATCTGTGACTAAATTTTATTTTATATCAAAATGATCTTTACTGGTTTCCAAAATACCAAAAATTTCTTAAAAATAAGTCCAAATATTTATTACATCATAATACTTAAAACTCAACTGAAAAAAAATGCTTTCATCATTGTTTTTATGTATTCCCTAAAGCACTTAAAAAAACTTCTTCTTCTATGACTTATACTGAAGCAGTATAAATTAATTTTACTCAAGATTTTGCCCCTCATTGGAAGACATTTAACTGTTTGGCCAATTATCATAATTTTAACCTTTGCCTCTTGTGAAACAGATAGCCAGCAGTACCAAGAAACCATGAAAATTATTTTTAAATATTACGTTAAAATAACAATGTCTCATGCATTATATATAGTCGACCACCATTATTAAACAAGCAACATAGGGCCAACACACTTTGCCAGCAGTGAGGATGCAAAGGTATGCAGAAGGAAGTATCTCCGCCCATGTTTTTCTATATTCCCTATCACCCGAGTCATAAACCCAGTCTCAAAACTATCCCTTTAAAAAAAAAAAAACAACTCTCCCTGACCCTCTATACTCATGCACGATCTCACCATTTGAGTCTCTAGAATTATGCCATCACAACATGAAAATATTAATCACAAAATGGCCCTTTACAAAACTAGAGCCCTCTACATACTGAGAACATGTGAGCATAGCACACAGAACAAGGAAGGTGTGAGAGCTTCATGCTGTCTTCAGCCAGAGCTACACGTCATGGAGCTGTCACTCCTGTTAGAGAGACGGGGCTCAGGATTTTCATTATCTGGGCCTCATACTCCCATTTTCCCAGGGCCATTCCTACAGTGCTTTATGCTCCAGTATCACTGAACTTACAGTTCCCAGAACGCCTACTGCTGATGACGCCACAAGTCTTCAAACATACTGTTTCTCCTGCCGAATGTAATTTGCTCTGTTCCTCGTGCCACACCAGTGATGCTGTATCAACCATCAAACCCACCTCCTTCATCAGCCTTTCCCAACCCACTCCCACTGTGATCCCTGCTGCCTGTCCCTTTGCACATTTTCCACTTGAAAGCTCAGCAGCTAACCTGTGCTAGACACACCATCAACCAGAAATGCACGTGAATTGATTTAAGCTATCTGTGATGGATCTGGTAGATGGCAAACTTCTGGGCCTCATTCCCTTGCCCTTCCCCCTCAGCCACATGCACACAACCAGATCATCAGAGCATCTGAGAATAAGTCACAGTTAAATGGCCTATTTGGAAATCTGGGGGAAAAAAACTGCTTACATTTTACTTGTGATTTGATATTCAAGAAATTTCTCCAAGATAGCTGCATATTAAATAGAAAAGCAGGCGCTGAATAAACAATGAGGGCACTATTCGTTTACAGACAGCCTTTGAATCTTAGAGGGCATCTGCCAATACAAACAACTCCAAGATAAACAACCCATTATTTATTAATCAGCAACAGCATACTTGGCCCTATGAAAAGCACAATTGTAGGCATCATGGCTCACACATTTCTCCAACTCAGGCGAGGTCTGCCCAAGTCACACACCATCAACAGTTTTCAGCAGAGCTATCTCCAAGGGACCTCTGAGCTTCCAGGGCCCTGCACGTTGACTCAGCAGCAGGCATGCTGTGGTGACACCCCCATTCTGTTAGTGAAACAACTCAGAGGCTCAGAGAAAGGCTTATATGACACAAGTCCATGAGGTCTGAGAACCACACAAGGTGAAAAAATCAGAAACAGTCAGAATAAGATGAAACAGTAAAGAACAGAAAAGTTACTAGCTAAACTATGTGTGTAGGGATGAAAATTTTAAAATCTTAATGAGAAAAAAGCAAGTTTTCCTAATGTTAGATATTATTTTTACACTCAAATTCACTTCCCACGTCATCAATTGTTGTATGAGCAATAGAGAATTTAGTCAATGGTTTGCAGTTCAAAAAAATCCTGAAACATGTTTAACATTTAAGAGTGAGTGGTGGCAGTGTTATTGGTTGAATGTTTAACTGATTGTTTTGCTAGATACAAGGTACCCTCTGTGGAATAGATATCCCAGAGGCAGAAACACTTGGGGGCGGGGGATCTTTCAAAATTTAAAGATTTGTGTAATTAGTTTTCAATTCTTAGTTCCACACAGACTCTTAATAGGAAACTTAGAAATGCTGCCTTGTTACGGTTCCAAAATTCTAAACACTGCTATTCTTTCCATACAGCATATAGGAGACTAGCTCTCTATAAATCTCAGCACAGGCTTGTTTGAGAGATGGACAAGAAGCAATTGTTTATATATTAAAAAAACAAACAAAACAAAAACAAACCTCAGAGCTCATGGAGGCAGGATAAAGGAGAAAAGGTAAATTTTCCTAGCAAGACTCAGCTCGGCAGCTATCACTTTTCAATTCAATCCATAGGTGAGATTAAGAGTGAGAGAAGAAACAAGGAATATGTAGCACCAATCGTCAGGAGAGCTCCTAGTCACAGACCCCTGCAGTCACAAACTGACCCAGCCAAGGTGACTAGGTGGCCTCTGAAGTAACTCTCGACAAGCTGGTCGGTGTGAAATGAGAGACTTCAGGACAGTGGGCAAGAGTGTGTGCAATGTGGCCACAGGAACCATAAGGCCACTGAAGGGGATCCCCCAGGCCCCTCTTTCAAGAGGAAGTGGCAGATGGAAAACTGCAAGTCTGCGAGCAAACACTGCGCCCAGCAGTTGCGTGAAGTGGAGCTCGGCATGTGATAACACACCACACAGATGATGGGAGAAAAAGGGCACGCCACCACAGTGACGCGGACAGGGACTCACCTGCGGGCTCGGCCACAAGTGCACGCCTGCTCATTAACAGCGCATCAAGTGCTGACAAGGAGAGGCAGGAGGAGGGGAAAGGCTAAAATCATATAAAAGATTCTAAGTCCATGAATAGAATTATGTAAGTTACAGCTATAAAAATGATAAGCAAATAGTGCCTACTCCCGATGTTTGTTGAGGGGCTGTCTAGGGAAACTCGGAATCTTAACTGTAGTGAAGTGTAAAAGAAAAAAGACCTCCAACTTCAGAACACAAACTTGTCTTTTTTGCAATATTCTTTGTCCAGGACATCCCTGGTGCCTGAGTGGTAAAGAACTGCCTGTCCATGAAAAGATGCGGGTTCTGTCCCTGGGTTGGGAAGATCCCCTGGAGAAGGAAATGGCAAGCCACTCCATATTTTTACCCAGGAAATCCCATGGACAGAGGATCCTGACAGGCTACAGTCCCTGGGATCGCAAAAGAAGCGGACACACTTAGCAACTAACCAACAGTTCTTTGTCCGATTCTCTGCTTAGGTGCACATTTATACAAGTTACCAGTTTCAGGTACCCAACATCACAGGCTGTTCAGCATGAAAATAGTGATTTACCAAGGTCATCTTATGCTGAGCTCCTGACAAACTCAATTCAGTTCAGTAGCTCAGTCATGTCCAACTCTTTGTGACCCCATGGACTGCAGCATGCCAGGCGTCCCTGTCCATCGCCAACTCCTGAAATTTACTCAAACTCATGTCCATTGAGTCGGTGATGCCATCCAACCATCTCATCCTCTGTCGTCACCTTCTCCTCCCGGCTTCAATCCTTCCCAGCACCAGGGTCTTTTCAAATGAGTCAGTTCTTGCATCACGTGGCCAAAGGACTGGAGTTTCAGCTTCAGAATCAGTCCTTCCAATGAATATTCAGGACTGATTTCCTTTAGGATGGACTGGTTGGTTCTCTTTGCAGTCCAAGGGACTCTCAAGAGTGTTCTTCAACACCATAGTTCAAAATCATCAATTCTTCGGCACTCAGCTTTCTTTATAGTCCAACTCTCACATCCATACATGACTATTGGAAAAACCATAGCTTTGACTAGACGGACCTATGTTGACAAAGTAATGTCTCTGCTTTTTAATATGCTGTCTAGGTTGGTCATAACTTTTCTTCCAAGGAGCAAGCATCTTTTAATTTCATGGCAGCAGTCACCATCTGCAGTGATATGGAGCCCAAAAAATAAAGTCTGTCACTGTTTCCATTGTTTCCCCATTTATTTGCCATGAAGTGATGGGACCAGATGCCATGACCTTAGTTTTCTGAATGTTGAGTTTTAAGCCAGCTTTTTCACTCTCCTTTTTCACTTTCATCAAGAGGCTCTTTAGTTCCTCTTCATTTTCTGCCACAAGGGTGGTGTCATTTGCATATCTTAGGTTATTGATATTTCTCCCAGCAATCTTGATTCCAGTTTGTGCTTCATCCAGCCCAGCATTTCTCATGATGTACTCTGCATATAAGTTAAATAAGCAGGGTGACAATATACAGCCTTGACGTATTCCTTTTCCTATTTGGAACCAGTCTGTTGTTCCATGTCCAGTTCTAACTGCTGCTTCATGACCTGCGTACATATTTCTCAAGAGGCAGGTCGGGTGGTCTGGTATTCCCATCTCTTTCAGAATTTTCCACAATTTGGGGTCCACACAGTCAAAGGCTTTGGCATAGGCAAGAAAGCAGGAGTAGATGTTTTCCTAGAACTTTCTTGCCTTTTTGATGATCCAACGGATGTTGGCAATTTGATCTCTGGTTCCTCTACCTTTTCTAAATTCAGCTTGAACATCTGGAAGTTCACAGTTCATGTACTGTTGAAGCCTGGCTTGGAGAATTTTGAGCATTACTTTACTAGCGTGTGAGATGAGTGCAATTGGGCGGGTAGTTTGAGCATTCCTCAGCATTGCCTTTCTTTGGGATTGGAATGAAAACTGACCTTTTCCAGTCCTGTGGCCACTGCTGAGTTTTCCAAATTTGCTGGCATATTGAGTGCAACATTCTCACAGCATCATCTTTTATGATTTGAAATAGCTCAACTGGAATTCCATCACCTCCACTAGCTTTGTTCGTGGTGATGATGCTTCCTAAGGCCCACTTGACTTTGCATTCCAGAATGTCTAGCTGTAGGTCAGTGATCATACCATCGTGATTATCTGGGTAATGAAGATTTTTTTGGTATAGTTCTTTTGTGTATTTTTGCCACCTCTTAATATCTTCTGCTTCTGTTAGGTCCATACCATTTCTGTCCTTTATCGAGCCCATCTTTGCATGAAATGGTCCCTTGGTATCTATGATTTTCTTGAAGGGATCTCTAGTCTTTCCCTTTCTATTGTTTTGCTCTATTTCTTTGCACTGATCACTGAGGAAGGCTTTCTTATCTCCCCTTACTATTCTTATCTTTCCTTTTCTCCTTTGCCTTTTGCTTCTCTTCTATTTACAGCTATTGTTAAGGCCTCCTCAGACAACCATTTTGCCTTTCTGCTTTTCTTTTTCTTGGGGATGGTCTTAATTCCTGCCTCCTGTACAATGTCACAAACCTCCGTCCATAGTTCTTCAGGCACTCTGTCTATCAGATCTAATCCCCTGAATCTATTTGTCACTTCCACTGTATAATTGTAAGGCATTTGATTTAGGTCATACCTGAATGGTCTAGTGGTTTTCCCTACTTTCTTCAATTTCAGTCTGAATTTGGCAATAAGGAGTTCATGGCCTGTGCCATAGTCAGCTCCCAGTCTTGATTTGCTGACTGTATAGAGCTTCTCCATCTTTGGCTGCCAGGAATGTAATCAATCTGATTTCAGTATTGACCATCTGGTGACGCCCATGTGTAGTCTTGTCTTGTGTTGTTGGAAGACGGTGTTTGCTATGACCTGTGTGTCTCCTGGTAAAACTGTATTAGCCTCTGCCCTGCTTCATTCCGTATTCCAAGGCCAAATCTGCCTGTTACTCCAGGTATTTCTTGACTTCCTACTTTTGCATTCCACTCCCCTATAATGAAAAGGACATCTTTTGGGGGTATTAGTTGTAGAAGGTCTTGTAGGTTTTCATAAAACCGTTCAACTTCAGCTTCTTCAGTATTACTGGTCAAGGCATAGACTTGGATTACTGTGATACTGGTTTGCCTTGGAAATGAACAGAGATCATTCTGTTGTTTTTGAGACTACATCCAAGTACTGCATTTTGGACTCTTTTGTTGACTATGATGACAATACTACTCCACTCAAAAAAAATCCCAATTAAACCATTTTATACTGAATAAGATGAAATAATAATTTAACCTGTAATAAAACCAAATTTACAAATGCATTTAAAGTCACTTCTGTTTAATCATAAAGCTACTGTAAGATGAATAAGATCAAGGTCCTTATTTTTAAGATAGAAGCAAATAAAGAGGATGCAAGGGCAAATATGCAAATCTAGACAATATATTAAAAAGCAGACATTACTTTGCCAACAAAGGTCCACACAGTTAAAGCTACGGTTTTTCCAGTAGTCATGTACGGATGTCAGAGGTGGACCATAAAGAAGACTGAGCGCTGAAGAACTGATGCTTTCAAACTGTCGTGTTGGAGAAGACTCTTCAGAGTCCCTTGGACTGCAAGGAGATCAAACCATTCAAACCTAAAGGAAATCAACCCAGTATATTCACTGGAAGGACTGATGCGGAAGTCAAACCAGTCAAACCTAAAGGAAATCAACCCAGTATATTCACTGGAAGGACTGATGCAGAAGCTAAAGCCCCAATACTTTGGCCACCTGATGCGAAGAACTGACTCACTGGAAAAGATCCTGATGCCTGGAAAGACTGAAGGAGAAGGGAGTGACAACGGATGAGATGGGTGGATGGCATCGTTGACTCAATGGACATGAGTTTGTGCAAACTCTGGGAGATCATGAAGGACAGGGAAGCCTGCCACACTTCAGTCCACAGGGTTGCAAAGAGGTGGACATGACTTAGCAACTGAACAACAGCAAAGGGTAAATATAAATTAAAGAGGCTTTAATTATCCCTGATGGGAGTAAAGAAAAATTTCTCTCCCTTCTTTTTAGGACATTTACATAGAATAGTTTTACATGTAAGTAAAACTTTCCCCTCTCCTTGAAATGTATGTACAGTTGACCCTTGAACAACCTGGGCTTGAACTGAATGGGTTCACTTATACATGTTTTGTTTTGTTTTGTTTTTTTCCAGTAAATTCACATAGTACTACACACAGACTGTCAGGTTGGTTGAATCTGTGGCCAGGTCTTGGAACCAATCACCTGCAGATACCCAGGAACAACTGTATTCCCTTTGGAAAACTAAATAGACATTTTTGGTCAGCTTTTGAGGGAGAATGTCTTTCTCAAGGACCTGAGATTCATCTCTTTGAAAGGTAAACATCAGGGAGATAGCACCCCTAACTGCCCGTTTCTGCAGGTGGGCAGAAGTCTAACTTGGTTGAATATCTTGCTCCAAGTTGCAAAATTACCTCATCACAAGATAAGCTTGTTTCTCTTCTGGACAAGGCTAATTAGCTAAATGATGATTATTTCAATTACCCAGTAAAGTTATGATGAACTGTGTATTATATAAGGTGTTGTAAAGCCTGTCATTTAGGAACTAGTTGTTTATCTTGAAAACATATACGTAATAGGTTGTATCAGCTTGTCTACGTAAGTGGGTGAGATACCTTTCTGTCTCTGCAGTCTCTTAATGGAATGCCTGTGAAGCAATCCATTCAATTAAAAAAAGAAAAGTTTTCTTTCTCCACTACTGTTGTGAAGATGATTTCTAGGTTGAGAGAAGACTTTGTTTTTAATTATAAGTCCCCAACATAGGTAATAATCTAGAAACCTTTCTTATTTAGCTGTAAGCTGGACTTACATTTATATGAATACATACATTTTATGAGATTACCTGACATTCTGGGAAATAAAAATAGTGACTGTAAACATCAGAATCTATAGATTCCCCCCAAATGATCCTCTTCTCTAAATATTAATACCCCATAAAATCACTACCCAAGCCATTCATGACTGAAATAGGGATCACACTGTAACACTGAGCAAGAATGATTACACATGCAAGGCTACCCTAGAAAGGGAGGACAAGAGAAAGGAGAATTGTGGGCAACACAGGAAACTTTTTCCTGGCAGCCTAGTCAGAGACACCACAAAGTAGCTAACTGAACTGAGGGATCAATGTTTCGGAGAGTCAAGTCTGCAGAGTCCAAGGTGAGGAAGGATAAAGGCCTGGTGCTGCAAGCAAGCTCCTGAGAGTTTACAAGTTTTCTGCAAAAATTAATGCAGCATTTTGTTTTGTTTTTGTGTAACAAGAGTATTTTTAGAAATCCTGAGTCATTTGAATGCCTCTATATGGCTGAATTTCAGGATCTGTATTTGAGCTTGTGTTTATAGGTCCTAAGATACTCAAGCAAGTGCCAAACACTGTACCTTGCTTGAGAAGGTGTCTAAGCATGACTCTATCCGGTTTGGCTGTCAATCACTAGACCCCCTTATGCAAAGAAAGGACCACGTGTTTCCAGCAGGCTAATCACAGCTGTGTCTGAGGGTAAAACTCCCTATTCTTATAGATCTTTTACAAACCATCAAAAAAATCTTAGAAATATATGTAAATATATCCATATATGATATACATCAGATCAGATCAGATCAGATCAGTCACTCAGTCGTGTCTGACTCTTTGCGACCCCATGAATCGCAGCACGCCAGGCCCCCTGTCATCACCAACTCCCGGAGTTCACCCAGACTCACATCCATTGAGTCAGTGATGCCATCCATCCATCTCATCCTCTGTCGTCCCCTTCTCCTCCTGCCCCCAATCCCTCCCAGCATCAGAGTCTTTTCCAATGAGTCAACTCTTCACATGAGGTGGCCAAAGTATTGCAGTTTCAGCTTTAGCATCATTCCTTCCAAAGAAATCCCAGGGCTGATCTCCTTCAGAATGGACTGGTTGGAGCTCCTTGCAGTCCAAGGGACTCTCAAGAGTCTTCTCCAACACCACAGTTCAAAAGCATCAATTCTTTGGTGCTCAGCCTTCTTCACAGTCCAACTCTCACATCCATACATGACCACTGGAAAAACCATAGCCTTAACTAGACAAACCTTTGTTGGCAAAGTAATGTCTCTGCTTTTCAATATGCTCTCTAGGTTGGTCATAACTTTCCTTCCAAGGAGTAAGTGTCTTTTAATTTCATGGCTGAAATCACCAACTGCAGTGATTTTGGAGCCCAGAAAAATAAAGTCGGACACTGTTTCCACTGTTTCCCCATCTATTTCCCATGAAGTGATGGGACTGGATGCCATGATCTTCGTTTTCTGAATGTTGAGCTTTAAGCCAACTTTTTCACTCTCCTCTTTCACTTTCATCAAGAGGCTTTTTAGTTCCTCTTCACTTGCTGCCATAACGGTGGTGTCATCGGCATATCTGAGGTTATTGATATTTTTTCCAGCAATCTTGATTCCAGCTTGTGCTTCTTCCAGTCCAGCGTTTCTCATCATGTACTCTGCATATAAGTTAAATAAGCAGGGTGACAATATACAGCTTTGATGTACTCCTTTTCCTATTTGGAACCAGTCTGTTGTTCCATGTCCAGTTCTAACTGCTGCTTCCTGACCTGACCTGACCACAATATATATATTATGATATACATAATATATACTAAAAGCTTAACAAAGAATCAGTTTGGATGCGGTGATTTTTTTTCCCCCTGCTCCAAGGAAGGAATGAGATCTAGGTGCCAGAGATCTTCCCTGGCCTTTTACGTTAAAGTTAAAGAAAGAAATCACAGGAAAGGAGAATATGAAATCTGGTCCATAGAAGTCATTTCCGATGATCATATCATGGAAAACACTAGGAAAGAATGGGGTCAGAACAGAGGGAAGCAGCACTAAGAGAGAGCTAGGATGAGAAAAGCCTGAAGCATCCCTGAGCCTTTAGTCACATTTAGGGAATCACATTACAAATGACCATAGGAAGTGGGGCACTGCTGAGAGTTAAAGGGGGCAGAAGCACAAACCAGGATGACCTGGGAGAAGGAGAAAAGACACCACTCTAGTCAGAACTGAAGACAATTTCAACTCAATTTCCAAGCTATGAGTCAGTTATGAGTTTGTGTTCTGTCACAAGGACCTGAAAAGAGTTTTAGACTAACCCTGTGCCAAACAATATTACTTTAATTATCTTTAGCTAATGAGGGGAAAACAAAGGAGGTTAATGATGCATTTGCAGCAAGTAAAGGTCAAATGATAATTACTGGATCCTTTAAAAAAGAAAAGTTACAGAAGTTTAGAGAGAGCAAAGATGTGGGAAAATTAGTCATCATAGAGCCCATGTCGAAGAGGTATGCCTTAATCCAAGAGTCACACTGTAAGTGCAATTTACTGTGACTAATGTATCACTATTTGTCTGACTAAATTCATATTTACCTTTTAAATGTTCATATACACTTCATAAAACTGTTTGACTTTATAGTTCATAGAAGACCTGTAAAGCATGAGAACTTTGTTCCCAATGACAATTACACACATTTGTGAAAATGATTTGGTACCACACAGAAGGGGAAGGCTTCCTTTATTAGGGAGTCAGAGACCGCATTTTCTAAAACTCAAGTCTAAGTGCTCTCAGGTTTTTGCTTAGCTGTTTACTAGTAAGGACCATTGAGTAATATAACACACAAACTTGCAACTCTTCCTATGTTGCCATGCAACTCTCCATGGGTCTCCCTCACATTTCTGAACGCACATGAGCCTCTGTCCTCAAACATTTTTTCAAGGATGTTTATGTAGAGAACAGTCTTTGAAGTCAGAGATAAGGCTGTCCTCTGGAACCAAAAGCACGTCTCTTTGCTGTCCAGTATAATAAAGATAACATATTCTCTGGGATAAATTCCCAGGAACTGCACATTATGAAAAAAAATACTGAGGATCCCTAATTTCAAGGCTCCTCTATTGCAACATAACTCAGACTGTGTAGCCATGGCTCTCTTCCTGTTGCCTTAGGGAATCAGGGCTTGGTAAATTGCCATAATGGCAACTGCAATTGCTGCAATATAGTCATTTTTGTCTCTGAACCAAGACTCTTATGTCTTCTGCCAGTATGAAGCTGAGGTGGGAATTTTCTGGTGGTCCAGTGGTTAGGGCTGCCATGAGCCTGTATTCCATCCTTGGTCAGGGAACTAAGATCCTACAAGCATCAAGGTTGGCCAAAAAACAAAGAAAAACAAAACTGGGGTAAGCTAATTAGTGTGTTAGTAGGGTAAAGTCTCAGGTACTGAATCATTCTGGACATGCTCTTTGCTTAATTTTTAGTTAATTCCCAAATTTCTGACAACTAAGGACACTTCTGACCATTATCTTTACACCTGTACTACTTATCTTTTTTTTCCTTTCCTCAAATGGCAGCTCAATCAGCTTTGTCCAATAAAGAGCTAGAACAGTGGTTCTAAAACTACAATCTAAAGACCAGCAGTATCAGCAACACTTAGGAGATATCCATTCTCTGCTTACAATAGCCGAGACATGGAAGCAACCTAAATGCCCACTGACAGGAACGTCCTGTGGTAGCCTGGGTGGGAGGGGAGTTTAGGAGAGAATGGATACTCCTGTTACGCACAGCTGAGTCCCTCTGCTGTCCACCTGAAACTATCACAACATTTTTAATCAGCAATGCTGCAATGTAAAATAAAAAGTTAAAAAAAAGAAAGAAGTATGCATTCTCAGGTCCCACCCAGAACTTAGTGATTCAAACTCCGGGAGTGGGGCCCAGGAATCTATGTTTTAACAACCTCTCCAAGTGATTCTAATACAAGCTAGGGACTGAGAACCAGTTAGGTAGAAAGGTCACCTCTTTTTTCTTGTGATCAGAGTCATTATAGTGATTAAGTTGCTGATCAGTTATAAAAAGCTTATTATTTTTATGAAATATTTCTATTTCCCTTCTCCTCCTATAAGTGAAACAAGTAATATTCTTTTACTTTTCTGCAAGTTCTAGATTGTTATATCTATGTCTGCATTTAATGTGATACAATATATTACTTTGGTTAAGTGAAGAAAACCCATTTTCACATAATAATGAAGTTAGAAAATGAAAGAGCATTTTAATAACATTTGCAGATAACTGGATAGTTTTCATCGATTCTATAGCAAAATTTGAAAAGGGTAGCTTAAAGTTTGATTATAATGTATTTCTCTGGACTTTTTATACTTTGGTAGCTTAAAGTCCATTGGTCTATCTTGTACTTGGAATGGATCTTCTATGTCTGATGTGGAAATTAGTTCACTAACTTACAGAGAACTGAATGTTGACATATTTTCAATATTTTTTAAAAAAGCTTTTATGTTTGTATTGCCTTTACTGTAATATTACACATAATTTCACCAGAAAAAGCTTTAGGTGAAATGGTATCAAGCTCCCAGTGGTAGGGACAAGGTTATAAAATTTCAATTTATTTATTTATTTATTTTTGTTTGAAAGCTCACATTTTATTATTGCCAACAAATACTGTTTGCTGTTTTCCTAGAAGTGAAAACTGACTAACTGCCAAATCCCAAGTCAGATTAACCATAATTTTTCTGTCTTTCAAGTGAAAATGGAATGGTATTCCAGGAAAACTGTATCTAGTTCAATTCACAATTCACCACACAACTGCTCTTTCTCAAGACACCACGTGCAACAGCAGTCTGGTCACACAGAATAGTAAAGAGGTATTTACTCAATGGTCAAGATTTAATAAAAATAATGTTTATGACTTCAACATTTTAAAATCACAAGTGCATAGTAGTGAAGAATACAATGACCGTTGGTACAACCCAGTGCTACTGACATGATTCAGCAGTTTGACCGATTATTACTTTGGTACCATCAGAGCAAATGACACAATAGAAAAGGCAAATAATATCTTAGTATTATGAAAATGGTCTCAGGGGCCTCCAGAGTCCACTGATCCCTCCTAAAACCACAGATTTAATGTCTTTCTCACCCCTTAGACTGTGAGCTATGAGGGAAGAGAGCACTTGGTTTTTGTCATCATGACATCCCTAATAACAGGAAAACATTTATTCACTGGCTGGATGACAGAAAGGGAGCGAGTAGAGAGAAGGGAAGAATACACAACACGAAGCAGCATAAGAGAATGTAACTGAATATTTATATGAACCATGGAAAGGGAGAACAGAATTCTGTTGGAAGACAAAATAAATGAATGGGAAGCCTGTGACTGACCATTAATAACAGGTTCATAAAGGGGAAAAAAGCAGGTTCTCTTCTTCTATTACAATAAGAGTAGTGGCTGAGAGCACGGCAGCCAGAAACTATCTTGCTCATCCTTACTTGCTGCTGGGTGTAGCCATATCCCCACATTTCTCATCAAATCACTATGTATCTAAAAGGAAAATGCAGGCTTTGATTCTATCATTTAGGTTCCTACGTATAAGCCAGAAAATAGGCTTCCCTGTGGTCTTGTTCCAACTGGGTGAATTAAGACAATGTCCAAGGACAGTAGGGCAGTAAGAAGGCAGGAATGTGGGTGATGAATCGTCATGCGAGGCAGAGCACCCCAGCACTACTTAACCTTAAATCCCATTATATGAGAGAACTAAACACCTATCTTCTTTAGGCCATTTTCAGGTTAGGTTTCTCTGATTCTGAAACAGCCTTCTATACTAATTCTTAAAAGCTGTCTGCTGCTGCTGCTGCTAAGTCACTTCAGTCGTGTCCAACTCTGTGCGACCCCATAGACAGCAGCCGACCAGGCTCCTCCATCCCTGGGACTCTCCAGGCAAGGACACAGGAGTGTGTTGCCATTTCCTTCCCCAATGTATGGAAGTGAAAATGAAGTGAAGTCACTCAGTTGTGTTTGACCCTTTGAGACCCCACGGACTGCAGCCTACCAGGCTGCTCCATCCATGGGATCTTCCAGGCAAGAATACTAGAGTGGGTTGCCACTGTCTTCTAAAAGCTGTCTAGGGGTAAATATATGAGCAAATAATGCCCACAAAAGTCCGTCTAGTCAAGGCTATGGTTTTTCCAGTGGTCATGTATGGATGTGAGAGTTGGACTGTGAAAAACTGATGCTTTTGAACTGTGGTGTTGAAGACTCTTGAGAGTCCCTTGGACTGCAAGGAGATCCAACCAGTCCATCCTGAAGGAGATCAGCCCTGGGGTTTCTTTGGAAGGAATGATGCTAAAGCTGAAACTCCAGTACTTTGGCCACCTCATTCCAAGAGTTGACTCACTGGAAAAGACTCTGATGCTGGGAGGGATTGGGGGCAGGAGGAGAAGGGGACGACAGAGGATGAGATGCTTGGATGGCATCACTGACTCGATGGAGGTGAGTCTGAGTGAACTCCGGGAGTTGATGGACAGGGAGGCCTGGAGTGCTGCGAATCATGAGGTCACAAAGAACCGGACATGACTGAGCGGCTGAACTGACTGATATATATTAATATATAGATAAATAAAAAAACTAAAAAGTCCCCAAATCTATAAATGTTTTAAAAAATTACCATCAGTTCAGTCAGTCAGTTGGTCAGTCACGTCTGACTCTTTGCAACCCCATGAATCACAGCACGCCAGGCCTCCTAGTCCATCACCAACTCCCAGAGTTCACCCAAACTCATGTCCATCGAGTTGGTGATGCCATCCAGCCATCTCATCCTCTGTCGTCCCCTTCTCCTCCTGCCTCCAACCCCTCCCAGCATCAGAGTCTTTTCCAGTGAGTCAACTCTTCTCATGAGGTGGCCAAAGTACTGGAGTTTCAGCTTCAGCATCAGTCCCTCCAATGAACATCCAGGACTGGTCTCCTTTAGGATGGACTGGTTGGAGCTCCTTGCAGTCCAAGGGACTCTCAAGAGTCTTCTCCAACACCACAGTTCAAAAGCATCAATTCTTCGGCGCTCAGTTTTCTTCACAGTCCAACTCTCACATCCATACATGACCACTGGAAAAACCATAGCCTTGACTAGACGGACCTTTGTTGGCAAAGTAACGTCTCTGCTTTTGAATATGCTATCTAGGTTGGTCATAACTTTCCTTCCAAGGAGTAAGTGTCTTTTAATTTCATGGCTGCAGTCACCATCTGCAGTGATTTTGGAGCCCAGAAAAATAAAGTCTGACACTGCTTCCACTGTTTCCCCATCTATTTCCCATGAAGTGATGGGACTGGATGCCATGATCTTCGTTTTCTGAATGTTGAGCTTTAAGCCACCTTTTTCACTCTCCACTTTCACTTTCATCAAGAGGCTTTTTAGTTCCTCTTTCAGGGTGGTGTCATCTGCATATCTGAGGTTATGATACTTCTCCCAGCAATCTTGATTCCAGCTTGTGTTTCTTCCAGCCCAGCGTTTCTCATGATGGACTCTGCATATAACTTCAATAAGCAGGGTGACAATATACTGACTTGACGTACTCCTTTTCCTATCTGGAACCAGTCTGTTGTTCCATGTCCAGTTCTAACCGTTGCTTCCTGATCTGCATATAGTTTCTCAAGAAGCAGGTCAGGTAGTCTGGTATTTCCATCTCTTTCAGAATTTTCCACAGTTTTTGTGATCCACAAAGTCAAAGGCTTTGGCATAGCCAATAAAGCAGAAATAGATGTTTTTCTGGAATTCTCTTGCTTTTTTGATGATCCAGCAGATGCTGGCAATTTGATCTCTGATTCTTCTGCCTTTTCTAAAACCAGCTTGAACATTTGGAAGTTCACAGTTCACATATTGCTGAAGCCTGGCTTGGAGAATTTTGAGCATTACTTTACTAGCGTGTGAGATGAGTGCAATTGTGCATTAGTTTGAGCATTCTTTGGCATTGCTTTTCTTAAATTACCATAAATTAAGTCAAAAGGCAAACTATAGAATAGGGAAAACTATCAGTAGTTAATGAATATCAAATGTAGATTTATTTCTTTTCCCCCCAGACACACAGCAACATGACTCAGTTACACAAACACACACACAAAATTTTTTTAATTGAACTTTTTTTGACCACATCATTTGGCATACTGGATCTTAGTCCCCAGTCAAGGATTGAACCCATATCCCCTGCATTGAGAGCTTAGAGTCTTAATCAATGGAACACAAGGGAAGTCCGAACACACATTCTTTTTCAGAGTCTTTTCCATTATAGGTTATTATGGATATTGAATATAGTTCCCTATGCTATACAATAAGTAGGTCCTGGCTGTTTATCTGTTATCTATACAGTAGTTTATATATGTTAACTCCAACTACTAATTTAGCTCCTTCTCTCCCTCTCCCCACACTATCCCCTCTTTGGTTAGTATTTGGTAACCATAAGTTTGTTTTCTATATCTGAGTCTATTACTACTTTGCTAATAGGTTCATATGTATTCTTTTAGATTTCACATATAAGTGATATCATATGATATCTGTATTCCTCTGACTTACTTTACTTAACATGATAATCTCTGGGCCCATCCATGTTGCTGCAAATGGCATCATTTCATTCTTTTTTATGACTGAGTTATAACACCATGTCTTTTATTCACCTATCAATGGACATTTATGCTGCTTTCATTTTTTGGCTATTACCCGTAGTGTTACTATGAACACTGGGGTACATGTATCCTTTTGAGTTCTGTTTTCCATGGCGGTTATACCAATTTACATTCCTACCAACAGTGTAGGACAGCTCCTTTTTCTCCCCACCTTCTCAAGCCTCTACTGTTTGTAGGCTGATGCCCATTATGACTAGCGTGTAGCTTGTCCAGCACAACTTACTGAGAAGACTCTCTTTCCTCCACTGTGTTGACAAATTCTTGCCTAATTTATCATAGATTAACTGATCATAAATGCATGGGTTTATTTCTGGGCTTTCTATCCTATTCCACTGATGTATATATCTGTTTTTGTGCCAGCACCACACTGCTTTAATTACTGTAACTTTGTAGTACAACCTGATACAGAAAAACAGGACCTGTATACCTGCTGCTTACAAGCAATCCACTTCAGATCTAGAGACACATGCAAACTGAAATCAGGTGTAGAAAAAGGTATTCCACACACATGAAAATCAAAAGTCAGAATAGTAGTATTTAATATCAGACAAAACAGACTTTAAAATAAAAGACTGTCAAAAGAAACAAAGAAAGTTATAGTACATATACATGATGGAATATTACTCAGCTATTAAAAAGAATGCATGTGAATCAGTTCTAATGAGGTGAATGAAACTGGAGCCTATTATACAGAGTGAAGCAAGTCAGAAAGAAAAAACACCAATACAGTATATTAACACATATATATGAAATTTAGAAAGATGGTAATGATGACCCTATATGCGAGACAACAAAAGAGACACAGATATAAAGAACAGACTTTTGGACCTATGGGAGAAGGCGAGGGTGGCATGATTTGAGAGAACAGCATTGAAACATGTATATTACCGTATGTGAAATAGCTTGCCAATCCAAGTTTGATGCATGAAACAGGGCACTCAAAGCTGGTGCGCTGTAAGAACCCAGAGGGATGGGATGGGGAGGGAGGTGGCAGGGTGGTTCAGGATGGGGGACACATGTACACCTATGGCTGATTCATGTCAATGGATGGCAAAACTACCACAATATTGTAATTAGCCTCCATTAAAATAATTTTAAAAAAGAGACAAAGAAGGACACTACTTAATAATCAAAGGATCAACCAAAAGGCAGATATAACAATTGAGTGTTTGTGTGTGTATCTCCAATCCAACAAAGGAGAAACCTCAATATATAAGGTAAATGTTAATAGACATAAAATGAGAAATTAACAGTAATAAAATAATAGTAGGGGTCTTCAACACTCTCCACTTACATTAATGGACAGATACCCAGATAGAAAATCAATAAGGAAAAACACATACCTTAAATGACAAATTACATCAGATGGACTTAATTGATATTTATAGAGTATCTCATCCACATTCCTTTCACGTGCACATGGAACATTCTGCAGGACAGACCATATGCTGGGCCACAAAGCAAACCTTGGCAAATACTGGGTTGGCCAAAGAGTTCATCTGGGAAACATTTTACAAAAAAACCTGAACAAACTTTTTGGCCAACCCAATATAAGAATACTAGAATCATATGAAGTATCTTTTATGAGCCTAATACTATGAGGCTGAAAACCAAATACAAAAAAAAAAAAAAACTGCACAAGTACAAACATATGGAGATTAAACAATATGTTACTAAACAAGCAATGAACCACTGAAAAACTCAAAGAGAAAATCAAAAAATACCTACAGACATATGAAAATGAAATCACAATCATCCAAAACCTATAGGATGTAGGAAAAGCAGTTCTAAGAAATTTACACCATACAAGCTTGCCCTCAGACAACAAGAAAAATCTCAAATAAGCAACCTAACCTTACACCTAAAACTGCCAAGGAAAGAACTACAAACAAAAATCCAAAGTTAATAGGAGATAAATCATAAAGATCAGAACAAAAATAAACGAAACAGAGACCACAAAAACAGTAGAAAAGGTCAATGAAGCTAACAGTTGGTCCTTTAAAAAAATTAACAAAATCAATAAACCTTTAGCTAGAATCATCAAGAAAAAAGAGAGAGGGCCCAAATGAAATAAGAAACGAAAAAGGAAAAGTTACAAATGACACACAGAAGAGACGACTTCCCTTCAGCAAAAACAGTAAAGAATCTGCCTGCAATGAAGGAGACCTGGGTTCAATCCCTGGGTCAGGAACATCTTCTGGAGACGGGAATGGAAACCCACTTCAGTGTTCTTGCCTGGAGAATCCCATGGACAGAGGAGCCTGGTGGGCTACAATCTGTGGGGTCACAGAGAGTTGTACACAACTTAGTGACTAATACCACCATGTGGGCAACTATATGCTAATAACATGGACAACAGAAGCGGAAAAATTCTTAGAAAGGTTCAATTTCTCTGAAATTGAAAACTGAACCAGGAAGAAACAGAAAATATGAACAAGACAATTACCATAACTGAAATGGAATCAGTAATTTTAAAACTCCCAATAAACAAAAATCCAGGACCTGATGGCTTAACAGGTGAATTCTACCAAATATTTAGTGAAGAGTTAACAGCTATCCTTCTGAAACTATTCCAAAAATTGCAGATGAAGGAGCATTTCCGAACTCATTCTATGAGGCCACTATCACCGTGATAGTAAAACCAGACAAAGACATCAGAGAAAAAGAAACTGTATATTTTTAAAATTCATAATAGATTAACATTAAATGACAAGAAAAATACCAATATTCTAAAAACAAAGGACACAAACACAACTTACAGAGAAAAAACAAACATATGTAATAGTTTTAAACTCCAGATATATATACATTCATACCAAACAAAGAAGGAAAAGGCAACCCACTTCAGTATTCTTGCCTGGAAAATTTCACTGATAGAGAAGACTGGTGGGCTACAGTCCATGGGGTTGCAAAAAGTCAGACACAACTGAGCATGCACACCAAAAAAAGTACCTTGAAAGAAATATACTGAAAAGTGTTTGTATCTGAATAATGCAATTTTATCCCTCAAATATCTGTATAATTCCAAATTTTTTACACTGTAAGAATCAAAATGAATCAATTTATTTAGAAAAATTTGGTCATATCTCTATGATTAAAGCTGAATAACATCATCTTCTTTAATCTCCTTTGCTTCAACCCACGTTCCAATCTCATCACTCATGCACATAAATCTCACATTCTAATCACAGCAAATCACTTTTACTTCCAAAAGTTTCATGATCATGTCTGCTCCGTTCCTCCCCCAGACTTTCTCCCAAGTGGAGCCCTTTATTAACATCGGCAATAAAAAGGACCACACCATATTTAGGCAGGGAGCAACTGGGGTTGAACTTTTCCAACCAAAACACAGCTGATTCCCAGGGAGTGTGAAACTAAGCAGAGATATGCTCCATGGCCCAATATGGCAGGCGACAAAACGACCAAGACCACGGCTCTACAAAGACCCAGGACAGAGACTCTGAGGGCTGCACGAAGAGGCGTCTAGAGCAGGCAGGGTCTAAACAGGCTGAGTTATAACACCAGAGACTTCAATTATGATGCCAGGAGCACCAAGGTGAAAACTATCACCTCCATGACCAGAGGAAGTAAAGCAGAGTATATTAAATCTAAGGGACCAGAACCCTGTCTGCACTTCAGTGAGTCCAAGGAAGTCACTCTTCCCTCCCAGCCCACTCACTGCCCCGCTACCAATTAGGGAGAACAGCAGGAAGGAAGGACGGCAAAGGATGAAACATTTTTATCTGAACACTACATAAATGATTGTTCAAATAACCATATTGGACTAAAGCTTAAGCAACATTGAACAGTTTATCATTTTCTCTACTAATCAGCAGGAAGTAAGTTGATTTTAGATTAAAATAAACTACTGTGAATTTTGTTACTCAATTTATAGGCAATAATCTTTAAGCATATTTTTTAAAAGACATGGATATTATACTTTCCCCTATCAAACATCCCAAATTTTATATAGTATCTTCACAGCCTTCAGAGGAATCATAAATCTGACTAGGATGACATGTCTCATACCTGATGTGGACTGACTCCATCCTTTCACCACTTCAAACACTTCCCTTCAGTACATAATCCAACGCACACACTACCTTTTCTACTTTTATTGATTCAGATTAAATCAATTCCGTGGGGCACCAAGCATTTGGCATGTACACACGTACCTTAAAGTTTTGATGAGGATTCTGGTTCAGGCAATGGAAGTGGTTTAAACAAGACAGAAAGAATTCCATCACTCTTTCACTCGGCAGTCCATATGTGAGTCATCCAGGCCCTGAACTGAGAGGCCCAAGCACCTTCTGCCTTACTGCTCTGCCACCTTCATGACAAGGCTTCCTACTCAGGTACAGGGATCTGTTTAGGAACTCACTGGTACACGAACTTGCAGTCACTGGGGGTGACAACAAGTAGAGGAAGTGGAGGGAATGTGCTTTCCCTCTAAGGGGACAACCCCAAAGCTGTAGCTTATTTTCCTTCATATCCCCACGAGCAGAATTTATCTTTCTAGTTTCATGCTAGTAAAGCTGGGAAATATAGTCACTATCTGTGTGGCAATGTGTCCTATCAAAGGATAGTGGCTAATGGAGAATAACCAGAAATCTTTGCTTATCCCATAGGCCTACTCTTTTCTTTCCCGTGCTGTTTATTTCATATTTGAATTAAAAAAAAATTTTTAATGAAACATTATGCCAGTCAATATATTAATATACAAAATAAAAGGGTTTGTGTTTTGTTTTTTATCTGCTTTGATTTCCTTTAAAAACTAAGTTGGGTGCCTTGGAAAAATGCAATAAAGCAAGCTGCTAAAAATGGCCACTGAATTAGATCAATGTGAGAAACTCTTCAACAGAGAGGAGGAAAAAAAAAATCTAAGAGGATTCTTCACTCAGATTCCTTTGCAAGTATCTTTAGTTGGAAAAAAAAAGAAACTGGAAATAAGGGGTTGATTTTAACTATGCAAAAAAGACAACTATAAACTATATAATCAGTGAATCATACTCCCCCCAAAAAGGGATCAAAACTGTATACCAAAAGATTGCTAAACAGAACTATACTTATGTTTTCAACTAAAATAGAATATTCAAGTTATATTTACAAAAGTAATATTTTTTTTTACCCTTAAGATCGGTAAATTTTGATCCTGTCAGTACAGAGAACTTCTACAAAGGAAAATTTCCCCTGCGTGTCAACAAATTCAGAACGTAATTACCTTTATCTTCTAATTTTTATAATCCTCCCACAACCATTTTTCTAAAATGTTTAAAAGTGTATCAGTTCTTTAACACAAACTTCTGAGCATGACATTCCAAGGATACTAGAATTTCAACCCACAAGTATTCCAGCCTCACTTCCTTCATATACCTCCAAGCATTCTCTAGCCATGGAAGTCTTCAAAATAATCTATCTAATCTATTCAGCCAGAATTCCAGCATCTGTGTGTCAAGGATCACATTACACAACCAAGTCAAAGTTGAATAAATCAGAGGTCCTGACTCTATAAAAGTTGTATCTAGAATCAAAGGAGACAGTCAAGAAAATGAACAATTTCAGCATACTTTCTTTCATTCAAAAGTATGAAGTAGTTGCTGTCTGGCAGGTACAACTCTGGGTATTGAGAACAGAATGGTTGGGAATAACAGTTGTATGTCCTCATCTCATGAGGGGGAGGAACAGGCGGCAGGAAACACTTCAGATCGTGTGGGGAGGAAGGGCTACTTAGAGGCCTGATTAATAAATACATGCAGATGGTTTACTTAAAATATAACTGCTACTAATGGATCTTAACAAGCTAATGTACCTAGTACGTCAGTGGAAGAACAAAATTAATAAGAGGAAGAAAACGATAGTAGAAACTTACAGTTACTATAAAACAAAACATGTACAAGTATATAATTCCTAAGAAGTACAACCCTAATCTACTTTTCACTGGTCCAATACTGTCTAAAATATCCTTTCTAGCCACAGCTCTAGGAAGAACACGGATAAAACACAATTATGTCCAGAGAGGAGGTCTAGAGGACTCTAAACTACTTCATTTGAGGAATGGCTGAGGGATGGAGGAATGTTTAGAAAAAAGACTAGGAGAAAGCAGGGTGTATGGTAAACGGCTTGAGGCCCTACATAGGAAGGGAAGTTACACTGTGTGACACTCAGGAAGGCTGAATTGGGATCAATAACTGAAATTACACAGAAGCAAACCTCAGTAAAAGGAATAAGCTATTAACAAACTGATGCCAGAACCTGTCAATAAGATTGTTATTCTCCTCAGTTCTTTAGGCTATGGTTTAGTCACTAAGTTGTGTCTGACTCTTGGGACCCCATGGATTGTAGCCCTCCAGGCTCCTCTCTTCATGGGATTTTCCAGGCAAGAATACTAGAGTGGGTTGCCATTTCCTTCTCCAGGGGATCTTCCTGACCCAGAGATCCAACCTGCGTCTCCTGCATTGCAGGCAGATTCTTTATTGACTGAGCTATGACAGAGTTCATTTTAGCAGGAGTCATAGTTTTGTTAGACGTCATTTTACATCATTAAGATACATTAAAAAGAAATGAGGCAACCTTCTGATTTTCCATGGTTAACAATACTGTACACTTAACATTTTGTTAAGACAGCAGATCTCATTTTAGGTACTCTTACCACAATAAAAGGGGTGGTGGAAGGAATGGGGCAGTACAGAACTCTAGACAACACTACTCAAAATCATCAAAACTACTTGTACTACCTTGGTTTATACAGTCATGTTAAACTGTAGGTTTCATACAAACAATAATAAAAAAAGACTCTGCTGAATTCATACATTCTGGCCATAGCCAGTTTCTGTACAGGGTCAAAGTCCTATAGGGATCAATGAAACACAAGCCTTTGCTTTTTTTCATCAGCTCTCTTCACCAAACCAAAGTGAATCTAAAACTGACCAGTGATGAAACAGCTTTAACTAAATTCCTATACTCCATGCAAACTGAAACACAGAGACTTAAATTTATAAGTAATAAACAAAAATTCTTCAGTAAATAGCCAATAATTTTATAGGGAAATAAGGGAAACAATCTATTAAAAATGAGGATAAATAATGCATGAAATCCCTCATGACTGGCAGGGACATGATAAAATAGGTTGGCAAGTATCAGTACACTAACCAGAAAAGAACTGTGGAGGCAAAGAGACCTCACATCCTGAGTTACTTAAAAATTTAGTCTGGTGATCTGTAAGAGAAGGAATTATTAGTACTAAGTCCTAATCTGAGAACCCTTTAATTTTTAGATGAATCGGTTGCTCTAGGACTATGGTACCAGAAACAGTAAACTTCTTAAATGCCAACTGGGCTTTCTTTTTCAAGTTGCCTTTACTATAAGCCATATTATATTTACTGTAAGATGTGCATGTGCTGATTTCAGTATGTTAAATGTGAAAAATGTGTGAAGTGAAAGTCGCTCGGTCATGTCCAACTCTTTGTGACCCCATGAACTATACAGTCCATGGAATTCTCCAGGCCAGAATACTGGAGTGGGTAGCCTTTCCCTTCTCCAGGGGATCTCCCCAACCCAGGGATCGAACCCAGGTCTCCCGCATTGCAGGCAGATTCTTTACCAGCTGAGCCACAAGGGAAGTCCAAGGATACTGGAGTGGGTCACCTCTCCCTTCTCCAGCAATCTTCCAAAATATGTGTATCGGACAATTAATGAAATACATGTCTTGATTCATTCTCTCTAATGGAGTAAATGCCAGATTAGAGTTTCCATTAGGGGTTTAGTATATTTAAATTTTAAAAGTTAAATAGGAGTTAATAAACATGTAAAGATACTCAACATCAGTTAGTCATCTGGGAAATGCAAATCAAAACCATAAGATGATACTACTTCACATATACCAGGAGGGCTAGAACCAAAAGGTCAGATAGTAACAAGTGTTGCTAAGTGTGTGAATAAATTGGAATCCTCAGAAGTTCAAAAAGTTAAATGGAAGTTACCATTTGATTCAATATTTCCACTCCTAAGTACTTAACCAAGAGAAATGAAACACGTCCATGCAAAAAGTTGTAATCAGTGGCCAAAGCTGCATTATTCATAATAGCCCCCAAATGGAAACAACCCAAGTATCCATCAACTACTGAAGAGATCAACAAAATGTGGCATACGAATACAATGGAATATTATTTGGCCATTTAAGCAATGAAGTACTGATAGATGCTACAAACATCATGTGAAGTGATAGAGGTCAACAAAAAGACCACACAGTGTTTGATTCTACTCATATTAAATGGCCAGAAATGTCAAATCTATAGAGACAGAAGTAGATTAGTGGTTGTTTAAGGCCAGGGATGGGGGCATGGGGTTTAGAGGAAATAGGAGGTAACTGGTCAAGGATACAGGGTTTTTTTGGAGGTTATGAAAATGTTCTAAAATTCATTACAGTAATGGCTGCACTACAATGTGAATATACTAAAAACACTGAATTGTACCCTTTAAGGGCAAATTGTATGGTTGGGGAATTATATCTCAACAAAGGTGTTTTAAAAGTTAGTGAAAATTTGATAGACTATAATTAAAAAGATAGTTTTAAGAATATTTTAGTAGCAACTTATGGCTACTCAGGGGAAAGCAAAGAAGGAGGTAAATTGGAAGACTGATTGACATACACACTACTATAAAATAGATAACTAATAAGGACCTACTGTATAGCACAGGGAACTCTACTCAATACTCTGTTATAGTCTATATGGGAAAGAATCTAAAAAACAGTGAATGTGTGTATATGTATGACTGACTGTGCTAGTTACTGCACAGCAGTAACTAACAATGCTGTAAATAAACTATAGTCCAATAAAGATTTTTTAAATAGATTATTTAAAAAGTAGATTACAAACATTCCATTTACCTCCTTCCTATGAAACTGTCTTGAACCTCGACTAACACTTGCTTCTTTGCTCCCAGAACACCAAACTTTTTCTAAATGGCACCTCTGTTATACCTCCTCTTCTGTCATGTAGACTTTCCAACTACACAATTTGCTGAAAGACTAATGATTTTACCTAAAGGAGAAGTCCAAAGATTTCATACCTAGCAGACTAGTGGTGTTTGTTATGAGAGAATGACGTATTTCTACGACTTTAGTCTTAATGTAGAACTAGCAAAATATTCCGAGGAAGAAAATTTAACCTTTAGGTCTCCAGATTTGGAAAAGTTAAAAGCTTTTAGGCCACTCAAACAGTCATTTTAGAACTTCGTTAAGGAGAGCTCTTCAGAGAGCTCCTACAGGGGCAAGGGGATGGAAAAAGCCACTCCTAGTGCCAGATGTAGGGCAGGATGTGGAATCGTCCTAAAATTACCATTGTTAAGTCATTATTCTTGCTCCTCCTTTTAAATCCAGGAATACTTAAAAAGAGGAAAATCATAATTTTAAAAATTCTGACAGACAACAAAATAGTCAAAACTATAAGAATCAGGAAAAGGACTACAGAAAAAGGGTAATGAGAAAACTACTATTTAAAATACTTAAACTAGATAAGATGAAACCAATAAACTAATACAAAGTAAGCAACAATAAACAAAAAATAAAGCACAAGAACTGGCAACAAAGGAAATATACAAGCCCTATAAACATAAAGAGACAGCCAACCTCACTGATCACTAAAAAGAAAAGTAATGAAATATTTTTAGCTAAATCAATATGGTATAAGAAATGGTGTGCAAGTGAATACACTCTTATACTACTCCTGAAAGTAGAACAGTTACCACCTTTCGGAGGGCAACAGATAACACATTTCAAAAACCTTAATAAATACCCTAGTCCAAACCAGACAATCCTTTTTAGAGATCTGTCTTAAGCATATTTGTACATTTTTAAACAATATGAAGAGTATAGTCAATCTAAGCGTCCAGTAATAGGAAGTTGATTTAACAAATCATGATAGACATACAAAAGTATTTTTATAAAAGCATTAAAATGTGATAGCTTTATGTGAGTCAACATAGAAAAATGTTCAGGATATGTTATGTGGGAAAAAACAGGCTATAAGAGTGTATAAATAGATTAAATATGTGTGTTGGAATATATACATATACAATCAGTATCTAGAAGAATATACATGGAATTGTTATTAACCCTTGAGGCTAGGATTATGAAATGAAATGCTTTTTCATTTTATAATTTATATATTTTTCTAAATTACTTTCTAATAATCAAATATCACTTTATAATAAAAATGGAAAAATAGCATTTAAACCATATAAGTAATGTATTAAGCAGGCAAGTGCAAAAAGAGACTAAGGCATATCAGGAGTAAAAATAATAAAGACTGAAAAGAGGACAAAGCTAAATAATTTCAATAACTGAAGAAACAAAACATGCTCATATTTAAGAATAAAAATAACTGTATAACATAAATTGGAAAATAAAGATTGTTTTAAAAAATGCAAAAAAGTTTTATGTGAAAGAAGATAAAGATTGTATAATGGTAAGACAGCTAAGACTATAAACAACAATTTTGAAAGTAAAAAGTTGAAAATCTAGTAAATTAGAAATCCGCACATAAAAGAATGAAGTTGGACCCTTACCTTGCACCATACCAAAAAAATTAACTCAAAATAGATAAAAGGTCTAAACATAAGTGATAAAACCATAAAGCTCTTAGAAGAAAACATAGGAGAAAACTTTATGATATTGAATTTGACAATGATTTCTTGGATATGACACCAAAAGTTCAAGTAACAAAAGAAGAAACAGCTAAATGGGACTTCATCAAACTTTAAAATTTGTGCATTAAAAGACACTAAAAAGAAAATGAAAAGGCAACTCACAGAATAGGAGAAAAAATATTTTCAAATTAAATATCCGATAAATGATGAACATCCAGAATACATACAGAAAACTCCTATGACTTAACAAGATATTTATCTTGTTATTAACCCAATTAAAAAATGGAAAAAGGAATTGAATAGACTTTTCTCCAAAGAAGATATACAAATGGCCAAAAAGCACATGAAAACACACTCAACCTCACTAATCTTTAGGAAAAGGCAAATCAAAACAGCTATAAGATACCACCCATTAGGAGACTACTTGTCATAAAACAAAAACAAAAACCTATAAATAACAAGTTTTGGGAAGGATGTGGGGAAATCAGAACCCTTGAACACAGTCGATGGTCATGTGAAATGGTGTACCCACTATGGAAAATCGTATGGTAGTTGAAACTTTAAAAACAGAATTTTTATTCTAAAAAATGAAAATTAAAAAAACCATAATTACCATATGATCCAGCAATTCCACTTCTGGGTATACACCCAAAAGAATTATAAGTAGCAACTCAAAGAGATATTTATACAGCCATGTTCACAGCAGTATTATTTATAATAGTTCAAAGGTATCAACAGTTGAAATGTGTATTAATGAATGAATAAACTGTAGTATATACAAACAATGGAATATTATTCAGTCTTAAAAAGGAAGGAAATTTTGTGCGTGCAACGAAGTAGGTGGACCTTGAAGACATTATGCTAAGCCAGAAATAAGCCAGAAAGAGAATACAACTATTCCATGATTCCATTATACAAGGTATACAGAATAGTCAAAACTCATAGAGATGGAAAGCAGAACAATTATTGCTAAGGGCTAAGAATGTGGAGCTATTGTTTAATAAGCACAGAGTGTCAGCTTGGGATGATGTAAAAAAAGAAAAGGCTAAGAGCTGAAGAATTGACGCTTTTGAAATCTGGTGTTGGAGAAGACTCTTGAGAGTCCCTTGGACAGCAAGGAGATCCAACCAGTCCATCCTAAAGGAAATCAGTCCTGAATATTCACTGGAAGGACTAATGTTGAAGCTGAAACTCCAATACTTTGGCCACCTGATGCGAAGAGCTGACTCATTTGAAAAGACCCTGGTGCTGGGAAAGATTGAGGGCAGGAGGAGAGGGGATGACAAAGGATGAGATGGTTGGATGGCATCACTGACTCAATGGACATGAGTTTGGGTGGACTCCGGGAGTTGGTGATGGACAGGGAGGCCTGGCGTGCTGCAGTCCATGCTGTCGCAACGATTTGGACATGACTGAGCAACTGAACTGAACTGATGATGTTCTAGGTATGGCTTTAGTATGCATGGGGTGCGGGGGCTTGTTTATAATAAATTTCACAGTAATTTAAAAATAAAATCTAGCAAGTTAGTGAAAAGGGGTTAAATATATGACTAAAGATTTCTATAAGACATTTCACATGCACAGGTTTATATAACTTTTTGACCTAAGGAAGTTCCCTGGGCTTCAAGGTGCTGGTAAAGTTCTACTGGAATCAGCACAGGGCAGTGATTCTCAAAAGGGATGGTACAGCATCATGGGCAGGGTAAAGGACATTTATGAGATCATTTTTGGTTGTTGGAGTGGTTGGGTGGTTTACTGCAATATACAAAACAATCTTATCAATGAGGCACTGGTCTTGTGTTCTGTAGAATTTTCAAATGATCCTTTGGACATCCCTATCATTCAAAAAAAAAAAAAAATGTTCATGATCTGAGTCTAGAACCTAACCCCATTTCTCATATAAACACAAAGATCTTTTTGCACAGTTTTAGTATATGCTGGATTTTTCCAGGAATGCAACTGCTGCATAAATGGGGAAAATACGTTCTTATCATTTAGAAATTTTAGGAAAGCTGAGCTCCATTTCTGACAATCATATTCTCAGTAGCACACATACTGTAGTCTGCATGTGTAGCAAACTACATAGATTCCATACACAGAACAAGCATCTGAGTTTTATAATGACCTATAGTTATGGCCGGAGAAGGCACTGGCACCCCACTCCAGTACTCTTGCCTGGAAAATCCCGTGGACAGAAGAGCCTGGTAGGCTGTGGTCCATGGGGTTGCAAAGAGTCAGACATGACTGAGCGACTCAGCAGTAGCAGTAGCAGGAAGGAGCCTGGTAGGCTGCAGTCCATTGGGTCGCTAGGACTCGGACACGACTGAGCAACTTCACTTTGACTTTTCACTTTCATGCATTGGAGAAGGAAATGGCAACCCACTCCAGTGTTCTTGCCTGGAGAATCCCAGGGATGGGGGAGCCTGGTGGGCCGCTGTCTATGGGGTTGCACAGAGTCGGACACGACTGAAGTGACTTAGCAGTATAGTTGTGGCTGAGTCATAAATGGAAAAATATAAATTACTTTATTTCTTATAATACATTGTAGTTAAATTGTTACAGTGTGAAAGTCACTCAGTCATGTCTGAGTCTTCAAGGCATCATGGACTATATAGTCCATGGAATTCTCCAGGCCAGAATACTGGAGTGGGTAGCCTTTCCCTTCTCCAGGGGATCTTCCCAACCAGGGATTGAACCCAGGTCTCCTGCACTGCAGGTGGATTCTTTACCAGCTGAATCACAAGGGAAGCCCAAAGTGTTATACTGATTGCTTTTTAATATGTCTATAATTATAGGTTATTTTTATCTACCAATCTTGTTTTGAAATATTACAGGGCACATTAAAAATTTTTCTTCTACAAAAGGGGGCAGTGGGCCTCATACGGATGAGAAGTGTTGATCTAGAACAAGTAAAATATGGACCACTTTTCCTTTCTTAGACACTTTCACTTCAGTTCAGAACACTAACCTCCACTCTGAAGTACAGAAAAGAAAAGCTAAGTCCACATGAGTCTTGCTGTCCATTATTGACATTGTAAATGTCTGTTTTCCACAGAACACCAAGCACTGCAAGAAAGACCTTCTTCTTTTGTTCCCTCCATCCAGGAGCAGTGCTCAAACGAGGGATGCCCATCAGTCAGGGATGTAGAATGATACAGGTCATTCTTACATTAGCTGAAGGCTGGACAAGAGTTAGCCCCAAGTTTCTTTCTAACTTCAAAAAGTCTATGATACTATCAATAGTTCTAAGGTGAGTTTAAATTACCAAACCCCAGGAAACAGCAAGTCATTAACCCACTCATTCTCATGGTTGTTGTTTATAATGATGTTAACCAACCACCTCATCAAGCTCTCAGGACTAGCAGACATCTGGTCCTGTCTAAAAGGTCCATGAGACATTTTACCCACACCAAAACGTCCTTGATATTTGGCTCTGTCCAAAACTACTTGGCATGGGCCAAATATGCTCATGGATGTTTTAAACAGGACCAAATGTCCTAGAAAGGCTTTCACAGGCAACACAATGCCCCAGGTGATAGACCTCAATGATGACAACTGTACCAAATCACTTTTAAAAACCACAGGTATATACTTTACAGAGCACTATGTGTAGAAGAAGATCCATTTATATCCCCAACCACTGACATTAAAAATAGGGGGAGGAAAAATGAGACTGAAAATAATTATATAAATATATATATATATATCATCATTCAAAACTCCCATATAGTTTGAAAAGACTAAAACTAAATTATAATAGGTAAAGCAACAATATTAAAATGGGCACTCAATCAGAGTAATCGTAAAGACAACTCAGAGTACTAAATTAATATCAATATGCAAATATTCACAATAGAATTAACTGTGAGACTTCACTTCCTTCAACAGTGCTCTACAAGCAATCACTTAGAGTCAAGCAAATGCCAAATGTATTACTACTACTAACTTTATGATTATTTATAAGAGCAATGTATTGATCTTATTTTGCACACAGGAAAATGATCTAAATAGCACCCTTTTAAAAAATATTTTCATTCTTACCTGTTCAGTACCCAGCATAATGCCTAATGAAAAGAAGTAAGCAAACTGCATTTGTTTCTGTTAATGTATGAAAATAGCTACCTTTATAATTGTTACTATGTGATAAGCACTATACTAAGCATTTCACATTAATTTTTCCTCAGTCCTAATAAGCACTGCCATTACTAAGTCATAACTATATTATATTATAAATGCTAAAACTGAAGCTTAACCTGGATTACACTAACTGCCCAAGGTTACACTCCTTGCAAGTAGAGATCCAAAAGTCAAAGGTTCTATGTTTATCTACCTTCTCTGATATGATAAACCAAGACAGAATATTAAAAAGCAGGGACATCACTCTGCCGACAAAGGTCTATATGGTCAAAGCTATGGTTTTTCCAGTAGTCATGTGGAGGTGAGAGTTGGACCATAAAGAAGGCTGAGCACTAAAGAACTGATGCTTTCAAACTGGTTGGAAAAGACTCTTGAGGGTCCCTTGGACAGCAAGATCAAACCAGTCCATCCTAAAGGAAATCAACTCTGAATATTCACTGGAAGGACTGATGCTGAGGTTGAAGGTGCAATACTTGGGTCACCTGATGCAAAGAACTGACTCATTGGAAAAGACCCTGAGGCTGGAAAAGACTGAAGGTGGGAGGAGAAGGGGACGACAGAGGATGAGATGGTTAGATGGCATCACCGACTCAATGGACACTGAGCCTGAGCAAGCTCCAGGAGATGGTGAAGGACAGGGAAGCCTAGCATGCTGCAGTTCATGGGGTCACAAAGGCTCTGACATGACTAAGTGACTGAACAACAACCTTCTCTGCCTTTAATTCTCAGTGAAGGACAAAGTAATGAAGGTCAAATAGGATGACACCTCCTGTAAATAGGATGCAGTAACTGTTATGGAAATACCTTACAGATTGAACTTTGTTATTTTGATTATATCTATAATTAACTTTATTTCCAAAACAGAGAAAATTAAGAACTGATGTTCCCAAACAGCATTTGTTCTTCTGAGATAGATAACACGACCAGCTTAAGAGTAATCTAGTTTCTAAGAAGTACTACAGTGAAAAACACCCCCAGTTATAAAATAGTTTAGCTAAAAGAACTACCTAGTAATGAAATATCTGAAATATCAAGTAAAAATAAATGCTAGAATATTCAGTTTCACAACAGACAGAAAACATCTTCAGCCAAAACTCTTAGGGTGAACTGAAAAGTAAAGACCATCATTAAAAACAATTAAGCATATCACCTGCCATTTAAATTACCAAAACATTATAGGAAGCATTTATATTTTACATAAACATATTGACTTTTATTTTTATACAGAAGAGCACACTAAACTGCCCAGTCACTTTTCCATTAGCAGCTTCATGAAGGAATGTTCACAGCATTTTAAATGACAGAAAGAGAAAGAACTGGAGTGACTCTAAGGCATCAGATCTGTAGATGTGAGGTGAGATTTGTGAAAAGACAGAATCACTGGACCAGAAAGGATTTGTAAAGGTCACCTAGTATCTCTGTTAGCCTTGGGGAGCACTACAAGGCTACACCATTACTGAGAGACGAAAATCTGTTATTTTTAGACATTAGAAGGGAGGGAAAATATCCTACTTCCTTTAAAAAGTCACCCAGAGATGAACAATATTTAGAGTCAAACCTCTATTTATACTCAATATAAATCCTTGAATAATCCTGCTTAAGTCCATTTCCTTTCGTATGGTCTTCGTGGAATGTGCAAAACAGCTGGCCATCACACTACATGTAAAGTCTTTAGCTTTCTCTTTTGGGGCGGGGCCGGGGTGGGGACACAAATATGCCATCTTTAGCTTTTTCTCATTAGACTTTATTTTCTAATCTGTTATAAATCCTTCTCTCTGATCTCTCTCCGTTCCTCTTAAAAGGCCAAGGGAGGAAGTAGGTGGTTTCTCATGCTCTAAAACGTCAACCCACTGTTATTAAGCCATCATTCTTGCTTCTCCAATTGCTAGTGTCTTTGTAAAGTCATCAAATGAAAGTTGAGACATCGTGAAGGCTAGAGAAGAGAAACAGACAAAGAGGAGTGGAGAAATTAGGTAAGCCTAGAACAAACTGCGGACAACTTTGAAGACAACTTACAAAAAGTAAATTCTAAGCATTTAGAACAGAAATCCCTGGCATGAGGAAGTAGCTACAGGTTCACTAAAAAAGGTCAGTACTATTTTGATGAGATTATTAGACAGAGAAAAAGGCATGACTACACAAGCCCAAAAGTAGCTTAGTTTCAGAAAGGCTTTAACAGATATCCCAGAATATCCTTGTGCTCAATACAAGAAAACAATGCTAAGCTCTAGTTTAGGTGGGTGTGCATCTGGTACCTATTTAAATAATGGGATTAATGAATTACTATTTGTGAATAATTAGTTATAAAACTTATTCTTTAATCATGAAGTAGGAGGAAAAAAGTAGAAGGAATACCAGCATCTCTTAGTATCTCAAAATTCAGTAATAAAGGGCAAGGACAAATTGTCTTCACATATGTTAAAATGGATGTAGGAAACAGAACGCAGATTCAAAATTTCAATTTTTCAAATGTATGTTACTGGTTTGAGCTAAGCAGTTACGTAATGAATTTCAGTGGGATATAATTAACATGCCAAGAGTAAAGAGCAGTTTGCTAAACACCGAACAGAGTGACGGAGAATACTCTCAACAGAGCATACTACTAGAGGACGTGCAGAGATCAAGCAGAGTCTAAGTCCTTGCTATTGTATAAACATATGTGGAGTTTGCAAACAGGTGTGGGCCCACCTACAGCAGGGCTACTGATGCTAAGGTGTCTGAGAATAATGCTTACAGAATAATTACAGAACTTATACAAAAGAGTGGGAGGTTTCAGGGAAGGGGCCATTCTCTCCTTTAATCATCTAAAACCCTTTCAGATGCTACATAAAAGAGAAGTGACACATATACTGCCAGAGGGAAGTATATACAGGGACCTCAGACAAGCATGGAACTTAGATGTGTCAGCCTCCCTTGGGTCATCTCAGCAAGTCAGCTCTGAGTCTCCCCACGAAACTGCAGTTAGTACTTGGACTAAAAAACAAACCCAGGTCAACACATTATTTTTAACCCCTTTCAATAAAGATTCTGTGGGGAGACTAGGGATAAAATTTGTATCACACAATGCATTCCAGAACCTAACAATATTGCCCCCACACACCCATTCTTCCTTCCCCTGTTTCTCCTCACTGGAAGTCACCCCGACCTCTTCCATTCTCCTCTCACATGCTTTCTCAAAACCCAGCCATCATGCACAGCCACATGTAATGTCTGTGGCTGAACGAGGACCATTTATTATTTCTCCCAGGCATCTTAAACATCTCCCCCCTAAACTCAAGGAACTGTTCAAAGCACCCCTTCAACCCAAGAAGGGTTTCTTTTCAAGAGGAGAGATTTGCTGTTGCTACTGACATGGGAGATCCAAGAGCAAATCCTCCTGGAAAACATGAAACTAATGAGAATTCTGCTGATTCTGCTTGGGTATCAAAAAAGCCAATTTCAGAAGAGGTAGCAGAGTTCTTTTCCTGTCTTTGGTATTAACCTTGGTATTCAGGTGTGTAGTCTCAATTTGAGATGCATGAGAAGAGTATCTGTCTCATCTATAAAATGTATATAATAATACAAATTTTCACAGTCAGCTGCTGTAGGATTTAATAAAATAACTCAAAAAACCAAGCAAACTACCTGGGATATTAGCAGACACTCGGTAACAATTAATGAAATAAGCGGATATTTACAGATCCCTTGGGACACTGTCTGAAAAATGCTAAGCAATATATAAGCATCTGCTAATAAATAAAACAACTAAGCATCTTTCCAGCGATTATCAATCATGCTATACAATTCCATGATCCAGTAGGAATGTTGCAGGGATAATTTTAGCTTTTAGAAGAGAAGAATGGATTAAGGGACACAGAAAATCTTTCAACACAACTTCCTATCAGTCTATGATCCAATGGTTTCGATTGTGGGGCTCCCACTTTAGAAACAAACACAGGCTGCCTTAGCGAACAATAACATTACAGATGAACATGTACTTTAAATTTTAAGTTAATAAGAATCCAAGGAGTTTATATTACAGAGCCACTGCTGTTCTGTTGCTCAGTCATGTCTGATGCTTTGCGATCACATGGTCTGCAGCACACCAGGCTTTCCTGACCTTCGCCATCTCTCAGAATTTGCCCAAGTTCACACCCATTGAATTGGTTATGCCATCCAACCATCTCATCCTCTGCCATCCCCTTCTCCTCTTGCCTTTAATCTTTTCCAGCATCAGGGATAATGTACTTTTAAAAACATACAACATTCAAAGAAATTCTTTCTTATTGACACAAACATAATTAAGGAGTGGAAAATTTCACTCGCACGCCCAGTGGTAAATAGTTGACATTCCCAAACTCTCATTCCCTAAATCAATGTCTTCTAGTATATTTCCCTTTAATCACCAAAGCTGTACTGAATTAACTTCTCAAATACTTCTTAAAACAACACACCATTGCTGAGTTAAGATCAAATTTCCTTCTCAATATAAAATCTCCAGCTAAGTAAACATGTGCCTTTGTAACATAGCCATAGTTTCTTCAATACTCATACATCTGACTAGTAAAACAATACCTAACAGAGTCATGAAAATCAAAGGAGATAATAATGTAACAGTACTTCATAAACTGCTAAGAATTATATATGACTGAATTTCTCACAAACTATCCTTGGAACACTAATATGAAGATATGCCAATAGGTGTTCTGTGAATACCAAGCTGTACAGTATAATAAGGTGCTTACCATCCCTACTTTAAGGATATACACAGTGAACATAAGCATATTAAAGACTAAGAAGTGTCCTACTTTTAACTTTAACTCAGTACTTCTTAGAGGTAATGAGAACTAAGAAACCATTCTACTTGATTTATGGAAATTCAGAAAACTGTTACAAAATAAACCATACAATATCAACTATGATGTTAGCTATCAAATTTTTTTTCCTGAAAAACAGTATTACTAAACGGAAGGAGATATGAACTTGAGCGAACTCCAGGAGATGGTGAGGGGCAGGGAAGCCTGGTGTGCTACAGTCCATGGGTGGCAAAGAGCTGGACATGACTTGGCGACTAAACAACAACAAAACGGAAGGAATATAAAAAATATTAATTACTGCCTTCTTTAGAAAACACTCAAGTTGTTTTATCAAAATATCCTCTTTAACAGATTTTCACTGTTAAAATTATATTTTTGCTCTCAAGAATATAATATGCTATAACAATTCAAGGTAATATTCTTTAACTGGTAAAATCACTCCAAATAATATATTGGCAAATAACTTGAAATTAAGTCTCTGATTTGCAAATGGATATCATAAGCACCATTTTTAAAACTTAATGAAAATCATCAAAGGCCACAACCAAAAGGGCTGGAAGCTATTGGATCTATTTCCAAACTCTGACTTGTATTAGGTTTATCCTGGATATCTACTTATTCCAGGATAGGAACATCAGAATACATCTTACTTATGTGGAAACCTCTAGCCTAAAATACAAAGTTGAGCATAACAGATCTTGTCTTAGAGAGTAACAGATTTTTTTAACATGGAGCAGCTCTTCAAAGGTCACCTGGTTGCTTCCTCCCATCTGTAAAAATAACCAGACTGTGGTCCAGGGAACTGCAGAAATACCAGGCTCTGAGAGCTGTTGCGTTTTAATCTAGACTCTGCTGACTGTCACATGCTTACATCATGTGCAAACAATTCCAATATTTCCCCTCACATTTTAAAGGAAAACTGTCTGCAGTGAGCTACCAATAAACAACGTATAAGTCACTTCTGGGGTGACTGGTGGGATCATTTTAAAAAGAAGCAGTCATTTTCCAGAGAAGCTGTAGAGAACTGATTTGCAGTAGAGCTGCCTGTTAAGCACAGATCTATGAAGCAAAGTAACAGGAAAGATTCATTTATTTACTGATGGTTAATGAGTGATCCAACCAAGCCAGGAAGGTCAACATTACCTACCACGTAATAAGCATTCAGCATGTGCACAGCCCCTGATATATATCTAAACTTCACAACAAACCCTGTAAGACAGATATTTTCTTATAAATTCACAGATGATGAGATGAAGGTTCCCAGAAATGTAGAAATGCATCATGGTCACCCCCACCAGTTAAAGTGTTGATGTTAAGATGGAAACTGAATTCTGCCTGCTTGAAAACTAGGATCTTTCAGCATAGAAAAGTGAAGTGGAAAAAATCAACCTGGAGACAACTATGGCTAAAGATTCTCCGCCACCCAAACGGGAAGCAAAGCGTAATTCAAAACGTGAAAACAGTTTGCTGAAAAAGAAGACAGTAAATAGAAACGTCTCAAGTGTCTGCTAAGAACCACCCACCTTGTGTATTTCTTGAACTTGAGCTGCGGTCACTTAGGATTTAAGGCTTTTCTAGACACTAGAAGACACTATATCGAAAGAAATTGGGGGCTGGGAGTGGTGAGGAGTCAGTCCACACACACTAGCTCAAGAACAAAGAAGGATGGAGCCTCAGAGCTATGGTTCTTAGCATGATGTCAGACGGCTATGCCTGGACAAGGGCACTGCAATCAACAAGCAAGTCCAACCTAAACAGAACTGTTTCACAAAACTCTCCATGGGACTGTGAGAACACAAGGCTCCGGAACCTGTGCCAGCAGCTGGGGCCAAGGACAGTGCTCAAAACCTGGCATGGGAACCACCACAAGAGACCTGGAGAGACCACGAGACAGACACAGCAAGCTCAAGCTGGGGCACCAAGAGTCCCAGTGTGTCTGCATGGGCAATGAGACACGGCAAAAGCTAGGATACCTCTGATCTCAACAGCCTTAGAAGACATCACCACTGTGAGCTGTAGCCAGAGCACTGGAAAACAAGAGAGTTCATGAGGAAGCCAAGAAAAAAGACACGAGGGATTTGAGTCTCCTTCACAAATCTCACAGAGAAAGCAATGGCACCCCACTCCAGTACTCTTGCCTGGAAAATCCCATGGACGGAGGAGCCTGGTGGGCTGCAGTCCATGGGGTCGCGAAGAGTTGGACATGACTGAGCGACTTCACTTTCACTTTTCACTTTCATGCATTGGAGCAGGAAATGCCAACCCACTCCAGTGTTCTTGCCTGGAGAATCCCAGGGATGGGGGAGCCTGGTGGGCTGCCATCTATGGGGTCACACAGAGTCGGACACGACTGAAGCGACTTAGCAGCAGCAGCAGCACAAATCTCAGGGTGGACTTGGAGAAATTTGAAAAGGATGGATATCCTGAGGCTGGCAAGAGTAGCTTGGAACCTCCTGAGAATACAGTGCTTTGCCCTTTGCACTGTGACTTTTTATCTGAAGGTCGCTTTTTGGGAAAGAAAAGTTTAATGAAATGTCTAGAAACACTGTTAAGTATTAGTATGCTTATTCAGCATGTGAACCTCATTAAAAGCTTTGCCATTTGAAAGAAATGATTTCATTTCTGTACTCAAAAGCCCTCCTTTTAAAAAAGTATACTTATACTCGGGGGCTTGTTTCACCTAAAAGGGTATCTTAAATCTCTCACCTCTAGATCCAGTCTTAAATCTCTTACCACTAAATCCAGGGAACATGAGCCTTCTCTTGCCTTATTTTCTTTTACTTCTTCTAACATGCATCCAACAGGATGCATGGTAAGCCCACAGTAAGTGCTTAGTAATTACAGCATATTTAAGACAGGGGGAAAGTGTTCGGAAGAATTATGCAAAGAAGCATGGTGCCCTCCACAACTCAGGCCTGCTCCAACAGCGCTGATCTTAATGTCATCTGGAAGACAGGCAAACTTGCCTGCTCATCTGTACATTCACTTTCTAATAGTCTGCTCAGTGACACACTGGATTTCATTCTCTTAAACATCTAGCTGAATAGCTCTGTTATCATTCTTTCTGGAATGCCATTGCTACTTAAAATTTCAAAACCTCAATTATAATCACTGATCTTTAATAATAAAGACACCAGCCTACTCACTGACTTTGACACCTTAATGACTAAGAGTGCAAAGTCTTGAACACTAGACTACATAAAATATATTTAAGGAAGGTAAGCACATATGAGTTTTTGTTTAACCCTGACAAAATCATTTTGTTTCAGAACAAAAAAAACACACCAAAAAATACATTCTGAAATCAATGAAGTCTAACTATTATAGATCTGGTATATACCAAAAGAACATCATTCTTATGCTGTATACATGTATTATCTGTTAGAAATATAGACTTAGAAATTATCTGAAATTCACAATACTAGCAAAGAAAATTTTATTTCCTTTTTTATGCAGGAGAAAGCAATTCAATTATGATTTTAATATTAAAAACACAAAACAATCCATGTATTTGTTTAATATCAACTCTCAGAATCATTTGTCCTTATTCAAGTTAATGAGATTCTACTAAAAACATTAAACTTTTCCTTGTACTAAGAAAACCTCAATAAAACCAAAGTTGTATAATCCCACTGACTGAGTCAGTAATTTTAAAAAATCTCTACACTTAGTTAGAAATACAATATTTATAGACAATGCACTTAAAAATGAATTGAAATGCAGGCTAAGACAAAATAAAGAATAACCAGCATATTATTTAATTTTCCCCATAATATATAAGAGGTATTTCTTCTGTAGCAGTATATCTAATTAAAGATGAAATAATACTTTATCAAAATAATCTATTTTAAAAATATTATATCTATAACCTAATAAACAAGTCCAAGTTGTTCACATTTAGACTCCATGTATAATTTTGGAACACGGCCTAGAAAGCTATTCTGAAAGCCAAAGTTCTAGTTACAATAACTGAAATCTTTCTAAGTTCTTCCAACTTGCAGAAAACACCATTTTCAAGAGATATTTTACAGTTTTATCTTAAATATAAAATGTACCAACGATTTGCTTTACTATAACAAAGAAAATAACCTTAAAAATTATATAACTGAAATGTGTTGTCAACCATGAAAGTGCTGCACTCAATATGCCAGCAAATTTGGAAAACTCAGCAGTGGCCACAGGACTGGAAAAGGTCAGTTTTCATTCCAATCCCAAAGAAAGGCAATGCCAAAGAATGCTCAAACTACCGCACAATTGCATTCATCTCACACACTAGTAAAGGAATGCTTAAAATTCTCCAAGCCAGGCTTCAGCAATACATGAACTGTGAATTTCCAGATGTTCAAGCTGGTTTTAGAAAAGGCAGAGGAACCAGAGATCAAATTGCCAACATCCACTGGATCATCGAAAAAGCAAGTGAGTTCCAGAAAAACATCTACTTTTGCTTTACTGACTATGCCAAAGCCTTTGACTAAGTGGATCACAATAAACTGTGGAGAATTCTGAAAGAGATGGGAATACCAGACCACCTGACCTGCCTCTTGAGAAACCTGTATGCAGGTCAGGAAGCAACGGTAAGAACTGGACATGGAACAACAGACTGGTTCCAAACAGGAAAAGGAGTACATCAAGGCTATATATTGTCACCCTGCTTATTTAACTTCTCTGCAGAGTACATCATGAGAAATGCTGGGCTGGAAGAAGCACAAGCTGGAATCAAGATTGCTGGGAAAAACATCAATAACCTCAGATATGCAGATAACACCACCCTTATGGCAGAAAGTGAAGAGGAACTAAAAAGTCCCTTGATGAAAGTGAAAGAGGAGAGTGAAAAAGTTGGCTTAAAGCTCAACATTCAGAAAATGAAGATGATGGCATCTGGTCCCATCACTTCTTGGGAAATAGATGGGGAAACAGTGGAAACAGTGTCAGACTTTATTTTGGGGGGCTCCAAAACCACTGCAGATGGTGATTGCAGCCATGAAATTAAAAGACGCTTACTCCTTGGAAGGAAAGTTATATCCAATCTAGATAGCATATTAAAAAGCAGAAACATTACTTTGCCAACAAAGGCCCATCTAGTCAAGGCTATGGTTCTTCCTGTGGTCATGTATGGATGTGAGAATTGGACTATAAAGAAAGCTGAGTGCCAAAGAATTGATGCTTTTGAACTGTGGTGTTGGATAAGACTCTTGAGAGTCCCTTGGACTGCAAGGAGATCCAACCAGTCCATCCTAAAGGAGATCAGTCCTGGGTGTTCATTGGATAGACTGATTCTGAAGCTAAAACTCCAATCCTTTGGCCACCTGATGCGAAGAGCTGACTCATTGGAAAAGACCCTGATGCTGGGAAAGACTGAGGGCAGGTGAAGGGGATAACAGGGAATGAGATGGTTGGATGGCATCATCGACTCAATGGACATGAGTTTGGGTAAACTCCGGGAGTTGGTGATGAACAGGGAGGCCTGGTGTGCTGCGGTTCATGGGGTCATAAAGAGTCAGACACAACTGAGCGACTGAACTGAACTGAACTGAGTAAAGTATCTATGGCCATATTTCAGACAATTAAAATGACCCCTCAAAGCAGCTCACCAGAAACACTTCTTTATATATTTATAGTATTTTAGCATTCCTGAAGGAATAAGCACCCTATCTTATTAATAGGATAACTTTCTAATCTCTGACTTATTAATCTCACATTTTTCCTATGGTGAATCAGAGCAAAAACACCCCCAATATATTCCTTATTAACCTGTAGAAATGGAAATGTTTTAATTCCAATTTGATAATTAGACATACCAGTGTTCAAATATATTTACAAAGTTAGAAAAATATAAGCATTAATTATGTTTACCAATTTTAACACATACATTTTATAACCAAACCCTTAAACCAAAAATGTAAAACTCTGTTATTATGCCTATGCCAAAGAAAAAAATAATTCAAAGTTAAAGAAAATGTTTTGATTTTTCTTGAAGTGTATATTAGACCTGACAAGCTTGATTAATTTAATCTGTCCTCAGTTTCCATCATTATCAGTTTGTCATTGAGAGGGTTATTTTTACACTGTGGCATTATCTTTAAAATTTAGTATTTTAGTTACCTTGGCTAATGGGAAAGTCACTGATATAGAAAGCAGCTGTTCTAAAATCACATAGTCCATAATTTTTTCCTATGGTAAATATAGTGTAAAGTGAAGTCGCTCAATTGTGTCCGACTCTTTGTGACCCCATGGACTGTATCCTACCAGGCTTCTCATCCATGGGATTTTCCAGGCAAGAATACTGGAGGGGTTGCCATTTCCTTCTCCAGGGGATCTTCCCAACCCAGGAATCGAACCCAGGTGTCCCTCATTGTGGGTAGACGCTTTACCATCTGAGCCACACTGAGGGCCAAATATAGTGTAGTAAGTATAATTAACTCTTTCTTCAAAGATTCAGGATATTCAATTTTACTATTTTTTTAAACAATAAATTTCATGTCTCATTTGAAATACTTCAGCCCTAGATCTGGAGATGGAAGAGATGGTATTAAATTTATACTAACCTCAGATTTGATTCTGAGGTTGATTTCTCAAACCTAACATTGAACTATTTTAATGTACATGTATCATTCAGTATTCCCTTTAAAAAACATCTAGCTAAAACATCTCATTATGTATATCAGTTAATATTGGTATTTTAAATTATTGCTCTTTCAACAGAAGACACAACTGTTAATTTATTCAATCAATATTTAGGAAATGTCTATTCTTTACCAAACCCTTTCACCCTAATACACCCTTTAATTTCACAAATGCAAGAAAAAACCTACATGAAACAACAGAAAAGTAGATTACTTCAGATTTAAGCTTAAGAAAGTACTGATCAGGCAGTATACCAAGAGAGTTAAGAACCTGGAATTTAATCAAGAGATGTACATAAAAGACCCAGCCTGGCCACTCAGCAGCTGTATATCCTTGGGCAAATTACATCCAAGTCTAAGCCTCCATTTCCTACTTTGTAACATGACATTATCATCACCTTCCTTAGTTCTAGAAAACTGAAGGGAATAAGTCTGTGAAAAAGAAGAGAGGCAATGGAAGTACCTTTCATGTAAAAAAAAAAAAAAGTTCCTGTGAAAGATTTAATATTTAAATTTTAGATACTCTTAAACCTTCCAATGGGAGAAGGAAATGGCAACCCACTCCAGTATTCTTGCCAGGAAAAACCTGTGGACAGAGGAGCCTGGAGGACTGCTGTCCATAGGGTCGCACAGAGTTGGACATGACTGAAGCAACTTAGCATGCATGTATGCACTGAAGAAGGAAATGGCAACCCACTCCAGTATTCTTGCTTGGAAAATCCCAGGGACAGAGGAGCCTGGTAGGCTGCCGTCTATGGGGTCGCACAGAGTCAGACACGACTGAAGCAACTTAGCAGCAGCAGCAATGGAAATAGAATGAAGAAAATAAATATGAAACTAGAGACATCAATTCAAAATGAATCACATTGACCGAATTTTTTTGCTTGTATCCTTTAATAGCTTAAGGACTGAATAGTGAACAGCTCCGAATTTGAAATCCTGGTGCCTCCCTGTATATGTTCAAATACCACCTCCAGCATTTACTCCTCCTATAATGTTTCCTTTTGCTTTATGTTACCACTAAACTCCTTGAATTTTGATGCTTTTGAACTGTGGTGTTGGAGAAGACTATTGAGAGTCCCTTGGACTGCAAGGAGACCCAACCAGTCAATCCTAAAGCAAATCAGTCCTGAATATTCATTGGAAGGAATGATGCTGAAGCTCCAATACTTTAGCCATCTGATGTGAAGAACTGAGTCACTGGAAAAGACCCTGATGCTGGGAAAGATTGAAGGCAGGAAGAGAAGTGGGCAACAGAGGATGAGATGGCCAGATGGCATCATCGACTCAACGGACATGAGTTTGGACAAGATCTGGGAGTTGGTGATGGACAGGGAAGTCTGGCATGCTGCAGTCCATGGGGCTGCAAAGAGTCGGACATGACTGAGCAACTGAATTGAAACTCCTTGAGAGTAACACCCATGTTTGATATGTGTTGGCATCTGCTATGGAAGTCAATTTAATATTTATTAGTGAATCTGCATTTACCTCCAAATATACCTTGTTTCCCCCATATACAAAATCAGGTTACTTGGTGGGTATAGTACTGAGCCTTATGATTCATGTTATCACAGATGATGCCTCAATGGGCATTTATTCCAATGATAGTGAGACCATAGGAGTGAGGGGTTTGAATAACTCAATTAGAGAAAGGGGGGAGAGAATTGGGGCATTTTGCCTAATAGTATAGGCATGCCAAAAGCAAAGGCAATGTATACCTGACTCATACCACAACCAGCACAGAATAAATGTTAGTGGGAATTGTATATGTAGTTTTGTTTGTAATTTTTTTTGGCTTTGTAGCTGATTAGGAGTAAGAAATGTATGACTTTTTTAAACCTAATTACATGTTTGCACAACTGTATATAATTGTGATACTGCAATACATTTAAAACAGTATTAGAAATCTGTAAGAATTGTTTTCTCTTTATTAAGGATCCAGATATTATTCAATTTGGACGAAGGCTGTTCCAAACTCTCTGTACTCATGAACATATATGGGCAGGACTGGAAATCGGGAAGGATGGAAGGGTGTTCCTAGAAAGAGGAACAGCATGAGGAAGGGTATCCATGGGGGAAGCATGTGCAGTGTGCAGAGAGAGACAAGGGATCATCACGGGAAACACAGAAAGGCAGGGCAGATGCCAAACCACAGAGGTTGTTGATTACAAAAGTAATAAACATGGTAATTTTCTGTAAGTAATCACAACTACTACATACTTCTGAGTAGTTACTGCTAAGATCAAGGCTGTCACTCAGAAGCATTAAGTTAGAATGAAGGGCAGAAAGTGTGTAGGTAGGAAGTCCTGGTAGGAAGAAATTACTACAGTTCGACCTAAGATGAAAACAAAAAAAAAGGATGATGAACAAGACAATGGAAATTATTAGCAAACAAGTCTTGGGAAGTAACAGATGTGAAACACACACACAAAAAGAGGGTGCAAAAACTGACAAGAATTAGTGAAGAGTAATAATACTTCAGTGTTCTTATGTAATATTTCAGTCAAACAGAAATATCTGGAAAATAAGAGAATCACACCTGTGTGGTGTATCCAGCACACTGCTTGAGACATAAAGCACTAGCACCCTGGATAGCCCTCCCTCATTCATCCCCTCTCTCCCCTCAGGAATCACCTGCACTTTGAATTTGATGTTTATCCTCTCCATGCATTTCTTTATACTTTTGCTATATACATTTGTACCTATAAACATATGGTATAGTTCTTAAGATTTTTTTTTAACTTTACTTGATTGTGCCATAGACTAGAAAGTTGCTCAGTCGTGTCCGACTCTTTGCGACTCCATGGACTATACAGTCCACAGAACCCTCCAGGCCAGGATACTAGAGTGGGTAGCCGTTCCATTCTCCAGGGGATCTTCCCAACCCAGGGATCGAACCCAGGTCTCCCGCATTGCAGGTGGATTCTTTACCAGTTGAGCCACCAGGGGAGCCCTGATGTGCCATAGAGCATTTACATTTACAAAATGCATACGTAACTTAACATTGTCAGTGAAATTTATCATATATGCACTTTCTCTTTGAGTATTTCATTCATAGAGTTGTTTATAGTACTCCATTTTTAATATAAACTCTTATTTATTCCTGCTCATTTACTCCTGAATATGAATAATTCTAGTATTTCCAAATTTTGCTTTTACTACTAACAATATTGCAGGAAATATTTTTCTTGGTATAAGTGTTAACACTTTCTCTGGAGTCCATACCTAGGAGTAGGATTCCTTGGTCTGAAGGATATACATCTTTACTAGATATGGACAAAACATTACCCCAAATGGTTCTGCCCTGATGCTCCCACCAACAGTGTACGAAAGTTGTCCAGATCAGTATTTGGTGTTGTCTGATTCTAATAAGTGTGAAATGGCATCTCGTTTTAATTTGCACTTCCACGAAACATATGCTACATTTCCCCCCCACTTTGTTTAGAGTGCATATGTCATCAATGTTAATACAAATGAATTAATCAATCTTGCCTACTACAATTTGCAATGTTTTTTCTTCTTGTATAAGAAAGTCTTCTCTACTTCTGTTAAAAGTTCTTAAGTTGTGTATCCTAAAGGCACATATAACTAAGTGAATACAAAAATATCAAGTCATAGTTACATGGTCTAACAATTTAAACGATTCTAAACCATAACGAAGGCTGAAAGCGCAAGTGGCTCAGTCGTGTCCAGCTCTTTGAGAAACCATGGACTATACAGTCCATGGAATTCTCTAGGCCACAATACTGGAGTGGGTAGCCCTTCCCTTCCCCAGGGGATCTTCTCAACCCAGGGATCAAAGCCAGGTCTCCCAGACTGCAGGAGGATTCTTTACTAGCTGAGCCACAAGGTAAGAGCAAGTTCTGAGAGATGGTGCAGGAAAGGGAGGCCTGGCGTGCTGCAGTTCATGGGGGTCGCAAACAGTCGGACACGACTGAGCGACTGAACTGAACTGTATCAACCTCAAGACTGAACAGCTCAGAACATAGGAGACAATGAATAGGACTGATAGAAAAGCTTAACAGAAAGCAATTTTGTTGTCTGAAACACAACAAATAAATTATTTTCTTATACTGGATATATATAAAGGATTCAGAAGCAATGCCATATATTTTTTAAACAGTCTGACAGCCCTTCTCTTGGCTTTACTGAGAAGCAGGCTCAGTGACCCTGCACTCCTCTCACACCACAGCTGCCTGGACCAGAAAAGAGTGAGCACTGGATCAACAGGAGGCCCATTCTTCACCTTCCAAAGACCTGTGACTTCAGAGCTTGGGGTAAAAGCTGTGATAGGCAGATCAGATCTGTCTAATTTTAGAAAACTAATTAAGAGTTTGACAGAATGTGGTCCACTGGAGAAGGGAATGGCAAACCACTTCAGTATTCTTGCCCTGAGAACCACATGAACAGTATGAAAAGGCAAATGACAGGATACTGAAAGAGAAATTCCCCAGGTCGGTAGGTGCCCAGTATGCTACTGGAGATCAGTAGAGAAATAACTCCAGAAAGAATGAAGGGATGGAGCTAAAGCAAAAACAATACCCAGTTGTGGATGTGACTGGTGATAGAAGCAAGGTCCGATGCTGTAAAGAGCAATATTGCATAGGAACTTGGAATGTCAGGTCCATGAATCAAGGCAAATTGGAAGTGGTCAAACAGATGGCAAGAGTGAACGTCGACATTCTAGGAATCAGCGAACTAAAATGGACTGGAATGGGTTAATTTAAATCAGATGACCATTATATCTACTACTGTGGGCAAGAATCCCTTAGAAGAAATGGAGTAGCCATCATGGTTAACAAAAGTCTGAAATTCAGTACTTGGATGCAATCTCAAAAACAACAGAATGATCTCAGTTCGTTTCCAACACAAACCATTCAATATCATAGTAATCCAAGCCTATGCCCCAACCAGGAATGCTGAAGAACCTGATATGAATGGTTCTATGAAGACCTACAAGACCTTTTAGAACTAACACCCAAAAAAGATGTCCTTTTCATTATAGGGGACTGGAATGCAAAAGTAGGAAGTCAAGAAACACCTGGAGTAACAGGCAATTTGGGCCTTGGGGCACATAATGAAGCGGGGCAAAGGCTAATATAGAGTTTTGCCAAGAGAACACACTGGTCATAGCAAACACCCTCTTCTAACAACACAAGAGAGGACTCTACACATGGACATCACGAGATGGTCAACACTGAAATCAGATTGATTATATTCTTTGCAGCCAAAGATGAAGAAGCTCTATACAGTCAGCAAAAACATGACCGGGAGATGACTGTGGCTCAGATCATGAATTCCTTATTGCCAACTTCAGACTTAAATTGAAGAAAGTAGGGAAAACCACTAGATCATTCAGGTATGACCTAAATCAAATCCCTTATGATTATACAGTGGAAGTGAGAAATAGATTTAAGGGGCTAGATCTGATAGAGTGCCTGATGAGCTATGGACCGAGTTTCGAGATACTGTACAGGAGACAGGGATCAAGACCATCCCCATGGAAAAGAAATGCAAAAAAGCAAAATGGCTGTCTGGGGAGGTCTTACAAATAGCTGTGAAAAGAAGAGAAGCAAAAAGCAAAGGAGAAAGGAAAATACATAAGCATCTGAATGCAGAGTTCCAAAGAATAGCAAGGAGAGATAAGAAGGCCTTCCTCAGCGATCAATGCAAAGAAATAGAGGAAAACAACAGAAAGGAAGACTAGAAATCTCTTCAAGAAAATCAGAGATACCAAGGGAACATTTCATGCAAAGATGAGCTCGATAAAGGACAGAAATGGTACGGACCTAACAGAAGTAGAAGATACTAAGAAGAGGTGGCAAGAATACAAAGAAGAACTGTACAAAAAAGATCTTCATGACCCAGATAATCACAATGGTGTGATCACTCACCTAGAGCCAGACATCCTGGAAGGTGAAGTCAAGTGGGCCTTAGAAAGCATCACTATGAACAAAGTTAGTGGAGGTGATGGAATTCCAGGTGAGCTATTTCAAATCCTGAAAGATGATGTTGTGAAAGTGCTGCTGCACTCAATAGGCCAGCAAATTTGGAAAACTCAGCAGTGGCCACAGGACTGGAAAAGGTCAGTTTTCATTCCAATCCCAAAGAAAGGCAATGCTGAGGAATGCTCAAACTACCCCACAATTGCACTCATCTCACACGCTAGTAAAGTAATGCTCAAAATTCTCCAAGCCAGGCTTCAGCAATATGTGAACTGTGAACTTCCAGATGTTCAAGCTGGTTTTAGAAAAGGCAGAGGAACCAGAGATCAAATTGCCAACGTCCGCTAGATCATCGAAAAAACAAGAGAGTTCCAGAAAAACATCTATTTCTGCTTTATTGACTATGCCAAAGCCTTTGACTGTGTGGATCACAATAAACTGTGGAGAATTCTGAAAGAGATGGGAATACCAGACCACTGACCTGCCTCTTGAGAAACCTGTATGCAGGTCAGGAAGCAACAGTTAGAACTGGACATGGAACAACAGACTAGTTCCAAATAGAAAAAGGAGTACATCAAAGCTATATATTGTCACCCTGCTTATTTAACTTATATGCAGAGTACATCATGAGAAACGCTGGGCTGGAAGAAGCATAAGCTGGAATCAAGATTGCCGGGAAAAATATCAATAACCTCAGATATGCAGATGACACCACTCTTATGGCAGAAAGTGAAGAGGAACTAAAAAGCCTCTTGATGAAAGTGAAAGAGGAGAGTGAAGAAGTTGGCTTAAAGCTCAACATTCAGAAAACGAAGATCATGGCATCTGGTCCCATCACTTCATGGCAAATAGATGAGGAAACAGTGGAAACAGTGGATGACTTTATTTTGGGGGGCTCCAAAATCACTGCAGATGGTGACTGCAGCCATGAAATTAAAAGACGCTTACTCCTTGGAAGGAAAGTTATGACCAACCTAGATAGCATATTAAAAAGCAGAGACATTACTTTGCCAACAAAGGTTTGTCTAGTCAAGGCTATGGTTTTTCCAGTGGTCATGTATGGATGTGAGAGCTGGACTGTGACGAACGCTAAGCCTGGAAAAATTGATGCTTTTGAACTGTGGTGCTGGAGAAGACTCTTGAGAGTCCCTTCGACTGCAAGGAGATCCAAACAGTCCATTCTAAAAATCAGGCCTGGGTGTTCTTTGGAAGGACTGATTCTGAAGCTGAAACTCCAATACTTTGGCCACCTCAAGCGAAGAGTTGACTCATCGGAAAAGATCCTGATGCTGGGAGGGATTGGGGGCGGGAGGAGATGGGGACGACAAAGGATGAGATGGCTGGATGGCATCACCGACTTGATGGACATGAGTCTGAGTGAACTCCGGGAGTTGGTGATGGACAGGGAGGCCTGGCTTGCTGCGATTCATGGGGTTGCAAAGAGTCAGACACAACTGAGCAACTGAACTGAACTGAACTGAATTAAGGGTTTGAGGCTGTGAGTGGTGCAAGGTGAACTTTAAGTTCATGGAATGTGGAAACCAGCGGCTGGATGGAAATCATGGAGGCAGTGCTGTACACAAGCCAGAACCAAAGGTCCCAGCCCTGATTCCTCACCTGCCAATTTAAAGAGTTTCAGCCTTGGGCTTCCTCTGAGCCTCTTGTAATGACGCCCTCTGTGTCAGAGCCAGCTTGAGGAGCATCTCTTCCTAGCCAATAAAGAGCCCCACCTAACAACAGAAATGTTCTTCACACACTTATCCTGTCAGATATTTACTGTATCTATCAGCACAGATGCCAGTTTACATTTAAGAGAATGAGATCTATCATTAAATATAAAATTAAGAGAAGTAGAGAGCTAGAAAGGAAGAAAAAACTTTGTGAATATGTTATGTCCAAGAAAGTTGAACAATGTGTCTTTTATAAAGTCTCTTTACTGATGCTGTAACAGCAGACTGCATTAAAGTATGAAACTACCATGGATCTATATCATATAATCCATTATTAATAGAAGAAATACATTCAAAAGACTAATAACACAAAGGCTCTGGCTAAATGCTTCCTTAAGGCCACACATCAAGTTTTAGAAAGTTAATTATAGTAAACTAAAGCTTGAAATGACAACAAATGTAAATGATACTTATACATAATTAAAAACCAACTTCTCTTCAATCATACTATCTATATGGGAAACACGTGACAAACAATTACTCCCCTATATATGCACTTGAAATGTTCTAGCAAATAAGCTGATTATATTGATTGCAACCTTACCCACATAATATTTAATAGTTAGAAATATCAAAAAATCTAAACACCTAATCTTAACTTAGATTTTCTTAATTTAAGATGTCTTCCCGGGTGGCTCAGCTGGTAAAGAGTCTGCCTGCAATGCGGGAGACCTGTGTTCAAATCCTGGGTCGGGAAGATTCCCCTAGAGAAGAAAATGGCAATCCACTCCAGTATTCTTGCCTGGAGAATTCCACAGACAGAGGAGCCTGGTGGGCTACAGTCAATGGGGTCACAAAGAGTTGGACACAACTGAGTCATCACACACACACACAATCTTAACTTTCAGAATCCAGACAAAATCATTATGACAAATTATGTTTTAAGAATATAATTCTTAAATTAATAAAGTTCAACTCTCAACTTATTCCCCCATGTATAGGAACTCATTCTAGAAATTCTTCATGGCTATGTTTATTCAGAAAAAATAAGTTGCGTACCTGACAGACTCATTCTGATGTTTGAATTTTCTAACATTTTTGTTTTTTAAAATAACATTTGCCCACTAATGAACAAAAACATCCACACACACCCAAACGTAATTCAAACTCTACACAAGTCTATAAATCACACAAAGCTTAAGTCCTGCTGACTGACTGTCAAAAGCTAGCCACTATGAAGAGTCTGTTGGAGAAGGCAATGGCACCCCACTCCAGTACTCTTGCCTGGAAAATCCCATGGGCGGAGGAGCCTTGAAGGCTGCAGTCCATGGGGTCGCTAAGAGTCAGACATGACTGAATGACCTCACTTTCACTTTTCACTTTCATGCATTGGAGAAGGAAATGGCAACCCACTCCAGTGTTCTTGCCAGGAGAATCTCAGGGACGATGGAGCCTGATGGGCTGCCATCTATGGGGTTGCACAGAGTCGGACATGACTGAAGCAAGTTAGCAGCAGCAGCAGCAGCATGAAGAATCTGTTAAGAGTTTCATATTTTTCAGAATCATTCTTTATATACTGCTTACTTCTTAGATTAGAGCTTCAGTTACTTTGGATGTGACTGCAAGAACTACAATGGGCTATGTTTGTAGACTGACAACCTTCCTGGAAATTAGTTCTGAAATACCACGTGCACAGTATAAGTCACTGTGGAGCTCATTACATATTTTCTGCTCTGAAAGTTTTTGAACAGCTTTTGGCAAAAAGCAGTAAAATTCAACTTGACGTATAAAGTGCAATCATCCAGAGCAAAGTTAAAATGATCTCTACTACAAAGGGTAAGACAAATGTCAGAGTGGAAGAAACCCAGAATCCAGTTTTTAATACTTAAACTTGTAACATGCCAAAAATAACCATATTGTTCTTATCTAATGGTAAAATGCTTAAAGAATGCTTTCTCTACTTTAATTAATACCAGCTTCCCAGAGATTTTTCCATTCCCAGATACCTAAATGCAGGCCATAGGGTTGGCATTCTATAAATATTCGTTGAATGAATTTACATATGTTTCATAAGAACCAGATGTCATAGCTAACTTAAAGTAAGCCCGGCCAGCTAATGATACTATAATGAAAACACAAGTCATTGAACATTTATGCTATATTTAATCACATTTTGTAAGTGCAAGTCAGTAAACATTAATGTGACAGATAAGTTTTCTAAGACCAGAACTCCCTTTAAGGGCAGGGGAAATGTGTTATATGTGCACATAGATTAGGAAAGCTGAGGTTATAAAAGTGGCAATGGCTATAAACTTCCTCAGACTTTATAACCATCTTTTCTTTACTTCTAACAAAGGAATTTCATCATGAACTTTACCAGATGAAAATGTTCATAAAAAATTATAAGGTCACATGCAACCTGACCTGAACAATTATATCATCAAAAGAAGAAATCCACTTAAAAATTCTTGCTAAACACACAGAAGATTCATTATCACTAATTATAGTTTTTGATCACTTTCCAGGAAGTGCATGCTTCCATGCAAGATAGTATCAAGTAGTTTCTTTCAAAATGCACTACTAAAACAAGACTCCAGATTAACATTAAAAGTTGACAACAAAATGGTAAGTGGTAAGAATTATACAGAACTCCCTTAGTGGCTCATAGATAAAGAATTCACCTGCCAATGAAGGAGACACAAGAGACATGGGTTCAATCCCTGGGTCGGAAAGATTCCCTGAAGAAGGAAATGGCAACCCAGTCCAGTGTTCGTGCCTGGGAAATCCCATGGATAGAGAAGCCTAGTGGGCTACAGTCCATGGGGCTGCAAAAGAGTCAGACATGACTTAGCAATAAAACAACAACAAGCATTATACATGCATGCACATATATGTGAATGCATAAAACATAATGAGTGCTTACTCTGAACAAAGTACTCTTTTAAATACTTTATTGAGAAGGTTATGGGAGGCTTCAAGAATGTGGCAAAGACAGGATAAGTCTTGCAAAATGTGTACAAATGGATAAATGGGAACAATCCAGGAGGATCACCTACTCAAGGAATTTGCTTCTCCAAGTATGGCCTGGGCTGTGGATCAGCAGCCAAGGGATCCCCTCTGAGCTTGTGAGAAATGCAGAAACTCAGATCCCATCCCAGACCTACTGAATGAGAACCTGCATTTTAAAAGATTACGACTTACCTTTTTGTGTTTAAGAAGAACTGCTTTAGGAAAATAAAGGTGAGCACACATGGAGCAGCAAGAACTCACAATTAGGACAGTAGCGGAAAAAAACCAGCTTCAGAGCAGGAAGGTAAAGGACAATAGAGAATGTAATGTGAGAAATCTTTTAAAATTTTTTTGGTTTTTTTTCTCTTTCACATTTACATGAATAATGGGAAAGAGGCAGAAAAGGGTTCATCAGTGTCATCAAGACAGAAATGGGTGAAGACACATGGCGTACTTTCCAGGTATCACACGGCAGAGACTGCAACCCTGGCAGCCACAGGGCACTCAGTGGTCTGAGAGCAACCTCAAAAGGCACACGGGGACAAGGGAGGTACGGAGTCATCTCTAGGCTCATCTTTTTGAGCCCACGTTTCAGGCATGAATGGGATGTCAGAGAAGAGCCTGCTAAAGAAAGAAGGGCTTATTTGGGATCCTGGGGGAAGAAAGTCGCCTAAGGCAGCAATACCTTCAGGCAGCCTGGTGGTGTGACTCTGCAGAGAGAACACGCAAGTTCGTCTCCCTCCAGCACCTTGGCATCACCACAGCATCGATGCCACACAGAACCTTCCACAGGCTTGAGGTGACTAGACAAGGCAGAGCTCTCAGGGGGCTCACAGCTTGGCTACCACATTCTGGCTCTGCAAGAAAGGGCTGTCTGGAAAGGGGGAGACCAGGAGGCCCACAGCACCAGTAGAGACAGAGGACAGCCACGGCAGTGAGGCAGATGGTCCTGGCTGTGAATAAAACGAGACACAATGGACCAGCACCGATATCCCACTTCAGCAGTGGGTGCCAGTAGATGGGGAACCAGCTGTCTGCCAGGCTCATGGGCACAGTGGAAGTGAATGAGGATCCCCAGAAGACCCTCCCCACGGGGCTCACACACACAGGCGCACGTGAACACACACACACACATACCCCACACACACCCACACCTCTCAACCTAAGCAGAGATCTCGTAAGTGAAGGGTAGAGGGAAGCAAAAGAAAAAAAAAAGAGAGCACAGGAATGAAAGGAACCATAAACATTCAAATTCAAGGTTGCTGGATGGTAAAAAAAAAAAGTAAGGCAGGAAAATACTTAGAAAATAAAGTCAATGGTGATTTTGACTAATTAGGTGAGAGAACAAATAAAAAGTGAAGGATTGGTGATGACAGGAAGTAAGAAGAAGGAAACAGGAAGAAGAAGAAAGTGGTTTAGTGAGTGGAGGAGCGATGATGCTTCCAGTTTTAGAACACCATGTTAGGTAAGTGAGAAATAAACCTGTCCTCTGCCCTCAGTTCGCAAGACTGAGAGGAAAACTGCAGCAATACAGGGTGCCCAGGATTCACACAGGCCATGTATTGGTTAATATACACTCACACAAAAAAAACTGCAAGAGAGTACAATCTACTTACCATGAGATACAGTCAAGACACTACAAGTAGCTGCAAAGAGACTATGAAGTTAGTATTAATAAAAGTGATTTTTTAAGACAAAAAATACAGTAATAAACTATTTTTTAAAAGATTAAAAAGTTTCTAGAAATAAAATTGTCACCATTAGAAGTAAAAAAATAACACTTATGTTACAAGGCACATTAATTTATTACTGAATTGAGAAAGTAAACTAGAAGATTATCTAAGTAGCACACAACAAAGGATGAAAAAAAAAAAACCCAAAAAACAGGAGAGAGGTTAAGAGATGTGGAAGTTAGAATGAGACGCCCAAACTAATTATAAAAGAAACTTCAGTGAACAAAGCAAAGTCACACGACATTATCTCTTTAAAAAAGATATTGGTGTGCATTCCATGAGCATTTGTATAGTTTTCAATAATTTGGTATCACTAGAAAAGTCCACAATTTTAAAACATAAAGCAGCTTAAATACTGAATTAAAAGTGGAAATGATGGGAATATAGCCTAGTATTTTGAAAAGTTTAATGATAAAATATGGAATGAAACATTATAAAGGAGTATATGATTTTATTACTTTTAATTTTTATCTGGATTTTATTACTTTTAATGCCAGGCATGACTAGAGATTATTTATGGAACAAGACACAGGAGACTTTAAGGAAGTGTGAAGATGACAGAATCAGAGAGGATGGGACCGTCCTGTATGCCAAGAGAGGATGAAGGAGTTGAAGCCCGTGCAGAGCACTGGCCTTGAGTTGGGGAGCACCATCTCATCATTTCCAGCAACTCCACTGACCAGCATCAGCACTTTGTACTGTCACAACACATCTCTGGCAGGTATGCCTTGATCTGGTTGTTAGGGACACTGATGTGCTCAGTTTGTAAAAACTCAGGGGATCAAATTTTTCATAGAAATCTGTTATTCTTCAAAAGATTAACTTCAACACTACTAATCAGAAGGCAGTTTTCTTCTCCCACTACATTATATTGATCTTGTATGGTTTACTTACAGGTTCCGCTTTAAATAAATAAAAGGCATGTGCCCAAACAAGAAAAAATATATTGTAGATTAGATAAGTACAGGATTAAAAAAAAAATCTGGTAGAAACCTTAAATAGGTTAAATAGGCATGGTAAACAGAACAATTCCAGGTAATTCAAGGTTAAGTCTTAAGGGACTTCTTTGAAAAATTATTAAAATGCGTAAGTACTGTAACAAATTCAATGCTTCATTGTTTTTATGTCAAGGTTATGACCACTTTTCAAGAGATGCTGCTTCTCTCTTAAAAGTAAATTCATTTTAATTCTGGAGTTTTATTAGGAATCTATTTGAGTTAGCAATACAGGAAGTTTCAGAAGTTCTAAAATTTGTGGGAAATAATCATAAACTTCTGTAATAAATGGCATATTCATTTGAATCAACTCAAATTATGTTTCATAATTTATATTAACAGGTATGTTTTATTTTTAAGAAAGATAAAAGGAAAGTTTGCAGGAAACTGCTGCATTTATTCTATGAATGGGTAATAAAATGGTGAGAAAATTACCTCTAAATCATTTGTAAAATTTTCTATTTACTCAAAACTCACTCTCTACAGAATTCTTACCCTAGCACAGGTATTTAGCTGGTCTATTCCCAGTGGGGAGTCTGTTAACAGAAATCCAAGTCCCAGAAGAAAGCTGAGGTAGCACTGGAAACTAGTAATTACAACTGATTTTATACTTCTTCAGCTATGTACACACCCTTTGCTAAGAAGAGTCAACAAAAAGATTTAATATTTGTGACCATAAATGGATCAAACTGCAAGGAGGCAGGGAGGGAGGGCTGATTCCACGGAGTCTCTGAAGTATTTATAATAACAGTTTATATCAATACTTATTAAGATGTGTGTGCCATGAACAACTGGTCTAAGTACTGCACATACATTACCTGACTTTGTCTCCCAGCACTATAGGATAGCAATACTTATCGTCTGGAATTTATAGAAAACTGAGGCTTAAAGAACTGGTTAACTTGCCCAAGGTCTTAAAGAAAACATTTTACTGCCCAAGTTCTGGGTCAACCACCTTTCCCCAGTGGAGAGTCTCCCTACAGAACAAGAACAACAACAACAAAGCCTTGGAGGAACAGAAGTCCTTGTACATGGAAAAAGGACTGTAAACCACAGATGGCAAAGTCTCTTCTAGATTGTAGGTTTAGGTTCAATACAAAGCTTACCGCTGACAGAATCCACAAGTCCCTCAGAAGTACATGAAGGCAACGGGCAGACTTGTAACCACTTGATTTCTGAGATGCATGCCGCATCCACCCTCATCTCACAAGATCAACAAGCAGTCCCCGCCCCCGGTGTCTCTTCTGCCACTTCTCCCCCATTTTCCATTGTGAGGCGTTACCTTTACATATACATCTTCTTTCCCTAAGTAGACTGTAAATTCTCCCAAGGATTTAGCAAACCTAAGGAAAAATACCAAAAATATGAACCACACTTAACAAATGCCACCAATAACAATTCTCACCAGACGAAGGTCAGCAAGGCATAAAGAACACACTGATGAGCTTCTGAGCACCCCTGCTGGCTCCTGCAAGCCAGAGTTACCCAGAGTCGCATCATCCTGTAGGACAGATATGGTTGTGAGAGTATATTTAATGTCTTGTTGCATGACTGTATGCATTTTGAGAAAGCATTCAAATAGTATGTGAAGAATCCTGTTAAAAACAATGTGTTTACAACAAGGACCTACTGTGTAGCACAGGGAGCTCTGCTCATTGTTATGTGACAGCCTGGACCTGAGGGGACTTTGGGGAGAATGGATACATGTATATGTATGGCTGAGTCCCTGTGCTGCCCACCTAAAACTATCACAACACTGTAAATTGGTTATACTTCAATATAAAATACACAGTTAAAAAAATGTATTCAGAATATACAAATAAAAAATCACATTTCACTCCAACCACTTAGCAAGAGTCAAAATATTCTTCTGATCATGTAACAAGAATTTGGTCCTCTGTTATTTTTTAGAACTCTGTTAGATATAACATAGTAGGTTCTATCTAGTTACTCCTAACTAGCAATGTATTCGGAGAAGGCAATGGCACCCCACTCCAGTACTCTTGCCTGGAAAATTCCATGGGCAGAGGAGCCTGGTGGGCTGCAGTCCATGGGGTCGCTAAGAGTCAGACACAACTGAACGAATTCACTTTCACTTTTCACTTTCATGCATTGGAGAAGGAAATGGCAACCCACTCCAGTGTTCTTGCCTGGAGAATCCCAGGAACGGGGGAGCCTGGTGGGCTGTCGTTTATGGGGTCGCACAGAGTCGGACACGACTGAAGTGACTTAGCAGCAGCAGCAGCAAGGTATTGGAGAAGGCAATGGCAACCCACTCCAGTACTCTTGCCTGGAAAATCCCATGGACGGAGGAGCCTGGTAGGCTGCAGTCCATGGGGTCGCAGACAGTCAGGCACAACTGAGCAAATTTCACTTTCACTTTTCACTTTCATGCATGGGAGAAGGAAACGGCAACCCACTCCAGTGTTCTTGCCTGGAGAATCCCAGGGACAGAGGAGCCCAGAGGGCTGCCATCTATGGGGTCGCACAGAGTCAGACACAACTGAAGCAACGCAGCAGCAGCAGCAGCAAGGTATTAAACATAAATAGGCACACAATGGGCCAAAATTCACTAATTTACCCAAAGTACAAGGATAATATATTGACTTTTTCCCTTTAAAAGACTATTACTCAAAATGAATCATTTAACTAGTTACTCATTTAATTAATGCTTATGAAAAGACTAGGATGTGTCACCTCAGTAGGTGATAAGTCGTACAGGGTTCGGGCTCTGATGAAACCGCTCCGCACGTAGAGATGCAGCAAACACAAAAGCAAAAGGACAAGATGATTTCAAAGTGGTGTAACCTTGGAAGGGAGAGGAAAGAAGACTAATTTAGACTGAATGGTCCGGAAAAACTTCACTGAAGAGGCGGCAAACAAAGGAAAAGTCTTATTCATTCACACTACGTCTCAAGTGAAATACCGCAAGTTCAATATGAAGCACCAGAAATTGCTGGTTTCGCTGTTATCCTAACAGTTAAGTAACTTACAAGGGACCAAAGGATATAGTCCCAGGGACGGGGGAGCCTGGTGGCTGCCGTCTATGGGTCGCACAGAGTCGGACACGACTGAAGTGACTTAGCAGCAGCAAAGGATATAAAATTACCAACATTATGCATTCCCCAAGTTAAACACGAGATATCAGTGAGGGTATCTGCAAGTAGAGCGTTGCTACAACAAATACTAAAAATGTGGAAATGGCTTTAGAATTAAGCAATGGGTAGAAGCTGAAAGAATTCTGAGAAGCAGGGAAAAAAAGCCAAGATTTGCCTGGACATGCTTTTTAAAATACAGATATTAATGGCTCCCCTGGTGAGACTCAGAAGAAAGTGAGGAAGATGGTAGAGAAAACTAAATACCATCACGAACAGACTGTCAATAAACAGGTGAACTTAACATGTGCTGCTGCTGAGGATTTGGATGGAAAGGAGGAACGTATTATTAGAAACTAGAGGAAAGGGAACCCTTGTTATTTCATGGCAAAGCATAAGTGAATTATGTCCTGCAGTTATGTGGAAAGCAGAACTTGTGAACTATAAACTTGGATATTTAGACAAGGAGATTGGCAAGCAAACTGTTGAAGGTGCAACCTGTTTTTCTTTTACTGGTTATAGGAAAATGGGAGAGGAAAAAAGTACCAAATGAAAGAATGCTGTCAGATCACCATCATACAGACAAGAAACAGGCTGATAAAAAGGTGCTGCCTTTCCTTGAAAAGAAAGGATGAAAATTGAAGGGCGGAGTCCAGAGGCCACAAAGTGAAGCATAGTCACCAAGAGTGTTCGTAGGCCTTGAAACCTAACGTAGTTTGCAAAGTGTATGGGACCGAATACGCAGGCCTTTTTCTTTCCACTTTATCCCTTTTTGAATGAGAATGACTATTACTGATATCCTGATATTTCTGAACTGTGGTGTTGGAGAAGACTCTTAAGAGGCCCTTGGACTGCAGAGAGATCAAACCAGTCAATCCTAAAGCAAATCAGTCCTGAATACTCACTGAAAGGACTGATGTTGAAGCTGAAGCTCCAATACTTTGGCCACCTGATAAGAAGAACTGACTTACTGGAAAAGACCCTGATGCTGGGAAAGACTGAGGGCAGGAGGAGAAGGGGACGACAGAGGATGAGATAGTTGGATGGCATCACCTACGCGATGCACATGAGTTTGAGAAAGCTCTGGGAGTTGGTGATGGACAGGGGAGCCTGCCGTGTTGTAGTTGATGGGATTGCAAATAGTCAGACACGACTGAGTGACTGAACTGAACTGATGCCTGTTTTATAAGCTGTGCATTCTTACTATATTCTGGGAGCAGATAATGTGTTTTATAGTTTCACAGATAAAAAGAAATTTGGTTCCAGTATAAATTATATGAAGATTCTCACCCATACCAGAAGTAGATTCTGAGATCTGGATGAGATTTCAGGTGTTCAGTTGATGCCATAAGGCGCTGAGACTTTAAGGAGATCAAACCAGTCTGATTTGATTTCCTAAGGAAACCAAACCTGAATATTCACTGGAAGGACTGATGCTGAAGCTGAAGCTCCAATACTTTGGTCACCTGATGCGAAGAGCTGACTCATTGGAAAAGACCTTCCTTCATGCTGGGAAAGATTGAGGGCAAGAGAAGAAGAGGGCAACAGAGGATAAGATGGTTGGATGGCATCACCACCTCAATGGACATGAGTTTGAGCAAACTCCGGGAGACACTGGAGGACACCAAAGCCTGGCGTGTTGCGGTTCACGAGGGTGTAGAGTTGGACACGACTTGGTAACTGAATAGCAACAACTGTTTTTGCACGTGGGACGGACATGAATCTTTGGGAGCCAGAGGGCAGATTACAGTAGACAGAATAACAGTCCCCAAAGATGCCCATGCCCCCAGTCCCTGGAATCTATTAGCATGTTATCCTGCAAAACAAGGAACTTTGCAGATGTGATTCAAGACTCAGCTTCAGATAAGTCTGTTATCCTGGATTATTGGGGTGGGCCCAAAGTGATCACAAAGGTCCTTACAGGTGAAGGAGGGAGACAAGAGAGTCACGCTACATGAGAAAGCCTCCACTAGCCACTGCTGGCTTTGAAGATGAAGACGAGGCCATGAGCCAAAGAAAGCAGGTAGTCTCTAGACAGAGGTTGGATTCTCTCCCACAACCTCCAAAAAAAAGCAGCCCTAACAACATCTTGACTTGAGTTTGGTATAAGGCTCTGACCTACAGAAATGTAAAGGTAACAAACTGTGCATTGTTTTAAGCCACTAATTTTGTGGTAATGAACGTTCATTTTAAAATTATTTTTGTCTCATTTCTGTTAGGATTTTTAGCCCCACTTCTGTCAAAGTTTTAAAGTAGCATTTAACAAATTATAACAGAATGCAGCCTAAGCATTACAAAATCAGGTGCTGTTGACTTTAGCTTATTGAACTCAAATGCCATCTGGGGTCCAGTTTCACCAGTGTCACACTCTAGGATGTCAGACACTGGGTCACTACAAGCCAGAACATGTGACCAAAAAATACATGACTTAGAAATATGACAAATACATCAGGTCCTCCCATGTAAATTTGTGGTATACTGAATTTTCCAAGGCAGAGAGAAGTGCATAACAAAATACAAATTAAGATTGTGGTTGGACACTCAATTGTTGTCTTAAAAATCATAGCACTCTTTTCAAGGTTTAAATAACATCTTCCACCACATCCTATAATTTGGGTATCATATTTGAATATAGAGTTCCAAAGAATAGCAAGGAGAGATAAGAAGGCCTTCTTCAGTGATCAGTGCAAAGAAATAGAGAAAAATAATAGAATGGGAAATACTACAGAGATCTCTTCAAGAAAATGAGAGATACTAAGGGAACATTTCATGCAAACATGGGCTCAATAAAGGACAGAAATGGTATGGACCTAACAGAAGCAGAAGATATTAAGAAGAGGTGGCAAAAATACACAGAACTATACAAAAAAGATCTTCATGACCCAGATAACCATGATGGTGTGATCATTCACCTAGAGCCAGACATTCTGGAATGTGAAGACAAGTGGGCCTTAGGAAGCATCATTATGAACAAAGCTAGTGGAGGTGATGGAATTCCAGTTGAGCTATTTCAAATCCTGAAAGATGATGCTGTGAAAGTGCTGCACTCAATATGCCAGCAAATTTGGAAAACTCAGCAGTGGCCACAGGACTGGAAAAAGTCAGTTTTCATTCCAATTCCAAAGAAAGGCAATGCCAAAGAATGCTCAAACTACTACACAATTGCACTCATCTCACACACTAGCAAACTAATCCTCACAATTCTTCTAGATAGGCTTCAACAGTATGTGAACTGTGAATGTCCAGATGTTCAAGCTGGATTTAGAAAAGGTAGAGGAACAAGAGATCAAATTGCCAACATCTGCTGGATCATGGAAAAAGCAAGAGAGGTCCAGAAAAACATCTACTTCTGCTTTATTGACTATGCCAAAGCCTTTGACTGTGTGGATCACAACAAACTGTGAAAAATTCTTCTAGAGATGGGAATACCAGACCTGCCTCCTGAGAAATCTGTATGCAGGTCAGGAAGCAACAGTTGGAACTGGACATAGAACAGACTGGTTCCAAATAGGGAGAGGAGTGTGTCAAGGCTGTATATTGTCACCCTGCTTATTCAACTTATATGCAGAGTACATCATGTGAAATGCCAGGGTAGATGAAGCACAAGCTGGAATCAAGATTGCTGGGAGAAATACCAATAACCTCAGATATGCAGATGATGCCACCCTTATGACAGAAAGCAAAGAGGAACTAAATGGCCTCATGATGAAAAGTGAAAGAGGAGAATGAAATAGTTGGCTTAAAACTGAACATTCAGAAAATTAAGATCATGGCATCTGTTCCCATCACTTCATGGTAAATAATTGGGGAAACAATGGAAACAGTGACAGACTTTATTTTGGGGGGCTCCAAAATCACTGCAGATGGTGACTGCAGCCATGAAATTAAAAGCAGCTTGCTCCTTGGAAGCAAAGCTATGACCAACCTGGACAGCATATTAAAAAGCAGAGACTTTACTTTGCCAACAAAGGTCTGTCTAGTCAAAGCTATGGTTTTTCCAGTAGTTATGTATGGATGTGACAGTTGGACTGTGAAGACAGCTGAGTGCCAAAGAATTGATGCTTTTGAACTGTGGTGTTGGAGAAGACCCTTGAGAGTTCCTTGGAGATCCAACCAGTCAATGCTAAAGGAAATCAGTCCTGAATATGCACTGGAAGGACTGCATGGAGATCCAACTGCATGGAGATCCAACCAGTCAATGCTAAAGGAAATCAGTCCTGAATATTCACTGGAAGGACTGATGCTGAAGCTCCAATACTTTGGCCACCTGATGCAAAGAACTGACTCTCTGAAAAGACCCTGATGCTGAGAAAGATTGAGGGCGGGAGGAGAAGGGGATGACAGAGGACCAGACGGTTGGATGGTTTTGCCAACTCAATGGACACGAGTTTGAGGAGGCTCCGGGAGTTGGTTATGGACAGGGAGGCCTGGCATGCTGCAGTCCATGGGGTCGCAGAGTCAGACACGACTGAGTGACTGAACTGAACTAATTTTCTATCACTGATAAATTAATTTCATGTTCTTTATAGCTAAGAGTCCAAAAATAAAGAGTAAAAAAATGAGATCTAGGTTTAATAAAAGAAAATTCTTTAAGGAATAATACTACACTATAACAACATAAAAGACCCTCCTCAGGTATCCATTGTCATTTTCTTGAATTTACCTAACGTGTCAAATAAACATAATGACTGTGAAAAGTTCTTATTAAAAAAAAAATTATTAAACCAATCAACTTGCTTTTAGATACCATGCACTTATTTGGTTGTCATTTACTTTTACTGTTTCCTTTCTGTTTACATTCCCATCAATACTAAAAATGGCAAAGTATAAGGTTTATATTCCAGGTGAATTCTAGTCCTACACAAGATATTAACATAATTAAGAACTAAATATGGACTTGACAAAATAAAAGGGTTGTCAGGAAGACTTACAAAGATCCTGTTCCTGAAGTCTCACAATAGTTTGGGAAGCGGACAGGGCATAAAGCGAAATCATGCTGGAAGCCAGAGTGCAAATATGCTTCACCATATGCCAAGCATTCCTCTTTGGAGAAGAATGGTGCCCTGAGGAAAAGAGCGCAAGGACAGGGGGAAGCTAGGTCTACAAGAAAGCTTCTATTTTACAGGCAAAGGAGACGTCAAGAATGGTTTTCTGGAGTTAGCATGATACCTACTGTAGGCTAGAGGTGAATGAAGAGCAAAGGCAGGAAAGTCTACTGCAACTGGGCTGCCAGAGGCAGAGCAGAACCTGAACTATAAAAAATGAGAATGAAAAAGAGAAGATTACAGAAACATCAGCACTTTCAAAACACACATCACCACCACCTGTGGCTTCTATTACAGTAACTGCTAATATAAAGCAGGTGAGGAAGAGAGAAACAACCTCTGTTGAAATACCAGATCCACTCACTCACTCAAGGAACTTTCTGACATCTGAGATCCTGAGCCAACTCTAAGGAAATAGCTAAAGCAATGCAAAATCAGAAGTCCTGCAATGCCATAATTTCTCAACTAGAGGAGTCACGGGAAAGTTTAAAGAAAGCAAAGCGATGAACAGTATAGTTTCTCAAATAGCTCGTGGGTGGCAGGAATGGAAAAATATTCACCAAGTAGAAGAAATGCAGTTCCTCACCTCATTTTAAGAAGCTAAAGGAGATAAAAGGTGTGGATTTGTATTTGTTTGTTTGTGGGGATGACTCTGGTGGAGGGAAGGATAATGGGTGGAGTGAGAATAACAGCTCAAAGTTTCAGAATCAAATAATTTTAAAACAATTTGTACAAATTTTATTGGCATATTTTCTACCCTCATATATCATTGAAAATTATCATAAAATATGTAATAAGTACCCATATGTACAATATAGTCTCACTGAAACAGGTTTAATGATGATGGTAAGTCATAACATCCTCAAAGATATAACAATAAGATTTTCCCTTGAGACAGTCACATATAATGGAAAGAAAACTTTCATTATTAAAATAAGTTTCTTTAGGATTACCACTCTAATACTAAAGCCTGAAAGCTAAATCTAAAAGGTCGAACCACTTAAACCCTGACCTAATTTTCTTTAGGTCAATTAGACTAGGTCCTCCGTTTTGTAAGGCCTAATTCACTGCTCCTAGTAAGGACAGTGAAATACCTCTGAGTTTAAAATACATACATTTGTTCCCAATAACATAGACATCCAGTACCAAAAACTTTTTACTGATGTGTCTTATACCTGAATCTCTCAACCACATGTCTAAAATATAATTCTTGCCTTAACAAAAAATGAAATATAATGGACTATTTACTACACCATCTTAAAGGTACCTTAGGTGCTTTATGCCTTAAAAAAAAAAAATCATTTGATGAGAAAAAGAAATAAACAGAAAGAAAGCCTGATGTAAATGGAATTGACATTGGTTATAGGTTATCTAGACACCATTTTACATTTCTAGATGATTCAGTTGCTGCGTTTTACATGGAATGATTTAATTGAGCTCTTTACACACTAAGAACTAAAAAAAAAAAAAAATCCCCAAAAGAACCAAAGGTCAACACTTTACTGCTAAAGTCAAACTAGGAAAAAGAAATATTTTTTCAAACATTCCAAGAATAAGCCAACATTCTGTTTAAAGGAACTAGAATGTTGGAATTCTGGGCAAAAGGGTAGAGGGTAGGATGGGAGTAAGACAGACAAGGAGGAATGTTGGGCCAATAATATGATGCTGTGATGGGATTTCTACAGAGAAAGGGTGTGGGAACAGCACAAGACTAAAGCTAGAAAAGAGAGCTGAAAAAATTTAGCTACCTAAAGATTTTAAGTCATTCTGAAAGCTTTCTAATGTTATTGGTATGGAGAAACAAAACTCCTTAATTTCTTCTGAAAATCATAACTCTGCTACACCTCCCTCAGAGCTCTCACTACAGTTCATGGTAGAGATCCAAATTCAGGTTCTACCCTACAAATTCAGTATATATTTTTCAGTCTAGAAGAGCCACTCTCAGCTGAGATTAAACTTGTCCCTAGGGCATGTCTGGGAGATACCTGAGACATTAGTTGGAGGCCAAAGATTCTGCTAAGCTTCCTGTAAGGCACAACACAGCTTGCACAACAAAGAGATACTCCATCCAAAATGCCAATAGTGCTAAGTTTGAGAAATACTGATCTCTTCTGAATATAAGCAAACACCAACTCCTTGGGCCCTTATCCTTGTCCATTTCTAATAGACATCTATTTAAAGCATATTACCATACCAGAGGACTCATTTTTCAAGCCTTTAAACAAACATGGTGGATGGCTGACTCAAACTGAGCGTCACACAATACACTGAAATAATACATCAGAGCAGGAGTGCACAAACTGCTGGAAGAGAACTTTTCAATCCTTTTTCCATTTTTGTCTCAAGCACATTCCATTTGAAAGAGGAGCACCTATATGTTTCCATACCAAGGTATGTTCCTTCTGTGTTCAAGATACTAAAAATATATTGCCTTCCTCAAAAGACTATTTCTTTTTAATGTAAAAACTTAGGTAAACAGTATGAACTGAGAAAGATTTACTTTGGGTAGGGGGAGGTGTGGAAAAACCACCAGGTCTCTAAAATGCAAAGTTATTTCACAGTTTACTTGTAGAATGACTCGGATCATTATTACTTTTAGTCATGCCAAGTTTGCAGCTTCTAAGCCTACTAGTAATGGAGAAAAAACCCCACCATTTTTCCTGCAGTCATTAAACCAATGAAACAGAAGCTTACTGAAAATAGGCTTGTGCAATAGTATTTATTTTATTATAACTGTTACAAAAATAAAAGCAGTCGCTGCAGTGCAAATAAAGATTCTAAGAAATCTTTCACCTACTTCGCTACCTATAGGTAGGGTGGTGTGGTGTGTTTGCGGGGCGGGGCAAACAAAAGAAAATCCTAACTCACACATCAAAAATCTTAAACTGTGAATATTTTCCAAATGTATCCCTCAATCAAAATCCTGGATTACTCTTTTCACGTTCCCTTCCTTCAAACAACTGGAAAAGACCTCCGCAGAGCGTTTCACCACCAGAACAATACTAAGAACAAATAAAAGCCTTGCGTCGACCTGGCAAATCTCATTCATCAGAAGCCCTGGCAGCAGAGGAGAATCCTGTTGTCCCGTGTGACCCATTCACACCTTTCACATCGGTTTTACTGAAGCCAATGTTACCCAACTTTGGTGGTTCCCATGTCCCCACAGTATTAAAAAAATCCAGCATCCAGCATAGCCTACTTCCCCTGTAATCAGTGCTTCTTTAACCCTTACTGAGTCGCCATAGGAAGTTCACCAAAAAGACACAATTCAACCCTAAGGAGGCCCCACAAAAGGTGCACTGATTTCACAAAACGTGGCACTCTTGACATCCTCGAGGAAACCACAACCGCGATACGATGCCTTGTACGCAGGGTTTTAGCGCGGGGGGGTGCTTTTCTTTATTTTTCGTGAATGCCCTTTCATTTTCATAAAGCTGAGCTAACTTAAAAGAAGGGGGCTTCCCTGCGAACCGCTCCTGGGCTCCTGGTGAAATTTCACACCAGGCACGCGAGTGAAGTCTTGCCGCGCCACCGGCGAGTTCTCCGCGGCCAAGGGAGCAAAGAGAAAGGGAGGAGAGGGGCCCCCGCCTCAGCTCTGCGCCGCACAAGCTCGCGCTCCGAAACCATCCTCGGACGCTACACGATGCGCCCTCCGCCGCTTTGGCACTTCCCCTCCGGGTTTCCCAACCCCAAAGAGCCCAGCACAGCCGCGCACGGCTCTGCCGCCCGACCCCCGGGTTCCAGGCCCACCAGGCTCCCAACCGGGCCCGGCCGCTCTTACCGAGCAGCAGCAGCTTGACCTCGCGCGCCGCCTTCTCGCCATCCTCGCGGAGGTTCCGGTCGATCATCTTACTCCGCTCCACCGCCGCCTTGTCCTCGGCGCTCAGCGTACAGCCCATTGTGCCAGGAGCGAAAGCTGGCTGCCGCTCCCTCGAAGTCCGGCGCGCTGCCTCGAAACACAGGTGAATTCTTTCTTTCTGGATGCAGGCGTTCGAATTCCTCCTGACGCCGGCCACGCCACCCCTACCTCCTTCCGAAACTGAGCGAGGGCAGCGCTCTCTGCCGAAGGGCGAGCAGCAGCGCGCAGCTCTTTTCTACAGTCAGGCTCTACTCCTCGCCTCCCTAGGCGCCCCCTAAGACCAGGTTCCTAGGCTCTGGGAACAGCTACCAGCGGCCTCCTACTGGTGGCCGCGCTGCAGCCTCTAAGAAGCCCAGCTCGGCGAGGCGTCCGCGCGCCGCCGCGTCCCCGCCCCTGCCCGCCCCGCCCGCCGCCCCGCGACCACTCCCAGAGCGCGCGCCCGCGCACGAGCCCTCGGACCTCGCCCTCGGATGAGCGCGCGCGCCCGCGCTGCCGCGGACCCCGGCGCCGCACAGCCCGCGAGGGCCGGCCACCCGCGCGCGCGCCCCTGGGAAGCGCCCCCGGAGCCCCAAACCTCTCGGGAAATTCCCCTACCTGGCTTTCTACTCGAGAGTGTGATAATTTCTTCCCGTTTACTCACACCCAGGGATGTGTGCGGACCTGCCCCTTGGGGTGCGGGTGGGAGAGCTGCCAAAGTTGGAAACCGAAAAAAAACCAGTCCTGGGCGTTTGAGCATGCCCAGCTCGGGCGGGCGCGCGAGGGTTTTCAAAATGCAAACCCGTGTCAGCTGGCCTTCATGGCGGTGGGAGATAGAGCGAGCTGGTTCGGGAATGGAGCCATGGAGAAAGCAGAACAGGTCAAGTGCGGAACAGAAAAGTCCGGGGAGGACAAGAGGTCAACTTTCTTCCTTTTTTTTTTCTTCTCTCCTCCCTCCTACCATCCATTTTCACGTTCCTTTCCACAAGCAGAAAACATTTTGAAGGATTTCCTCAAACCTGAGAAAATGTGAGACAAAGAATCAAAGAGTATATTTTAAAAATAAGAACCAACACACCCACACAAACCTGCTCCTCACCGTAACTGACCTCCTCTGGGACTACATAGAAGCTTCCAAGCCAAGTTCTGCACCAATATTCATGACCATGTTAGTAAATCAGAAGCCAGTGGGCATGTCATTCCTTATTGCAGGCTTTGGCTTCCTCACCCATAAAATGAGATGGAATTGATCCACACTATCCTCCATCCTTCCAGCTTTACCTGGTCTGGGGGAATCTGTGGCCATTGGAGGCATCTCACCCATTGATGAATTCCATGTCATCAATGAGCATAGGTTTAAGATCTGGTCTCTGTCACTTGCACTACTACACTTTTCCTTACAGATATCACAGGAAATGTTGGTTGATTATAAGATTGGGTTGGTAGCAAAGAAAAACGTCTTCTTTGATGTGTTATATTAGGAAATTGCTCTAACAGAAACCAAAGAGCAACCATCTATAAGTCTTGTTTTCTAAAAATAAAAAGTTTGTTAAAAAAACTGGGCTTGAATTTTCCAAGAAGGTAAGGCTGAGCTGATGCTACAGGAAGGATAGCCTTAGAGTGGGTCTCCTAAGGAAGGCCTGGGGCCTGGGGCCTGGGGCCTGGGAGAGATTGCCAGTTTCCTCCTAATTGGACATGCCCTTTCCTGTTCTGCAGTAGTCAAACATGCCAGGCTCAAGAACTGCCATTTCAAGAACTGCCTCAACTTTTCCTATGGTCTTTTGTAAGATATCAGCAAAAAGGAGCAAGCTTTGAATTATAATGAATCATCTTTACCCTCTTTGTATTTCTTGGCAGTCTAAATGTTGATGTTCATCAGAAACTCTGGAATTAAAGTTGACAGAGTGAGTTTTCAACATAGTGTTTGCATATTTCCATTTTGTATTATCTGTGAGTCTTTCGATTGAAGCATCTTAGCACACATCAGTGTGTGCTAACAATAGGAATTTATTTCTCACAGCTCTGGAGGCTGGGAAGTCCAGGATCAAAGTACCAGCCAATTTAGTTTCCTGTTGAGGACTCTGCTTCTAGATTTCAGATGGCTACCTTCTTGCTGTGCTCTCACCTGTAGAGAGTAAGAGCTCTAATCTCTCTAACTCTTCTTATAAGGACATTAATCCCATCATGGGACCCCCTCACCCATAACCTGCCAAAGGCCCCGCCTCCAAATTCTGTCATACTGGAGTGAGGGCTTCAACATGTGAATGGCAGGGGCAGGGACACAAACTTTCACTTCATAACAGGGTATGTTTTGTTTAAGAGGAATAACCAGCTAAAAGAGTTAAGTGCAAAGTATATGATGGAAATAAAGGATTTTACTTAACAAAACAAATGGGCTTCCCTGGTAGCTCAGAGGGTAAAGTGTCTGACTGCAATGCGGGAGACCCGGGTTCAATCCCTGGGGTGGGAATATCCCCTGGAGGAAGAAATGGCAGCCCACTCCAGTACTCTTGCCTGGAGAATTCTATGGACAGAGGAGCTTGGTGGGCTACAGTCCATGGGGTGGCAAAGAGTTGGACACGACTGAGCTACTTCACTTCATTTCACCTAACAAACCGTGTTACCAGCAAGAGGATTTTGTTAGTAGTCCAGATATAAGGTGATAAAAATCATTCAAATTAATAATTTACATAATTATGACATTGAAAAACATGATTCAACAACCTCATCAAGCAGGTGGGACAGATAGTATCAACTCATTTATTTTATAGAGAGTGAAACTGAAATACAGAGGTTAAAGCAATCTACTTCAGAGTACTGTTTTACCTTCTGGCCATCATGTTTTAAACAACTATACTAAGATATAATTCACACTGCATTTATTTTATCCGCTAAAAGTATATAATTCAATGGCTCTAGTATTCTTGCAGAGTTGTGTGGCCATCACAACAATCAATTCTAATAGAACATTTTCATAACCCCCAAAAGAAACCCCATGCCCTAAAGCCATTATTCCCCCAATCTTTCCACTGTCCCTCCTACCCCCAGTCCTAGGCAATCAATAATCTACTTTCTGTCCCTATAGATTACCCATTCAGGACATTTTATATAAAAGGAATCATATACATGGTCTTTTGTCACTGCCTTCTTTCACTTAGTATAAAATTTTCAAGGATCATCCATGTTGTAGCATGTTTCATACTTCATACTTTTTTTTACTGCTGAATAACAACTTATGATCACATGTTAAGAGAATTAGAGACAATGTTAAAAGACGAAATGGGATACATTCAGCTGAGAGCATCTAGGTCTTAAAGTAACTCCAAACTGTGTCATAAGGAATAATCAAAGAAACTGGGGATATTTAATGCAGCAATGAGAAGATACAAAATGGCATGATAGTTCTTTATGAATGACTGAAGAAATGTCATAAACCAGAGGCAACAGACATTTTCTGTCTGGATTCAAGGTGGTAGATTTAAGAACTATTGGAAGAAAGCCAATAAATTGTACCTTGAAGTGAAAAAAAAAAAAAAGTGGATAATTTCCCCAAAAGGAAATAAGGAACCTCAGAAATTCATTTATATTCAACTAAGATGTAAAAGCGACTTCACTTTCACTTTTCACTTTCCTGCATTGGAGAAGGAAATGGCAACCCACTCCAGTGTTCTTGCCTGGAGAATCCCAGGGACGGGGGAGCCAGGTGGGCTGCCATCTATGGGGTCGCACAGAGTCAGACACGACTGAAGCGACTTAGCAGCAGCAGCAGCAAAATGTAAAAATCTAGACTGGGTGATCTAGAAGATCTAGAGAGTGATGCCTTTGAAATCCCTTACAGCCTTGTGATTCCATATCATTCAGAAGTTGAATTAGTGTGAGAACTGATATTAAAATTCAGAAACTCCTTCTGGCCTCCAACTTCCTTTCTTACTCATCCTGCCATCAATACACAAGCAAAAGTGGGAAAGGAGAGTTTGTGTGAGACATGTTGGCTTAGTGTGTGGATGGATTAGTGTGAGGATATGGAGGAACCAAAGAAGGAGAGAGTCAGGACAATCTGATGTGTATACACACACACACACACACACACACACACACACACACACACACGGCACCAGGGTAAGAGGAGACAAAAAGAGACAATAGAAAAGGCAGTGTGTATCTTTGTCTAACTAAGTTGGAAGCAGATGTGACATGTGGACACATTTCCATTGTTTACATTGAGAGTTCTGCTAAGAAGAGTCTGGTTTGGGGACAGGTTATACACACAGAATAGAGGGGTTAGCATGGCATCCATACCTGTCTATAGTTAGAGATAGAAAAACCCCAAAACAAAACCATTTTTATTAGAGATGTGAGAATCTGGGCAAATATTGAAATATGAAGAGCTCATGGAATAATTACTGAAAGACTCTAAAAGACAAGCAGCACCCTTTGGTTTGCAACTTACAGCACCGTGGGGCAGAGAAAATGATAAGGCCGTCGTCTGCGTAGAACATACCGCTGCTCAGGCACCAGCGCGCTGATGAACTGAAAGCTTATAGAGACAGCACTTGGGTATGGATGTTCACATGCTGCCAATGGGCACTGCGCTACTGGCAACACTCAGGCTCCCCCGCTTAGCTTCACAGACAGTGGCCATGACAGAAAGGAACGGGAAAAGAAGAGGGAAAACATGAGAGAAAAGAGGCAGTGACTTCAACCAACAGACTCATTTGTGAGCACATGTGAACATGATGCCAATTAGGACACTTAATTTCTTACTGAAGAGGGTACATCTTGAGTCATTGTCCATGAGGCCAAGGGCATTGAGGAATATAACAGTACATAAGTAAAGGTGGAAGATGTTTAAGAAAAAAAAAGACAGAGGTAATAGAGTATTTCAAATGCATCGAAAATACTCCCAGGGACAAGAATAAAGAAAAGAGAATTGGAAATAGTATTATGCTAGAAGACTCTCTAAGCAGGTAATCAAATAACCTTGGAGCAATTCAAAGCTCTATTATCAACTGGGTATCTGTCTTTGAAAGTCCCTTAACTAATATGCTTTAAAATATCCCTACCTATAAAAGTGAGTATGTTGAATCTGATCATCAGCAAGATCCCAATAATCCTGGGTTCCTATGAGCCTATCATTTCAACAGGAGATGGTTGGCAAATGAACTAAAGCACTTTGATGTACTGCAGTGAGTAAGCCATACCATGTAAAATCAACAAGGAGGAAAATACTGAGAATGCAGAGATTAATGAGGACATTTTCCAGAATGTTTAACCACGAAGAATGGTAGACACATGGGATAGTAGACGGAGAGGTAGGTTTGGGATATGCTATTGTTTCCTTTAAGCCATGACTCTTCTTCCCAAATATTAGGCAGGGATAGAAAAGGAAATTGTTACCACCGCAAGGAAGGAACGTGGCTGTCCCACTTTCTGATCTCTACCTCTGATTTTTCCATCTTATGCTCTCTGAAATGTCATCACCATCAATTCTTCAATCCACCCACCTTCCATCCATTGCCCATATGCCTTATCCCTGTCCCTTATGTCTTGTCGTGTGATCATTCCTCTCCTTAAGCAACTTATGCAACTTGTACCAGGATAATCATTGCTTTGCAGATACCTCCCAGAAAACCACACCATTGAATTCAACAGAAAAACCTCAAATTTCGTTAAATCAACTCCTAGCTTATCTGTGTCTGTACCTGCACAGCAGCTTGACTGGAGGAAAACAGAGTGATCAGCAATTCTGCCTTTCCATTTACTCAGGCCACAAAGCTGGTACCATCTTTGATTCCTCCCTTCCTCTCAGCCCCCTGAGGAAATCCTGTATACTCTGCCTTCATATACATTCAGAATTTGGCCAAATATCACCATCCACTGATATATCCCAGTTTGAGAGATCGATACAATTTCACAATAGCCTGCTTTCTTGTCCCTCTGTCTCTGCCCCTTATCCCCGCCTATTCTCTACCCAGCAAACAGTCATCCTTTCAGAATGATCATTCTTTACATGGAACTAGCCATCCATTCACTTTCCACCTTACTTAGAGAAAACTCCCACCTCAAGTTCTTATGACGACAAAGATTTGCTGGTTTATCAGGCTCACTTTTTTACACTCAATATTACTTCCTACCATTCTCCTTGCCTTCAGTGATTCAGCCTCACTAACATGCAGGCTACTCTTTGAACTTGCCAAACACACTTGTCATGGGACTTTTGTACTTCTGTTCACCCTGCCTGGAACACTCTTCCTCTAGATATCTGCTTGGCTCATACATCAGTCCAGTCTCAGTTAAGTGGCATCTTAAAAGGGAGATATATTGCTTACCCACCCACCTGTCACTCTTCATTCCTTGACTATGCACTGCCATTTCTTTATAACTTATCACATCACACGCATATTTTTGTGACTTGTTTACTCCCTGCCTTCTCTCACTAGCACATAAATTCAAAAGAGCAGAGAATTTATCTCTTTAGTTTACTGTTTTATCTCCAATCACTAGCACATAAATGCCCATAGTAAACAAATAAAGAGGAAGAGCTGGATTTAGAGTATAAATCTAACCTTCTGAACCACTGATTCTTTCACTCAACTATTAAAGACCTGTCATGAACCAGATAATGCTCTTAGCACTGGGAGTGAAGTGGTAAACAAGATTTACTATGTTGGGTTAGGGGCAGTGGTAGAAGAGAGATGTTAAATAAGTAGGTAAGCGGAGCAATTAAACATGATACAATTAAAAATAGTTGTAAGTGCTCTGAAGATAAAGAAACAAAGTGTTTTACAAGAGAATACACCAGTTCAGGTCTTCTGAGAAGCAAACTCCAAAACAGGGTTAGGCACAAGAGATTTATTGGGGGAAATGCCTGTGAAGGATAAAGGTGAGATGGGAACAGGAAGAGATGGGGTGAACTTTCAAAGGGGATGCAACTCTGACACCTGGGGAAGGAGAGAGAATTGTGTAGGAAGAGTCTCAGACTATGGTGTGACTCTGAGAAAGTCTTAACCAGGCCTACGGGGCTCCCTTTCCCTACTCCCCAGTAAATACTGCTCATTAGACAAATCCTGCCTTGGGCAGAAACAGCCAGGTCTAGGACCCCCACCTTGCTCTGTCATGGACTTTGGGCAGCCTCAGATGGGAATACTGCAGTGGACCTAAAGATGGGGCAGTTGGAGGTGGCCAGCCAACTACACTCCCCTAAAGTGGGATCCAAGTGTAATGCTCTCACGGCCATAATAGGGAGTTACTCTGACTATTGTAACTAGCAACCAGAAAGTAATTGTTCCTCCAACCAAGGGTTCGGGAATTACTTTCAACTGAGGGTTCAGGGATATCAATCTGAGGAGGTGACCCTTTTGAACAGAGAACTGGAGGCGAAGAGGGAACCCGATTTGGGGGAAGAGGATTCCAGTCTCATTGTAAAGTGCCAGTACTAAGTCCCCAGGATAGAACTGAGGTTGGCCTAATCAAGGAACCCAAAGACTGGTTTGATTGAACCATAAGAGTGAAGGCGGGGGGCAGGGGTGAGAGAGATGGGGGCTGAGAGGGAGATGGGGTCAGATCCTGCAGAGTGGGGCAGACCATGCTTAGGTGGTTAGAATTTACTCTAACTTTATTCTAAATTGGAATTTGTGAGCCTCTGCTAAACTGGATATATCAGCAGATGTGTCTTGATGATTAAATAACATCAAGGATAACACAGTTCCTGGCACATCATATGCTCCTAATTATTGTACTTTTTCTTTCTGCTTTGTCAGACCCAAGAGTTTAAGTATTTCACTCTTATATGAAACAAAAGATTAGGTGGAGAGAACAATTGAGGATGCTGAGGGCCAAGATGAGGGTTTGAGTAAGATCTAGAGAGAAGAAATTACAGAATAGTAAAATTCATGATACAGTGTCTATTTGTATTTTGGTGGACAATGCTAAATGATTTGGTTTTTGTGCTTCCTATTTGCCTTGTCTTCTCCTGCTTCTTAAATTGCATGCTTCTGTTCGTGAGAATAAGCCTAAGAATGAGGTCATGTCTTTTTTTGTTTTTTCCCCTCACATTTATTTGTTTGACCTGACCAAAATTTCAACATGCTATTCTAAAAAAGGATCGAGCAAACCTTGGGCCAAGCTTGAAGCATAAGCGAGCTTCTTCTTAAAGAAAGCTACCTGGCTTTATTAAAGTCTACGTGTTTATTTACTACATTACATTAAAAAAACAGTTGTTTTGATACCTCCCCTGCAGCATTTGCTTCCTGCTTGCTCAGCTGTTTTTCTTCCCGGTAGCTCTCTCTTTAAACTGTGAAACCCGCATGTGTGTGTCTTATTCAGCTCAGCAGGAACTGCAACAGAAGGGTTGATCAGGACTGGAATTAGGAGCCAGGCCAAGGGGATTCAGGGAAGCACTGAGTGCTTTTCTGTCCCAATTACTGGTAACAGCAATATTATTTCAAATCATGGTAATAAAGAGGTTAGCAAACATTTGTTGAATATACCAACATGTTATTAGGCTATATATGGATTAGGGGCTAAAAAGGACAAAATATGATTTATATTAACATATTAAGAAATGAGTTCTTTGTAAGAGTTCAGGGTCACTGAATGGGGGAGGGGGCAGGAAAAAAAACATGTATGAAGAACTTTAAGGCATGAAATTTTCAAGGTTTTCCATACATACAACCACAGTAAAACAGAGTCAATTAGTTAGTGCTAAAGATCAGACTTTGTCTCCTGTCTGAATAGTGACTGGTATAAAATATATGTATTGGCAGAAAATCTCTGGTCACTGTTTCCTGCGCCTGGCCTATCCTTACCCCCTTTATTCCCAGCTCACTGTTGCTATAACCCTAACATCCAGGAAGAAAAATTCAATCACTCAGGAACACAGCATGAGGGCTGGTACACTGGTTTCCTCCTAGGGACTCATGCTCCCCTTGCATGACCTGTTTCTAATCCTCGTGGGGTGGGCAGATGCAGTCCTGGCCTCAGCAAAGCTTTTCTCTGTCCTTTGATGCACTCTGGGTGGGTACGTGGGCTCAAGGTCTGCCTGGGGTACACCGTTTTGCCCAAGCAAGCTAAGTGTGTTGGCCCACAAATATTTAATATCTGTTGACGGAGAAGTGCTGCTTAGTTCTCAGGCTTCCACCACAAGTTCACCCTCATCCTTTAACCAAAGCTCTCCTTGGGTCACCCAGGGCTACACAGCTGCTTGCAGAGTGGCGCTTTGATTCACAAAATGCTTGTGTTCTTTTCCTAAACAGCTCCTTCTGGACACCTGGCTGAGGAAGAGTGTTTATGTTGGTGGAACACCTTCAAAGCATTTCTTAGTCCTTGAAAGTAAAATTCAAAACTTCTTTTTCAGGGCTTTCCTGGTGGTCCAGTGGTTAAGATTCTGCCTTGCAATAAATGCAGGGGACACCGCTTGGATCCCTGGTCTGGGAGGATCTCACATGCTGCAGAGCAGCTAAGTCCGTGCACCACAACTATGAAGCCTGTGCTCTAGAGCCCATGAGCTGCAACTGCAGCCAGAGAAGCCACCACAATGAGAAGCCTGCACATAGCAACAGAGTAGCTCCCACCCACTGCAACTGGAAAAAGCCTGCGTGAAGCAACGAAGACCACTAAACCAAAAGCTTCTGCACAACAGAGGAAACTATAAGCAAGGTGAAATGACAGCCTTCAGAATGGGAGAAAATAATAGCAAACGAAGCAATGGACAAAGAATTAATCTCAAAAATATACAAGCAACTCCTGCAGCTCAATTCCAGAAAAATAAAAGACCCAATCAAAAAATGGGCCAAAGAACTAAATAGACAATTCTCCAAAGAAGACATACAGATGGCTAACAAACACATGAAAAGATGCTCAACATCACTCATTATCAGAGAAATGCAAATCAAAACCACAATGAGGTACCATCTCACGCCAGTCAGAATGGCTGCAATCCAAAAGTCTACAAGCAATAAATGCTGGAGAGGGTGTGGAGAAAAGGGAGCCCTCTTACACTGTTGGTGGGAATGCAAACTAATACAGCCACTATGGAGAACAGTGTGGAGATTCCTTAAAAAACTGAAAATAGAACTGCCATATGACCCGGCAATCCCACTGCTGGGCATACACACTGAGGAAACAAGAATTGAAAGAGACACATGTACCCCAATGTTCATTGCAGCACTGTTTATAATAGCCAGGACATGGAAGCAACCTAGATGTCCATCAGCAGACGAATGGATAAGAAAGCTGTGGTACATATACACAATGGAGTATTACTCAGCCATTAAAAAGAATACATTTGAATCAGTTCTAATGAGGTGGATGAAACTGGAGCCTGTTATACAGAGTGAAGTAAGCCAGAAAGAAAAACACCAGTACAGTATACTAACGCATATATATGGAATTTAGAAAGAAGGTAACGGTAACCCTGTATGCGAGACAGCAAAAGAGACACAGACGTATTGAACATCTTTTGGACTCTGTGGGAGAGGGCAAGGGCACGATGATATGTGAGAATGGCATTGAAACATGTATAATATCACATGTGAAATGAATCGCCAGTCCAGGTTTGATGCATGACAGGGTGCTCGGGGCTGGTGCATTGGGATGACCCAGAGGGATGGGATGGGGAGGGAAGTGGAAGGGGGGTTCAGGATGGGGAACACATGTACACTCATGGTGGATTCAAGTCAATGTATAGCAAAACCAATACAATATTGTAAAGTAAAATAAATTAATTAAATTAATTTAAAAAAGTAAAAAAATATAATAAATCTTAAAAAAATTTTTTTTTCAGAAGTTCATCAGATTATTAAGAATCCTTTTACTTAACATAAAGTAGCTGACAGGAAATTTTGGAGAGCATAGGAAAACACCGAGAAGGACAATGTAGCAATGGAAGCAGTGACTGCAGCGGTTAGTGTTCATTTTGAGAGTGATTTTATTATCACATGATTTATTACACACAACTAGAAATGTGATGTGGTTGGGATATAATCTACATATAAAAATCAGCATTTTAAAGTGTACCATTCAATAGTTTTTAATTTATAAAATTGTACACCCATTACCACTAATTTCAATACACTTTTATGATGCCAAAAAAAAGAGTCCTCACACCCGTTAGTAGTCATTCCCAATTCCCTACCCACCCCAGCCCTTGTTGTTGTTATTTAGTTGTTAAGTTGTGTCTGACTCTTTTGCCACTCCATGGACTCTAGTCCACCAGGCTCCTCTGTCCATGGGATTTTCCAGGTAAGAATACTGGAGGGTGTTGCCAGGGATCAAACCCTTATCTCCTGTGTCTCCTCCATTGGAAAGTGGATTCTTTACCACTGAGCCACCAGGGAAACCCCAGCTCTTGGCAACTACTAATCTAATTTCTGACTCTGTATTTGCCTATTTTAGACATTTCATAAAAATGGAATCATAAACATATGATCCTTTGTGGCTGGTTTTTTAATTTAGTATAATGTTTTTAAGTTTCACCCATGGTATAGCCTGTATTAATCTTCATTTCCTTTTTTGTTGATAATATTATTCCATTGTATGGGTATGTCATGTTTCCATTCATCAGTTTTCATCATTTATCATGTTTCCATTCATCAGTTGGTAGACATTTGGGTTGTTTCCACTTTGGGGTTATTGTGAATATTGTTGCTATGAATATTTGTTCATAAGTATTTGTTTGAATACATGTTTTCATCTATCTTCAGCATTCCACTTCACCTAGGAGTGGAACTGCTGGGTCATATGATAACTCTGGACTTCCCTGGTGGCTCAGACAGTAAAGAATCTGTCTGCAATGCAGGAGACCAGGGTCTGATCCCTGGGTCAGGAAGATCCCTGGAGAAGGGAATGGCTACCCACTCCAGTATTCTTGCCTAGAGAATTCCATGGATAGAGGAGCCTGATGGGCTACAGTCCATGGGGTTGCAAAGAGTCAGATATGACTGAGCAGCTAACACTTCATATGATAATTCTATGTTTAACTTGTTGAGCACCTGCCAAGCTGTTTTCCAGAGGGCTTGTACCATTATATTCCTGCCAGCAGTGCGTGACGGTTGATGTGGTTAGTTTTGAAATTTTAACTATCCAGTTCTGCTGCTGACACCAAATCAGGCTTTGTGTGACACTGCAATTTCAAAGAGAACTTAAAAAAAAGGGGGGGGTAGAAATTGAGAACATTGTGAACTGCATGGTCTTCCATTACTATTTAGTCTTTTCCTGTCATGATTTTAAGATTCGCTTTGTCAAACTATTCTTACTTATAGGCAAAGGGCCATCCTATCACCTACTGTAGTGCTGGTCACAGATTAGGAATTCAACCAGTATATATAAACGAGTAGACAAATGAATAAGAAGTAATCTTGGTGATTTCATTAAAAGCATTAAAAAACATGAAAAGCAGTGTCTTCTTGATTCTTGCCACTAAAGTATACTCACCCCTGTTCTGTTGGTGTCATAACAGTTAAGTTCAATGCAGTAATATGAGCCTAGGAGTGAAGAAACATACAGGCTTCAATCCTGCCTTGAGACTAATTTGCTATAAGACACTGGATAAATGATTTTTAGCTTCCTCATCAGTTACAGTAATGATATGTTTTAATTACTCAACAAGTTGTTGGGCAGGTCACAGGAAATAACACACTTATAACCCTGACTCAGCTGCTGCCTCCCTGCTCTGGAGATCCGAGGCAGTGTGTGCTCTGCCTCTGCTTCTGCATACATTTCTTCTGTTTCTTACTGATTCCATCCAGACATATTTAATTTACACCACCCCCCCCCGACACACACACACATACACACACTCTTACATCATTTACATAATGTCTACAGAACAGACATAGAAACCAAATTACACAGAGTCAATTAAAAACCACATTAGGTTATTTTTTTTTTCTTAAAGGACTTTTTTGGGTTAGATGGAGGCTGAGGCTTATCCTACCACCCAGGAGATTTTTACAAGTTCTTTACTCCATGCAGCTTTGATGCACAGCATGTCTTGGTCTCTTGGCCTCCCTGTCTCCTCTCTTCTTTCTCTGCCCTAGTCTCTTAGGAGCCAAATCTGACACCTTTCATTTTCTGGAACAGAGTTCCCTCAAGCACTCCTTTGTTCTTGGGACTCAGGAGGCATCCATGCCCTCAAGATCTCACATCTCTTTCAAATAGTTCTCCAAAGAATTTTTTCTCCTCAACAAAAACAGTTTCATCCCTCAGAGAAATTCTGTCTGTTGTATATTATCTTAATACATTTTTTCACCTCGCTCACACGTGAAAATGCTTTGAAAAGTTAAGGGGATTAGTGGCTACCAAGGGATCTGTCTGAGGATCCCTTTCCTTGGGAAGGAAAAAGGGTTTCTCTTTCCAGTCTAGTGAGAACGATTCACCCAATAGCCATTTTGTCTATCTTGTTCTTCATCATTCATGGAAATATAGGCATGGGTGGGCACGTCATTCAAGCATAACCAGATTCCCTGTGAATTTGTAGTTGGATATGAAAGAGAGACCAGTGTCTTCAGGTGGCTCAATCTGTAAAATATATACTCTGGATCTGTGGGTAGTTAACATTTTCATTCATGGGAAAGCAGAAGAAATCTATCTTTAGATTAAAATTAAAAAAAAAAAAAAAGCTTCAGGCAAACAGAGAAGAGAGAAGTTAACTGGCTTCTGTTTTTCTCCTAAGATCTTGATATGCTCCTGGTTTCATATACCAAGAGATGATTTTGCATCCTTATAACCCTTTCTCCATGTTTTGCCCCCTACTTAAGCTTCTTTGAGTTGATTTTTATTGCTTGCAATCAAAAGATTCCTAAGAAAAGAAATATTTACAAAATGAGGACTTGTTACTATTGAAATTTTTCTAAGCTTCCAGGAATCATCTCTCGTTTTGTTTTCAAAATGTTATTTGTATGTTTTGCCTCATTTGATTCCTATGATAACCCTATGAAGCAGGTAGCACAAGATTTACTGTCCTCATATCACATACGAGGAAATTAACTTTCAGAGTTTAACTTACATACCCTTGTAAAATAATCAGTAACTGACAGAGCCAGAAAGAGATGACAGACCTCCTGGTGCTTCTGTGACACTGTAGAAATGATACAGAGAGGAGGGGCTTCTAATTGAATTACAGTGTGTTTATATAAAAGTTGTAACTGTTGGAAATTTAACAATGCCTGAGCTGTGCTCAGACACTTCAGTAGTTTCCAACTCTTTGCGACCCTGTAGCCCGCTAGGCTGCTCTGTCCATGGGATTCTCCCGGCAAGAATACTGGAGTGGGATGCCATGCTCTCCTCCAGGGCATCTTCCTGACTCAGGGATTGAACCCACGTCTCCTGTGTCTTCTTGTCTCCTGCATTGCAGGCGGATTCTTTACCCACTGAGCCACCTGGAAAGCCCCTAACAATGCCTAGATACCACTTATTATCTATTTAAGTCAAATGAGATTGCAATAAAATTCCAATGTGGGACACAGGACACAAAACCCTTCCTGAAATAAGCTGATTGAAAAAATGTAACTGTACTGCTCTTTACTAATAGTCTTATGTTTTTATTTATGGAGTAAGTAGCATAATGGATTCAAATTTTAAAAGACTTTTTCTAGCAATGCTAAATATGGTATTATAATTTATTCCCATATAATACCATAAAAGTCTATAATTTTCTCTATATTAGGTTTTAATCTTTTGTTGTCTAGGAACCTGTCAGTGGCCTAAGAACTCTGGAATTTGTAATTCATACAATACTGAATCACTGAACATATATATGGGTTGAGTGGACTCAAAGCTCTTGGAAAACAAGACAGTCCTACTCCATTTATCTTCTCTAATGTGAAGTGTATTAGAAGTTCTCTGGAGACAATGTTGTTACTGATTCTGGACACCTGGAGCAGATCTAACAAGTTGGAACACAAAGGATAAAGACCTCCTTGAACTGGTCTGAGAACCATTCCATTCCACATCCTTCCCTGGGCAAACCCCTGAGGCTGCCCTAGGTGGGTAAATTCTGATGTGTTATCAGAAAAGAGATAACACACACTTTCTCCAGAGGGCTGGTTCAGTATACCTGTCCATGCAGGCTCTTTGTCTTCTTACGTGCTCATAGCATCTTCTAGAGTGAGGCAAAAATAACATATGTAGGCCACAGCTTTTAGCCTCTTAAATCCATGAACTTGTATTCTATTTTTAAAAATAGAAGGGGCTTTCCTGGGGGTTCTCCAGTTAAAGACTCCAAACTTCCAATGCAGGGGGCCCAGGTTCAATCCTTGGTCAGGGAACTGGATCCCACATGCCACAACTAAAGATTTGGCATGCAACTAAAAAGACCCCACATGCTACAACTAAGACCCAGTGTAGCCAAAATAAATTTTTTAAAAAACTAGAAAAATAATTATCATTACTCAAAAAAATAAAAAGACAGTGCTTCATTTATCTAAAATTATTTTTAAAGTGTTCTCAGAGACACGAAATCATCATATAACATATTTTCCGAGAAAATTAGAACCATCTTAAATAGAATTTTAAAACATAATTTATTATTGATATCAATCTTCACAATATGTTATTTACTTTCTGCCTTAATAAACAGAAGGTATGAAACTTAAACTCTCTTTTATTATTCTTAGGAGCATCTTCTATTAGAACAATATGTGGAGGAGTTGGGTAAGGTCATTTGGACCAGATGTCTTCAGACAGCCCTGATGGCCCAGCTTCTAGTCGCTTCTGTCTTGTCTTTGTTCCTGTTCTCATTGTCCTGAAAACACTTCTTGTCACTACTTGTGTTCCTCCTGGAACCCCTTGTGACTGATTCTCAATCCATTCTTTCACCCTTAGGTATAATAATCCACTATTACTTTTGCTTTCTGTTATTTTCATTACTTCAATGATTTTTCTAAAAATTTCTCCTTGCCTTCTTTAATTGCTTTAAAATTTAGCATTGAAGGTATTTGGTCTTTATAACCATGTCTCATGTATAAACATTGCTTAAATTATGCCCCTAGCATTGAAGAAGGAAATGGCAGCCCACTCCAGTGTTCTTGCCTGGAGAATCCCAGGGATGGGGGAGCCTGGTGGGCTGCCGTCTCTGGGGTCGCACAGAGTCGGACACGACTGAAGTGACTTAGCAGCAGCAGCATTGTATATAAGAGTGAAAATTTAGAAATCATCTAAATGTTTAGTAATAAAAAAATATATCTAATATTCCACATAGTGAAATACTAAGCACTCAGTCAAATAAACAAAATATAGATCTATATTCACTGACTTCAGAGGATGTTTGTACAATATCACTAATTCAAGGAAGTAGTTTTTAGAAGGATATGTTTTATAAAACCCTACATATGTCTATATATATATATATATATATAAATATAGATGTATGTGTATAAAGTAATATTAAATAGAAGTATAATATAAGCCATGAATGTAATTTAAATTTTCGCTTAATTTAAAAAATAAAAATATCCAAAAAAAAAAAATAGATTAAAAAATTTTACTTAATCCGTTAGATCCAAAATATTAATATTTTTAACATATAATCCATAAGAGTTATTACTAAATTTTTTTGAATGTTTTTATGTTGGCTTTAAAAATACAGCATATATTTTACATTTACAGCACATCTCAATTCAGACACTGTATTTTCAATTAAGCAAAACAGTCACACCAAACAATAAAGTGGTTTTTGAGAAAAATATTTTATACTGTCTCAGTTTTAAGCTGAAGCTCTAATACTTTGGCTACCTGATGTGAAGAACCAACCCACTGGAAAAGACCCTGATGCCAGGAAAGATTGAGGGCAGGAGGAGAAGGGGCGACAGAGGATGAAATGGTTGGATGACATCACCGATTCAATGGACTTGAGTCTGAGAAAATTCCAGGAGATACTGAAGGGCAGGGAAGCCTGGCATGCTGCAGTTCATGGGGTTGCAAAGATTCAGACATTACTGAGCAACTAAACAACAACACAAATAAATAAGTAAACTAAAAATTCAGTTCCTCGTTTGCACTAACCATGTTTCAAGTGCTCAATGACCACATGTAGATATCCTGGGAAAATATGGAAGTTATGTAATAAAATATTAGTTGAGGTTTTGACATGTTGATGGGATAGCAGGTATACTTAGATTATTTTTCCTTATATATTTTTCTAAGATTTCTGCAATTATATATACATTTCTTTGTAAGTTTTCAAAAGAGAAAAAATGTGTCTCTCTAAACTTAGTATATTTGTTTTTATTCTCTCAGCTGTGCTGTTGCTCCAGATATTCTTGGATTATTTATATTTTTTGAATTTTCTAGACAATTGAGCATATTGACCATTGAGTTTGGGTTAGATTGTCATGTCATCCAATTTCATGCTCTGACCTTTTTAATATAACAAACATACTTTATAAATAATCTATTCATTTAATTCTACATTTATTCAACAGTTAGCTATCAATTGCTATACAGGGCAAACACTGACCTAGGCTTAAAAAAAAAAAAATGAAATTCATTCAGAGTGTTAGTGTCCCTGTTCTCCAGGAGCATCCATTCAAATGAATATTCAAATGGATAAAGAGTGAAGAAGAAACCAAATCAGGACACTTGTCTGGTGGTCCAGAGGTTAAGGAAGACTTCACGTTCCTTACGCAAGGTATATGGGTTTGATCTTTGGTTGGGAGAACTAAGATCCCACATGCCAAAAAAAGAGGAAGGAAACCAAATTGGATGTTTTCAGGTGGTGATAGACAGGTGTAGGGCTAAATAAGCAGAGTGAGAAAATAAAGAGTGGTAGGCAGAGGCTACCATAAATGGTTTGGGGGAGGAGAGGACTCTGCAAAACAGACGATATTTGAGTTGAAATATGAAGGATGAGAATAAGCCAATGGAAGGCTAGGAGTGGAAGGAAGGTCTTTTCCTTCCATAGAAAGGCAGTGTGGATACTGGAAGAGCAGCTGACCGAAGAATAGGCTGTTAACTGAGAAGTAATACAGGGGATCTGTATTTGCAGAGGTAAATAGGAGCTTGATCGTATTTGGAAAGATGCTATGGGGAACAACTGGAGGAGAATAAACCGGGCAAGAATAATGGAGTGGTTTGCCATTTCCTTTTCCAGGGATCAAACCCACATCTCCTGTGTCTCCTGAATTGACAGGCAGGTTATTCACCACTAGTACCACCTGGGAAGCAAACAGAGCTCAGAGGTAAAGAATCTGCCTGTCAATGCAGGAGACGCAGGTTCAATCCTGGGTCAGGAAGATCCCCTGGAGAAGGAAATGGCAACCCACTCCAGTATTCGTGCCTGGAAAACCCCATGGACAGGGGAGCGTGGTGGGCTATAGTCTCTAAGAGTTGGACACAACTTACAGACTGAACAACAAAACAGAGAAGAGCAGGGATTGTAAGAAGTTTTTGTGATATTTTAGGCAACACAATGAAGATGATTTAGGACTGGTGAAGTTCAGAAAGACAACTGACATCTTTTAGATAAATTCAAGACATATTTTACAATTAATTAGACCAACAGGACTTGGTGATCAATTGGATTTATGGATGATGGTATGGAACAGAAAGGAATCAAGTATGATTTTTAAAGTTTTTTTTTTTTCTTGACTTGAATAACTGGCAGAGTCATTGCATAAAGTAGGAGTATAAAATGATATACTCCTCTGTGGAAAACAAAGTGGCAGTTACTCAAAAAATTAAAAAATGGAACTACTATGAGTAGAGGAAGATATAGGTTAGGGGAGAGAATCATCAGCTACCTTTTGAACATTTCCTACCACTTAGGTATCTAGGAGATGTCAGATAGGCAGGTGAATACATGAGTCTAGACTTCATGAGCCAGGATTCAGACCTAGAGGACATATTTGACATGGAGAAATAGACCTGCAATGTGGGAAAGCAGGAATACTATCTAAAGCTATGAGGAAAAAAAAAAGACAACCTGAGAGGAAGATGTAGATAATAAAGAGTAAGAGGCACACCAGGACGGCATTTAGTAAGATCTACATCAGAAACAGACCTTGAGGAGATAGTGACGTATGAGGAAAAACTGAAACTCTTAGGTCAAGGAGTCCAGGAGGGAAGGCTTCCATAATAACAGTGTTCCTGTCATGTTGAACATACTGTCAGGGGGCCACGTAGGTTAAATATAGAGAAATTTCTGTTGGAATTGGCAACTCTGAGGTAGCTGGTGACCTTCAAAAGAAGAGTCAGTAGAAGGGAGAATAAAGTCATATATGTGTTGTTTGATGGATGAATTGGAGAAATGAAGTTGGAGAGAGTACATAAAGCCACTAACTAAATATCATTTTCTGGAAAGAGGAGTAGAAAAATAGGACAGTAACTGGAGGAAATGATGAGGTTAGGGAAGGGATTTAAAAATGGAAATAACAGGGAATTCCCTGGCATTCCAGTGGTTAGGGCTCCATGCTTTCACTGCTGAGGGCATGGATCCAATCCCTGGTCAGGGAACTAAGATCTTGCAAACCTCATGATACAGCCTTTTTATCTTTAAGGAACTAGTAGAGAATATCTGTATGCTAATGGAATTACACCAGTACAGAGGAAGAGACTAATGACAGATGAACAGATTGAGGAGGGAGTAGGGAGGAGGCATGGCTGAGGAACTGAAGTCCTTGATAAGCCAAGAGGGGAAGGAGGCCGGTGCCTCCAAGAATAGACTTGATTGGACACTCCGTTCCTACTCCAAGTAGGAGTGCAGAGAAAATGAATAGATTATCTGCTGGGAATATGAGGGATGCCCCCTGCAGTAACTTTTTTCAGTGAGCAATAAGGTGGAGTGTACCTCAGCTGAGAGTTAAAGACTGTGGGAGAGAAAAGGCAAGTATCACGTGAATGGATGATATGAGCAACAGTGAACTAACTGGGGGCGAACAGGGAACTAATTGGGGAGTGACATTCTCACTAGGAGAAGGAGGGGATGTTTCACAACAGATGCACAACATCTGTTGTACTTTGATGTCATAATGAATGGGTTACTTTTCAAGACCTGAGGATGAGAGTATCAAGTAATATGACTCACATATTTTTAAAGGTTTAGGAAAATAAAGTCCTATGATCAGTCCTGGGTGTTCACTGGAAGGACTGATGTTGAAGCTGAAATTCCAATACTTTGGCCACCTGATGTGAAGAGATGACTCATTTGAAAGACCCTGATGCTGGGAAAGATTGAGGGTGGGAGGAGAACGGGATGACAGCGGATGAGATGGCTGGATGGCATCACCGACACAATGGACATGGGTTTGGGTGGACTCCGGGAGTTGGTGATGGACAGGGAGGCCTGGCGTGCTGAGGTTCATGGGGTCACAAAGAGTCAGACACAACTAAGTGACTGAACTGAACTGAATGTAAACTTTAGAATTAGCTTTCTAATTATTTGTTAGAATCTAATTGATTCTGTTTTCATTTCATTTGCCTAGTTTCTGTTTCATTTTTAGTGATCTGGGAAGCACTTGATTATCTACATTTGCTGACACCCGGCCAGACTAAATGTCTTCAATAGAGTGATGTTTAAATAGAGTTCCTGAGATGGAATGTCTTAAAACTACCATTTACTGTAGTATTAATGGAAGATTCTACATTATATTTTATAATGTTGAAGGGTTCTACATCATATTTTCCACAGGATTTTCTAAAATATATACATTTGCATGAGCATGGAAATTTTTTTTAAATATTCAAATAAGTGAATAAGATAAACTATAAAATAATCTGAGATCCTGAAGGACAGAAACCACAAAAACATAGACTTTGATAACCATAACAAGATTACAAAAATAAAAAATCTAATGCATACTAAAGCAACAGCTGGTGTCTTAATAAATCAGATGAAGAAAATTAACCAGATTAAAATTTAAAATAGTCTTTTTCACCCTCTAAAATGCCAAACTGTTCCATATTTTTATGTTTATATTTCTTTTTAAATGTTGTACCTGTACATTATCAACTAGCACAGTAAAAGGGCTGTGATTTCAGTATATGATTGTGTGTCCACTTGTATATAACAAAACTATTTTTTTCAAGAGTAATCAAATAAATCAATAGAGAATGCAAATATATTAATTTTTAATTTCTTTAGTACACTGAATTTCAATAGATTTATTTTTAGTTGAATTATGCATTATGTTTACTGGGTAAATGAAAATATGTAATCACTTTCCCTATATTACTGCACTCTTAATTGATTTGACTAGGTCTCACACAAAATTAATATACAACAGTATTATTTTTCTTGTGTTAGTAGTCTGTCATACCAACATAAACACAGAAAATGTATTATTTATTCTAATACTGTTTCAAAACACATAAAATACGTTCAAAGGCTTCAAATGAACAAAACTCAGTACATTTGTTAGGACACATGACTTTGACATGGTCACTTAGCAGTAATTGTCCCTTCAATGTATCAAAACCTCATCTCTGAGGCGTCAGCCAACCATCAAGACCCACTATCTCTTGATCCTCCTCCTTGGAAACAGTTTCCTATCAAACTGTATCTGTCTTTTCTAATACCATGAAGGCCAGCACCAACTATTAACAGGTGACTTCCACTAACCAACTAACTATACTAACCAGATCCACTAATCAAAATATAAAATCTAGATATGTCCATTTCACTTCTAATTAATTTTAATTAAATATAATTAAACTCTATCCACATTTCTGACAACTAGCATCTGCTCAGTTCAGACTATCATGTCAGGCCTATACTACTAAAATGTAGGTTTGACCATTTATTTTAAATTTCAGTTTTGGATAATTTAAACTCAATTTGGAGAATGAAAGAATCAAGTTAAATCACACAGTTTTAAAATGAAAGGGCAACTCACTGAATGGAGGAAAATATTTGCAAATGAAGCAAGTAACAAAGGACTGATCTCCAAGATATATAAACAGCTCATACAGCTCTATGTCAAAAAACCAAATAATCCAACCAAAAAATGGGCAGAAGATAAGACATTTCTTCAAAGAAGACATGCAGATGGGCAAAAAGCACATGAAAAGATGCTTAACATCCCTAATTATCAGATAAATGCAAATCAAAACTATAATGAGGTGCTCACACTGGACAGAATGGCCATCGTCAAAAAGCGTACAAACAGTAAGTGCTGGAGAGGCTGTGAAGAAAAGAGAACCCTCCTACACTGTTGGGGGAAATGTAAATTGGTAAAGTCACTATGGAAAACAGTATGGATGTCCCCTAAAACACTAAGAATATAGCTACCGTATAATCCAACAATCTCACCTCTAGGCATTTACCCAGAGAAAACCATAATCCAAAATATACATGCACTCCAGTGTTTATAGCAGCACTATTTACAACAGCCAGGATATGGAAGCAACCTAAATGTCCATTGACAGAGGAATGGACAAAGGAGACGTGGTACATATATACAATGGAATATTACTCAGCCATTAAAAAGAATGAAATAATGCCTTGGCAGCAACATGGATGGACCTAGAGATGATCATACTAAGTGAAGTAAGTCAGAGAAAGACAAATATCATGTGATATCACTCATGTGTGGAATCTAATTTTTAAAAATGATACAAATGAACTTATTTACAAAACAGAAGCAGACTCACAGATATAAAAAACAAATTTATGGTTACCAAATGGGAAACGTGGCAGGGAGGAATAAATCAGGAGTTTGGGATTAACATACAATGTACTACTATATATAAAAAAAATATATAGTATATATTTAGTACAGTATATGTATAATATAGTATGTAGTATATAGCCAACAAGGACATACTGTAGAGTACAGGACTCTCTACTTAGTACACTATATGGGAAAAAATTTGAAAGAGAATTAATATATAAGTGTGTGTGTGTGTGTGTGCATGTGTATTTATAAAATTGAATCACTTTGCTTTACACCTAAAACTAATGCAGCATTGTAAATCAATTATACTTCAATAAAATTTTTTTTAAAAGGAATTTAATTAAGGATATAAAAATTACATAGTTTTTTAAAATGTTTATCTCTTTATTCCCACAATTATTTGTTATAATGCTGAAACTACACAAAGATTTCTAAAGTAAATGTAATTGTTAAAGCAAAAATTTCAATAATTATGTACATTGATTATATAAACATTAAAAATTATAAGCATAAAAATTAATCTTGCCACATATTCATGTTCTTTAATCAGTTTGTTATATAATGTCACTAGTATTTTTAAGAATATATTTTTTTTAGCAGATTTTCTTAAAAAATGTCTTAACTATTTTGTTTTTATACAGTTACCTACAATATTCTTCAAGTTTGTATTCTATGTTTACTAAACTTGAGATTGTTGATAATTTATAGTAATATTTCTTTGTGGACCATTGTGTTTTTAATTAAACATGTAATCTCTTACAGACATTAAGATGCCTGGTAAGATCTGAACGAATTTTGCTAACTGGAGGATATTGTCAGTTCTTCTTTTTTACTTTTGCCATTCAGATATGCAAGTATTTGACCTAAATATTTTGACAGGTTTTCTTTTTGTTTCCATTCAGAAAATCTTTATTTAATGTACGTTTTATAAAAAAAAAACTTGTCAGTTACTTCTGTTATTGTTTTGATGTTTCAACATAGCATAGGTCTTTTTTTCAATTTTTCTAAAAATTTATAAATTTATTAAGAATAAGGCCTCTGTCAAAAGGTTCATCTCAAATTGAGATATTCCAAAGTGCAATTTTACTCTTCAAAAATTGTGTTCTCTGTTTGAGTTCTCAACCTTAATTTATTCAGTTTCTCCTTTGCTTTTAAACAAATATATTTTAATGTCTTCTGGATTTTAGCTTTGTTTTAAATACTTTTTCTTCCCTAAATGGAAGTTTTTTATTGTTTTGTTTGCAGAACATTTTGGTTAAATATTTCAACTTTAATTTTGAATAAAATGTAACCCAAACTCAGACACTTTTAGTTTTTTTAAAGAAGTTTAATTCCACTGTAGGCCTTCTAGGTTGTTTTACAAGTTATGTCTCCCAAGTCTCAGATGTTTTTAAAAATCAAATTGATGATGAGCAGCAAAGAGAAAAACCACATACGTCAATGCTGAAGTGCCTTTATGTTTATTTAACATTAGCTTTATTCGCCCAAATTTTGTAGTTTAATTACTCTGTGAACATACTAAAAAGCATAAATTTTGACATCTACATCCTCTGTTTTGACTATGGAGCACTGTACTTTATGTGATGCAGTCAATTATGCATGACCACAGCCAATTCCAAATTTATTTGTTTAAGTGTATATTGCTTTCAAAAGGGTTTGGAGGGACTTCCCTGGTGGTCTGGTGGTTAAGACTCCATGCTCCCAAAGTAGGGAACATGGGTTCAATCCTTGAGGGGAACTAAGATTCTGCATACCACAAGGCATGGTTTAAAAACAAAAAAAGGGATTATAGATTGAAAGATGAGCCCAAAGCTTTTCATCCATACGCTTGTCATCCTGAGCAGAATCTACTTCCCCAGCCCTTGGCTTATTTTGGCCAGTGGCGTATGGATAGATTTGATAGTGTGCTAGTTCTGACCTTAGGCTTTAAGAAGTCTGCAGCATTTCTGCTTGCTCTCCAGAGCCTTTCCCATAACCTGTTCTGAGAAGAACAGGTCCTTGTTTATTCCACTGGGACCACAGGAAGGATGAGAGAGATATATAATAAAGTAGCAACCTAACATAGCCCAAGTCATTGACGCAAAGCTGACCATGTATAACATTTAAATTCAGTCACTTCTTACCTCTCCCTGAGTCCTCACTCCTATCATCCTAGCTTGAGCCACCATGATCTCACTCTTGATTACTGCATTCATCTATTACCTGGCCTTCTTACTGCCAACTAATCATATATTCACACAAATAAGTAATTTTTTAAGCCACTGAATTTGGGGATGATTTATTAAGTAGCATTAATGTGACAATAACTAATTGATAAAATAGGTTTCTTAAATTAGCCACAACATTGTTTCTACCACAAAGCTTGCCCAATCAAAATTTGCATTCATCTTATCCGTGTAAAAATAACTGTATCTTACATGGTGAACCTTTCAATTGAATTTACAACTTTTATGTAATGTTGTAAATGTCAGATGTATCACCTCCAAAATTTTACTTTGCTTCCTTGAGCTGGTAGAAAAAAACCTGAAGCATTATTGGAATTAATTCAAATGAAATCTTATTTAAAGCATCTAAAGACACATATAAAACTGACATCAGAGATACTGGTTCACTTTCCATATGTGCCCAAGAAAAATTGGGATTGAAAATAAATACAGCTATTTAGAAAGACGTTCATTTGATCTAAATGAAAACTCAGGCTTTTCTGAACAAAGTGTATCAACTGCATGTACTACTTGTTGTCTTAGACAATGTTTCTTCAGAGAATGTGTTTTCTCGCTTAGTATTAGCTTTACTCTGGCTCCTGTGGTGAATGGTATCCATTGATAAGCTTTCTGTGCAAGTTCACATTATATCCACTTGTTTAAAAAGTAGATGTTTAATACTAAAGTTTTCATTAAATGGGCTTTTCATTATTTTGAGTTCACTGAGGCCCAGAACATGAAAATGTTAGTCACGCAGTCGAGTCTGACTCTGCAACTGAACGGACTGTAGCCCACCAGGCTTCTATGTCCATGGAATTCTCCAGACAAGAATATTGGAGTTGGTAACCATTTCCTTTTCCAGGGATCTTCCCAACCCAGGGATCGAACCCAGGTCTCCTGCATTGCAGGCAGATGCTTTACCATCTTAGCCACCAGGGAAGCCCCAGGAAAAGGTTGGTGGTTATCAAAGGTTATTTTAAAAGATACAACCGTGTTCCTGACAGATGATGACAGACCTGGGAATACAAAGAGTAGATCTAACAACTCAGCACGCTAAGTCGCTTCAGTTGTGTCCGACTCTTTGTGACCCTATGGACTGTAGCCAACCAGGTTCCTCTGTTCATGGGATTCTCCAGGCAAGAATACTGGAGTGGGTTGCCATGCCCTCCTCCAGTGGATCTTCCCGACCCAGGGATCAAACCCACATTTCTTATGTCTCCTGCACTGGCAGGCAGGTTCTTTACCACTACTGCCACCTGTGAAGCCCATATAAATACTAATTCTTTAATAAAAATAAAAAATCATGGACAAATGTTCAGTTTCAGTTCCGTTCAATCACTTAGTTGTGTACAACTCTTTGTGACCCCATGGACGGCAGCACGCCAGGCCTCCCTGTCTTATCACCAACTCCAGGAGTTTACTCAAACTCATGTCTATCAAGTCGGTGATGCCATCCAACCATCTCATCCTCTGTTGTCCCCTTCTCCTCCTGCCCTCAATTTTTCCCAGCATCAGGATCTTTTCCAATGAGTCAGTTCTTCACATCAGGTGGACAAAACATTGGAGTTTCAGCTTCAGAATCAGTCCTTCCAAAGAATATTCAGGACTGATTTCCTTTAGTATTGACTGGTTGGATCTCCCTGCAGTCCCAGGGATTCTCAAGAGTCTTCTTCAATACCACAGTTCAAAAGCATCAATTCTTCGGCGCTCAGCTTTCTTTATAGTCCGACTCTAACAGCCATACATGACTACTGGATAAACCATAGCTTTGACTAGATGGACCTTTGTTGGCAAAGTAATGTCTCTGCTTTTTAATATGCTGTCTAGGTTGGTCATAGCTTTGCTTCCAAGGAGCAAGCGTCTTTTGATTTCATGGCTGCAGTCACCATCTGCAGTGATTTTGGAGCCCCCCCAAAATACAGTCTGCCACTGTTTCCATTGTTTCCCCATCTATTTGCCATGAAGTGATGGGACCAGATGCCATGATCTTAGTTTTCCGAATGTTGAGTTTTAAGCCAACTTTTTCACTCTCCTCTTTCACTTTCATCAAGAGGCTCTTTAGTTCTTCTTCACTTTCTGCTATAAGGGTGGTGTCATCTGCATATCTGAGGTTATTGATATTTTTCCCGGCAATCTTGATTCCAGCTTGTGCTTCATCCAGCCTGGCATTTCGCATGATATACTCTGCATATAAGTTAAATAAGTAGGGTGACAAGATGTTAAACAGGTGTAAATGAGACCTGTTCCTGCTAAACTGGGACACAGATAAACATAAGCACACACACAGTAGAACAATAGGCTCCTAACTGGATTGGCTTCCCTCAATCCATTCTTTCTGCCATCTAAGCATTTTTCCAAAAGAAAGAAAAAGAAAAGGAAGAATATGTAGAGCAAACAGTAATAAAATGTCTCTTGTACTAATCAGATGAAGATTGACCCTGAACCCAGTAAATCACATATCCATTCTGTGGCTTTAATATGGTGGAGGAGTCTGGTGTGCTGCAGTCCATGGGATTGCAAAGTTAGACAGGACTTAGTGACTGAACAACAATGGTAAAAACCTATGTATCAGTTCTTCAGGCTTGATGGCAATAGCATTTATAATCACCCATCAAATGTCTCTGACTCACAGTAACTGTCTGATTATAATATTGCTTCCCACACATAGTTGTACCAGAAAGAGAAAGTGCTGATCAGCAAACATGAGTATCCTTTCCTCTTGATAACGTAATTCATATCTTTAAATAATAAATTGCCTTTCTGGTTTTATAAATAATCAAACAAAAACATTAAATGTATCTTCCTTTTGGATACTGCCCTATATCTTTTCCTGGTACAACAGATTTTTGAAAGAACAGTCTTTGTCTCCAATTCAACAATGATTCATTTACTCAATAAATGTTTGTAGAGGACTCCATGTGAAGGGAGAAAACCTTCCCGCATACACATTCAATGAATTGCCAAAATAAGACCAACTCATGTGCACTTTCCCTATTGTAGCTTCTTTAGATTTGGAAATCTTTTCAAGTCATGCAAAGAAAGTGAATAGAATACTCAATCACTTGAATATTTAAGGATTTTTATATTTAGTTCAGGGGCATATTGAGTATCATTGAAGTTATGATTTAAAATAATGAGGAAATTAACCAGAAAAATACATCACTAATAATTACTTGATATACTTTTTTATTTTAAAAAAGTTTCCAAGTTAGAGTACTATGCAAATAAAATCTCTTATTTCTACTCAATTCTGAATTATGCCCATTCATTCAAAATGACTCACTCAAATGATCCACTTATAATTTACAGATTCTAAAGAAAACCCAAGATGTGAAAAAGTAAAGTTGAATATAATTTGAGCTAAAGTTCTTTGGAATGAATTTTCTTTCCACACCACCTGGGACCTTTAAACCTTCTATCATACTAGGTTTTTACTCCCTCAAGCATTTCTGCTCAAAGTCTAATGTGCATGCAGAACATACGAGAGTCTTATTAAACTAAAATTCTACTTCAGCAGGTCAGGGGTAGAGCCTGAGATTCTACAATTCTGACAAGCTTCCAGATGTGGATACCACATTTGAATAATATGGCCCTAAAAGACAGACCTAGATACAAATAACTCAGAGTGTTTTATAAAGACAGTTCTTATAAATAAGAACATATGCAAATTGCAATAAATAATCTTAGTAATACTGATGTGTCCTGAGGGTCTAAGCATTAGGCCCAGCAATATCCAGAGATGCAGAACCATGGAAATCAGACTTTTGTTTTAAAGACTGAGACTTTACCCAAATTACTGCAAATCAGTATGTTAATCATTCTACGTATTATCAGATATTTAGGTATGTACAATTTACGTTAATATTTAGTTATGTACTGATTTAGGCTAATCAGTAAAACTGACAATTTCATAGCTTATCTCGATTTCTTAACTGAAAATGCAAAACTCAGTTTGCACACCATGCTTGTGGAAACTTTTTAAAATATAAAAAGTAATCAAGAATTTGAGAACAATAGCATTATTCATATCCTATGTATCTGCTGTTATTCTATTACAAACTATTTCACATATTTTTATTAATATCTGTTACTTTTCCCCTAGTTGAATTATTCTATATTTACGATAAAATTTCTATTGTATAACATACATTTTTTAAAATAAGTTTCATCTTTTCATAGGAAAATAAAAGTATGAAAGTGTCAAATATAAAATTTCATGAATGTAATGCTTTATCAATTAATTATATGTTGAATGAAGATCTTTCCAACCACAAAGTGTTTCTTCTACCTCTCAATAAACCTCGAAATGGGTTGTTATATTAAGAAAAGAAGCATTAAACAAACTCAGTTATTCTATTTCTGTGGTACTAAGAACCCTCATTTTCTGATTTTTGAGTTAAAGCAGTCTCATTTACATGAGTACAATAAATGTTTTTAAGTGTGGCTAGGATCATTTCCATATTTTTTCTCTTTCCTTAGTCTTCTTGAACCTGACAATGTCCTACCATTTGCAAAACTAAAATCCATTCTGAAGGAAAATCTTTGGTATAAAAGGAAAAAACCAAGAAGACAGGCACCACATTCAAAGCTGCTCTGCTCTTTCATCATTAACCCAGCATGCAGGAAGAAAAGCATCACAAAGTCGTTCACAGTAAAGGCAGTGTTGAATAATTTGTTAGAAATAGAGATTATTTTCATACAAGTTAGGATTTGCTCATATCAAATGCTGTGTGATTTCACTTGGAAATGGATTCAGCTACAAGTAACCATGTGCCCAAGCTGAACACAGAAAGTACACCTGCACTATTACTCTCCTTTTCGGTCTAGATTACTTTCATAAACAGAAATGATAAGAGCAAAGAGCAAAGGCATGACTACGAACAGCAATACTAAAATACAATTTTTCCTTGAGCTGTGTGCTTCACAAAAATCTCTATACAACTTTTTTCAAACAAGAGTCTTTTTTCTGGGTGCCTCTTGGCATTCTAGCAAACATTTGTGTCATGTTTAATTATGAATGTGCTCATTTAATTGAGAAGATTGAATAAATTATATGCTTAGCTGATGAAAGTGCTTTCTTTTCTAAATAAGCAGACTGACATAAAGTACTTCAGTCAGTCACTTATCTATATTTGACTGATTTTGAAATTTGTGTCAGGAACTTACAGTTTATCTATAGGAACTACAAATTTAATGAACAGTTTTATTCTTTTTTTTTCCTGAAATAGGCAGTGTTACCAGATGAAGTCAAGTAAAATTTCCATGCAGCTTTTCCTTACACCCTGTGAAGAGAGCACTTAAGCAAATAAAGTAAAAGTATGTCTCATAAAACCACATCCTCCTTCCAGAGGAAGCACTATTTTTTTTTTTTTTCCCTAAATCGAAACAGGATACTTAGAGCCTTCAGATAAAATAGCAGAACCTACCAGTCTCTTAGCATCTGAAACCACAGTCTATACCTGTCATTTATTGTTTTGTAAATGAGCTAAATACACAAGGTTGACGGGCTGTGTGAAATTATAATTTCTGTTAATGGCCTAAGAAGCCCTGTGTTTAGGACACTTGATGTTACTCAGTGATCCTCCTTCTCTGTTGTTTTAAAGAGAGTTCTCAAAACACTTGTGGTGTAGTCATTCTTTTCTTTTTACTATTTTGACTTTGAAATAAAAGAATAATTTCAGCTTATTCAATTTAGTTTCTTTCTATAAATATATTGTGTATGATTTTTGCTAACTTCACAGAAAATCAAGAGTTATTATTTCCTGTCCCCTCCACACTTAACTCCCTGAAATCACATTAGTCATTTTTCTATGTTCAAAGCTAGTGCTAATATATGCCATCGTTTAGATATTAGTGTCCCCTTCATTCAAGAAAACATCATAACTAATTATCTTCTCTCCCACCTCTCATTATCTCTGTTTCTCTCTCCTCCCTCCCCAACCTTTCCCTCCTTATTCCTATCTCACCTCCATCTTTCCTTCTCTCTTGTATTTCAACTTCAGTTCCACGTGGTTTTCCTTTCAAACTCTTTCCCCTCTAAATATAAACACTTGGAATCTCTTATTCTAAAATTAACATTCGGTAACGGTAACTGCCCCTCTTTTTCCTTCCTTGCAAACCAAACTTCTCCATAAAAAAGAGCATTCCCTACTCTGTTTCTTCACCTCTGGTTCAATCACAGTCTTATTGGAATTTAGTCTCTGCTTGAGAACCCCTCAAGGCACCAAAAATGTCAGTAACTTCCCCGTGCTGGAGTCTGTGGCATCTGATAGAATCAACTCTTCTCTTCCTTAACACATACCTTTCTTGGCTTGCATTTTTTGTTACATTTCCCTCTCTCTCTCATTAGTCTTGAACTAAAATATATTTAAATAAAACTATGCATAGAGCTGAAAAAATTCTTAGGTATAAAAGAAAAAAAAACAAAAAAGTCAATCTCATTGTATAGAAAAAGGCATCTAATTGCCCAGACCCTAAAATTATATATAAAAAGCAGTCATCACCTCCCCTTCTAATTAGCTAAATGTATAAAAGTATAATTTTACCTGCAGTTATCAGCATGGGAAAAACTGTTTTATTCTAGGCACTTACCACTGGGTGCTTGAATTGACCTGACCAGGAGAAACCACCAAGAAGGAAAAGACAACACTAATTCTTTCAACATTGTATGATTACAGGGAAGAGGTTTAGATTTTTAACTGTCTGCATTTTGTATTTCTTGAAAAGGAAGCTTAGAATGAACTAGTCTGAGACAAGTTTTGCAAAAGTAACTTAATCTTTCTGTTTTTGCTAAAATATAAATCCATCTTAATGGGGAAAGATGTATTAGTTTCCTAGGGCTGCTGTAACAAAGTACTGGGTGACTTAAAACAACAGAAATTTATTCTCTCATGATTCTGAAGGCTAATGGTTCAAAATCAAGGGGTCAGCAAGGCATACTTCCTCTGAAGACTCCAGGGTAGAATCCTTTCTTATCTCCTCCAGCTTCTTATCTCTGCCAGCAATCCTTGGTGGCCTCTGGCTTGTACATGTATCACTCTAACATCTGCCTCTGTCTTCAGGTCCCTTCTCCCCTGAGTGAGCCTCTGTGGCCAAATTTTTTTCTTTCCCATATAGACATCAGATATATTGGATTTAGAACACATCCTACACAGTATGACCTCATCTTAGGCTGATTACATCTGCAAAGATCTATTTCCAAATAAGGCCACATTCGCCGGTTCAACATTTGTTTTGGAGAGACACTATTCAACTCAGTACAAATAGAAAACCAAAAATCAGTATTCTGGAAAATTAAAAAGAGATGTCTTTCTTTAACCAAATTATTTATCACATGTTATTTTTCTTTCTTTTCAAACCTTACTAAAACAGTAGTAAAGGAATGAATAAAGCAATAAAAAAAAAAACCATACCATACCAGAAAAAAAACCACTGAAAATAGAGATAACATATGGGATAATATTTTTCAATGTGAAAATATTCTAATATTGTCTAATAGATATATGAATAGGATGCTATGAAAAAAAAACAATTGGAGGACAAAAATGATAGAAATAAATAGCATTATAAAAATAATTGAAAGATAAATCCAAGGACCAAAAGTAAAACAAAACACAAAGAGGGGGAAAAACAGGAAGTACAGAAAACAAAATTAGTAGATAAGTCTATGAGGATTCAGAGTCCACTTACTAAGGCATTTTGGGCAATGTCTTCAAAAGTTTTAACAAAAGTGATATTTAGTGAATAATTTTATATTCAAGACAAGCTCATGTTTAAGAATGAGAGTAAAGGGTGGTCCAGTGTGGCTAGTACTCTGCACTCTCACTGCCAAGGGCCTGGGTTTAAGCCCTGCTTGGAGCACTAAGATCCTGCAAGCCATATGGTACGACAGAAATAAAAAAAAAAAAGAGAGAAAGAGTAAAATGAGGACATTTTTAGGTATGTAAGGATATATTTATGTACATACACACACATATACACACACTGTTCAGTCACTCATTAATGGAAGCTACTACTAGAGTATATCTTTGAACAAAGATGAATGCAAATTAAGAAAAGAGACAGATATAGTATACAGTAAACAGTGGATCAGCTCTCAAGAAATGACAGAATTTTTGAGGATGACAATGAAGGGAAGCACCAGTAGCAGTACAGCCAGCCTGGAGGGCAACCCATCCACACTGGATGAAGAGAAAGGGCAGTTACTATCAGGGGTTCTTGGTTCAAAGGAGAAGTCAGAACAGCATAAATTATTATGGAAAAGAGGAATATTCAGATGAATTGCAAATGGCAACAAAATTAGTTTTTCATAGAGAGGAGGAAGTCAATTAAACCACTATCAGACAGAATTATTTCTTTCTTAGTTATCTACCACCTATAACGTTACAAATTAGCTCAAAGAAAAGTAACAGGGCTAGAATATGATAACCGAGAAGGGTATACCTACCCCACTCCAGTACTCTTGGCTGGAAAATCCCATGGACGGAGGAGCCTGGTAGGCTGCAGTCCATGGGGTCGCTAAGAGTCAGACACGACTAAGCGACTTCACTTTCACTTTTCACTTTCCTGCATTGGAGAAGGAAATGGCAACCCACTCCAGTGTTCTTGCCTGGAGAATCCCAGGGATGGGGGAGCCTGGTGGGCTGCCGTCTCTGGGGTCACACAGAGTCGGACACGACTGAAGTGACTTAGCAGTAGCAGCAGTAGAAGACTGTGGAAACTCACAAAAATATTATACAATGTATACAAAATAAAATATGAAACAATATATAAGGTAACTGTGAGGCAACTGTTCTTTGTAGAGGAAGAAACTGAGCTTACAAATTCTTTATATAAATTATATTCCCATAGTCAGCAACAGCATAATTAGAACTATAAATTATATTTGTATGTGTGTGTTTTCAAGAATCACCCTTGATACAGATAATCATGTTTTTTTCTTTTTTTAATTTTAAAAAAATAATGAAGGGACTTCCCTGGCGGTCCAGCAGTTAAGAATACGCCTTGCAATGCAGGGGATGCAGGGTTTGATCCCTGGTCAAGGTATTAAGATCCCATATGCTGCAACTAAGACCCACCATAACCAAATAAATAAATGATAAGTAAATAAATACATTTTTTAAATGAAGATAATTATATCAGTTTCTGCAGTGGCATCTTTAATTTTCAAAGCTGATACTGCCAGTTTACCACCTGGGACCCAGTCAAATTAAAATACTTTTACTTTTGAGGGTCTTTACCCGCAGTGAGTAGTGATACAATCTTTTTCTAGCTGCTTCTGTGAAGAGAAGGCAACTTCAGGATGGCTGGAGAAGGGGCATTTACCTCTGTCAGTCCATGAAGTGGCTGTGAAATGACACAAATATTCCACCTCCTCCCTGGAGAGGCAGGAACATGCAGGGACTTTCTCCAGGGACAGAAAGGTTAGTGGGCATTATTTTTGGAGTCTTCCCTTTAGCCTGGTAGCACCAGTGGGCATTCTCTGCACACCACCCACCCCACACAGCTGCCGAGAACCCGCTCTTTAAAGGGCTCAACCACAAACTGACTTGACCTGAGATCCATCAAAAAGCAAGAGCTTGAAAAACACCCAGACAGTATGTGAGGGAAATCCAGTTACTAATCCTAATGTGGCTGACAGAGGAGAGGGAGAATACTGAAATGACTTTCTCCAGGGATGAAAAAGCTGATGGGCACCATTTGTGCACTCTCATTCTAACTTGCTGTTGACAGAGCTGGTGGGAGCCATTTTTGGTGCCTCCCTCTAGCTTGCTAGCATGGTAGATGTGCCCCAGGTCTCACCCACCCCACAAAGCAGCTCTGCCATGACCAAAGTTCTGGCAAGTGCACTGAGCCTTGCCTTCCCCACACACTAGCACAGCTGCAGCTGGGCAAGCTCCCTGCATCCAGCCCACTCTGCATCAGCAGCTGCACCACATGGATACCAGGTGTATGGCCTGTATGCTTAACTTCCCTGTGCCACAGCCATGCCACATTTGCACAGGGGGACTACATCACACCCCAACTCCCTGTGCAGGAACTGAGGTTCCACCATCGCCAACGGGGACCTGCAGTCCACACAAGGGATGACCTTTAAGCACCTGACTCTAGGGGGTGAGAAGGACAGCACTCTAGACCCCATGGTTCATCGTCTACACTCCTACCCTTCAAGACCACTTCTTCAAGACTGCAAAAGGCCGATGTTTTATCTAATACATATAGACAAATTCACAGAGTCAGACAAAATGAGGAGATGGAGGAATATGACAAATCCCAGAAAAGAGGCCTTGATGATATGGAAAAACAACCCATCTGATAAAGAGTTCAAAGTAATGCCATAAAGATGCTCAGCAATCATAGGAGAAGAACAGATGAATGAGAACTTCAACAAAGAGATGGAAAATATAATTAGGTACCAAGCAAAGAACATAACGGAACTGAAAAATGCACTATAGAGGGTTCAACAGCAGAAAGGATGAAGTGGGAAGACAAATCAGCAAACTGGAAGACAAACAAATAGACCTCACCCAGTCAGAGAGAGGAAGACAAATACCGTATGATTTCACTCATATGTGGAATCAAACAAAACAAAGGAACAGATAATATACAACAAACTCATAGATACAGAGAACAGGTTAGTAGTTACCAGAGGGGAAGGGGGTTGAAGGTGAGCAAAATGGATAAAGGCTGACTCTGTGGTGATGGATGGTAACCAGACTTGTAGTGTGGATCACTCTGTAGTGTATACAGATGTTGATCTGTAAAGCTATACCTGAAACTGACACACACACGCAAGTATGGCAGCCCTCTGTGTGTGTATGTTTCTCCTGTGTATACAGTATAGCTTTATTCACATTCCCCCACTCCTTTTTAAAACTTTGTCTTTATAAATTCTGTCTCCTCCACTGCATTTTACCCCACTGATTTTGATATCCTTTAGGCCTAGGCCTATACCTTTTCCTAGGAGACCACAGAACTGCCCTTATACCTCCCATATTCATACTGTGTACTACAGGGGCTAGTGGGAAAACTAGATGTTTAAAGTTAAGATATCCTCTAAAACTATAGCAACTCTTAAATAAACAAAAAGCATAGAGGATGTTCTAAAAGGATGTTAAAGGTCCTTTAAGAGATGGGGAAGCAGGGTGTGTACAGTCAAATCGGTCCTCAGGTTTGCATGTTTAGTCAGTCCTTCCACAGAGCTGTGTGTAGACCATAGTCCTCCAGGCTCCTCTGTCCATGGGATTCTCCAGGCAAGAATATTGGAGTGGGTTGCCGTGCCCTTCTCCAGGGGATCCTCCTGATCCAGGGACTGAAGCCACGTCTCTTATGTCTCCTACACTGGCAGGTGGGTTCGTTACTACTAATGCTACCTGGGAAGGCCTCCACACAGCTATTATACCTAATATATGTCAAAGTCATAATTTTATCAGGTTACTCAGAGATTATTAGGATCTTGGGAAATTATTTCATATGAATACCCAGAGATGAATAAAATAAAAGTTTTAATAGGCACTTTCTAGACATATGATCTGCTTCCATCCAGGTCATGGCTTAGGAAGGAAGGCACCCACCCAAATGGTGAAAAACATTCCAATCAATGGAGTAAATCAACAAAAAATAACACAGCCAAATCTCCCTCACATTCTAGTCTACTAAGAAATAAAGCTGATCAACACTCATTTTAAGAGTTCTTGTCAGGAATTATAACATTATTCAGAAAAATGCATATATTTGAATAGGCTTGAAATAGATCATCACTTTGCTAAGATTATTATTTGCATGTAATAAAGAGTCATGGTAGGGAAAGAATTCATCAATCTATTATATCCTAAGTCACTTATTTACTCCTTTTAGTAAAGGAAACTGCCTAGATAGTATAAAGGTATGACAGAGTCAACTCACTGTTTCTCTTTTCAGACTCCATGAAATCAGTATCTTTGTACTATTACCAACATTACTTTGAATATTCAAAAATTAAACTAGTTGTCTAATAATCAGATGATAGCTTAATAGTCATCATCAGTTTTGAAAAACATTTTAATCACTTTGAGAGACATGATACATATCCTAGACTGGACTACAGAGTTATTTGGAAAATATAAAAACTCATCCACTTGTAACTTTCTACTAGACTTCCATAGACATCAAAACACCATGTTTTATGCCATAGCAAAAGGGTAGCAACTCTACCTGACACTAAGGGATTGCAGTAGCGATTTTATTTAGTTTTATTTTGGGAACCAAATAGAGTCAGCCCTTATAATTTAGCATATTTATAATAAAAGAGTCTTCCATGTTTGACTATCCATGAGTTGGTTACTTCTGAAGTTAATTTCAATTGCTTTAGTTTTGATGTGGGCCTATTTATATTCAATTTTAGGTCAATACCAATTAACAGATTAAGGAGAATTGCTTTGAAGATAATTTTCTTACATTAACTTATATGTGATCCCATTTTTTAATTTTCTAAAAGCAATCATGTAGGAAAAGAAAATATTTTGGAACCAAGCCATATACCACAGTTTAAAAATGCTTATGCAGCTATCTTACTACATATATCCAAATTATGTAAGTTTTCAGTTCATAAACCCTTTGATTATTGATCAATGATGATTCAACTCTAACAGTCAAGATTTATATTGATAATGGTAATTGTTTCACTTTATCACTTCTTTCAAATACTGCATTATTTATTTTGGTGTGAGATTAAGCAATCCAAGACAAAGAATACACTCATTTTAGAACTATGAGATGCCAATATCCCAATTCAATGTATGACTTTAAAAAGAGAAATAAACTGGAGATCAGTTACATCATTTAATGAGTTTTTCACAAAACAGTGGCATGTAGTGCCTTCACAAATGCTCCTCACAGCTGTTTCTAACCTGGTTTTGCTCTTAGTTTACATCTGGCTCTAGCTGCCTAGAGCTGGTTCAATTGCCATTGAGGTTTACTGATATTACCTGCTTTACAGATTCAAACTTTGGCAATATTAAATTAATCTTTTATTTTCCAGTTGAGTGCTTGCCTAATGTTTACAGTGCTATTTTTCTTACTAAAGAAGTTATTCTAATGTAGAACCTTATATGTAAATGGTGGTAATGATTTACTGCTACTGAAATAGATAAATTATTTTTGAAACATCTAAAAGCCCCAAATTAGAACAAAGACCTACAAAAAGTGATTCACCTTTGGAAGTTATAACTTAGGCGTTTTTATTTGTATAGGAGGAAAGAGTAATGTAAGCTATTTTATTACCACTTTACATTAATTATATAACAAATATTTTTTTTTACATATTATTGCCTAGCAGTCTGTAAACCTGACCACAGCATGTCTATGTTTTGAACTTTCTTGAATTTCAATATCAGAAGAAAGATGCTGATATTATCTTTTATTTATTATGACCAAGTAAAGTATACACCAGGGCTTTTCTGGTGGCTCAGATGGTAAAGAATCTGCCCGAAATGCTGGAGACCCAGCTTCGATTCCTGGGTTGGGAAGATCCCCTGGAGAAGGGAATGGCAGTCCACTCCACTGTTCTAGCCTGGAGAATTCCATGGACAGAGGAGCCTGGCAGGCTACAGTCATGTGGTCACAAAGAGTCGGACACTACTGAGCAACTAACACACATAACGTACACAAAGTCTGTTTAGAAAAGACAAATAAAATACTATCTTCTTTACATAAATAAATTGGTGAGTAACAATAGAATATTTTTCTCTGTCAAAGTCACACACACACACACAGACACATGCTTTCAAATACAGCGGTTTTATTTCTGTTTGAGAACATCTGTTCATACATATGACCATTACATGTGGAACTCAGATTTCACTGCCACTGTGCTCTAATGATAAAAATGATTTTAAATTATCCTGACTGGAAATAACTTCAGCCATGTTGGATGTCAATTTAAGCAAATCCATATTTGCACCTAGTTTCACGTTTACTTAAAAAAACCCAAAAAACAGAGACCTTTTAATAGTCTTTTTCATGATCTGAAGGCTAGTTACACTTGGTATAAATTCACTGAGCTCCATACTTATGATTTGTATATGAAGATATGTATATGTGTAACATGTATTATTGTTGTTGTTCAGCCACCCAATCTTTGCCACCCCAAGGAATGCAGCACGCCAGGCCTCCCTGTCCATCACCATCTCCCAGAATTTGCCCAAGTTCAGGTTCACTGCATCCGTGATGCCATCCAGCCATCTCATCTTCTGATGCCCTCTTCTCCTTCTGTCCTCTATCTTCCCCAGCATCAGGGACTTTTCCAATGAGTTGTCCGCATCAGTCAGTCAGTCAGTCAGTTCAGTTGTTGCGTCTGACTCTTTGTGACCCCATGAACTGCAGCACGCCAGGCCTCCCTGTCCATCACCAACTCTCGGAGTCTATTCAAACTCATGTCCATTGAGTCGGTGATGCCATCCAACCATCTCATCCTCTGTCATCCCCTTCTCCTCCCACCTTCAATCTTTCCCAGCATCAGGGTCTTTTCCAATGAGTCAGTTCTTCCTATCAGGTGGCCGAAGTATTGGAGTTTCAGCTACAGCATCAGTCCTTTCAATGAATATTCAGGACTGATTTCCTTTAGGATGGACTGGTTTGGATCTCCTTGCAGTCCAAGGGACTCTCAAGATCTTCTCCAGCACCACAGTTCAAAAGCATCAATTCTTTGGTACTCAACTTTTGTTATAGTCCAACTCTCACATACATACATACAAAAATTCTAGAGCTTCAGCTTCAGCATCAGTCCTTCCAGTGAATATTCAGAGTTGATCTCCCTTAAGATTGACTGGTTTGATCTCCTTGCTGTCCAAGGGACATTCAGGAGTCTTCTCCAGAACCACAGTTCGAAGGCATCAATTCTTTGGCATTTTGCCTTCTCTATGGTCCAGCTCTTAAAACCGTATATGACCACTGGGAAGACCACAGCCTTGACTATACAGACCTTCATTGGCAGAGTAATGTCTCTGCTTTTCAACACACTCTCTAGTTTTTTTTAATGTAAAATTTATACATTAATACATTTATACATGAATAAAATTTACATTAAAAAACCCAGGGGAGGTGAAAATTGATCATTTTTTTTTAAGAAAGTTCTTGACTGTGTAAGCACTATTTGAAACTTGCAGGCCTAAAGGAGGTCTATGTTTTTAATTGAAAGAATTATTACATGAGACTTCCCTGGTGGTCCAGTAATTAAGACACCATGCTTTCACTGCAGAGGACATGGGTCTGATCCCTGATCAGGGAGCTACGATTCCACATGATGTGTGACATGACAAGGGGGAAAAAAGAAGGAAAAAAAAAATTGGGGTTGGTGTCCGTGAATTTAAAGTGATACAGGTAAGTATGACTATATGTTTTTCTCTAGTTATGGTCAGCAATGGAGTTACATGCAGTTGATTTTAACTAAGGGTATCAATAAGATCATGGCAGCCAGTCCCATCACTTCATGGCAAATAGATGGGAAAAAGTAGACACAGTGACAGATTTCATTTTCTTAGCTTCCAAAATCATTGTGAATGGTGACTGCAGCCATGAAATTAAAAGATGCTTGCTCCTTGAAAGGAAAGCTTTGACAAACCTAGACAGTGTATTAAAAAGCAAAGACATCACTTTGCCAACAAAGGCCTGTACAGTCAAACCTATGGTTTTTCCAGTAGTCCTGTATACATATGACAGCAGCACCATAAAGAAGGCTGAGCACTGAAGAACTGATGCTTTCAAGTTGTGGTGCTAGAGAAAACTCTTGAGGGTCCCTTGGACAGCAAGGAAATCAAGCCAGTCAATCTTAAAGGAAATCAACCATGAGTATTCATTGGAAGGACCAATTCTGAAGCTGAAGCTCCAATACTTTGGCCACTTGATGCAAAGAAGCTGACTCGTTGGAAAAGACCTTGATTCTGGGAAAGATTGAGGGCAGCAGAAGAAGTGGGTGACAGAATATGAGATGGTTGGATAGCATCACCGACTCAATAAACAGGAGTTTGAGCCGACTCTGGGAGATAGCGAAGGACAAGGAAGCCTGGAGTGCTGCAGTCCATGAGGTCGCAAAGAGTCAGACACAAACAACAACCTGTTGTTTAGCAACTAAACAGCAACATGTACTAGTCATGCAAACAAAACAAGTGGGAAAGGGATACAGAATGAATATAGTCAAGGCAGGAATTATAGTGGCCAAACATAACATTTAAGCTAGGTTGGTGGTGGTTTAGTTACTAAGTTGTGTCCGACTCTTTGCAACCGCATGGACTGTAGCCTGCCAGGCTCCTCTGTTCATGGGATTCTCCAGGCAAGAATACTGGTGTGGGTTGCCATGCCCTCCTCCAGGGGATCTTCCCAACCCAGGGATCAGACTCATGTCTCTTATATCTTTTGCGTTGGCAGGCAGGTTCTTTACCACTAGTGCCACCGTAGAATTCCCACTGTGTACTATTTAGCTGCTGCTGCTGCTAAGTCACTTCAGTCATGTCCGACTCTGTGCGACCCCATAGACGAAAGCCCACTAGGCTCCTCTGTCCCTGGGATTCTCCAGGCAAGAATACTGGAGTGGGTTGCCATTTCCTTCTCCAATTCATGAAAGTGAAAAGTGAAAGTGAAGTTGCTCAGTCGTGTCCGACTCTTGGAGACCCCATGGACTGCAGCCTACCAGGCTCCTCTGTCCATGGGATTTTCCAGGCAAGAGTACTGGAGTGGGGTGCCATTGCCTTCTCCGACTATTTAGCTACTGTATGCTATTTAAAACTGCTATAATTAGAGTGTCATCATTTTAAAATGCCGATAAATTAATAGATGTAGGCACTGATCATCAATGGCTGACAATATCAGAAAGAGACAATACAATTTTATGTATCATGTGGAGCAGCACATCATACCACCTATGAGATATTACTGCCAAAACATGGAAACTGAATCTGAACAAACCTTAGATCTAAGTATTTATTTACAGTTGATAAAGGAACATGTTAAGTGTTACCATGATAATGTAATCAGCAAAATCCAAGACACGAGAAATACTATAGACCCATTCACCTAGTTTTAATTTGCCTCTTTTCCTTCAAAAAAAAAATTGCAAGAGAATAAAAAGAGAAATGGAGAGGAATCTGCTGATTAAAAGAGACTTACTGATTATTTGCTGTGTATGGATCTTATTTAGATGTTGATGTGAACAATTTGGAGAGAGGGAAGGAAGGTGAAGAAGAGGAGAGGAGGGCGGGATCAGAACAGGCAGTGAGGGAGAATATCAAGGATATTTGAACATCACTTGGATATTTGACATTTGATGATATGAAAGGATTACTTCAAATTTTTTGAGGTGTGATAATCCTATTGTGTTTATGCTTTAAAAAGGAAAAGGGTCCTGTCTTTTAAAGATAGACTGGGGAATGAGTGAGGGTATAGATGAAATAAGACTGACCATGAGCTGATAATTACTGAAGGTGGGTCGCGAGTATGTGGTTCATTACATCAATGGTGCTAAAAATAACAAACAACCCTAAATGTTTAACAACGTGGCTTTGATAAAATAATGTATAGTATTTCCATGAGATGAAATAATACTCACCCACTAAAATATTCTATTATATATTATGTAGAATGCTTAAGAATATTCAGATATTAAGAATGCTCACAAATGAATAAATGTAAAAAGTTTACAAAGTAGCATGGAGACAATTATCTCATTCAAATGTATAAAATGGAAATAAGGTCCCCTCCTCCCAAATTAGGAGTAATTATCGCTGACAAAAAAGAAAAAAAAAAGCTTGATTTTAAAGGGAAATATAAGGTTGGGTACATTTTATATTTTTACATAAGAGAATCTGGAATATTATTTTAGTTGTAACTTTTATCAAAGATGTACTATTTATCAGACATTGTGCCAACACTTCACAAACAATGAGATAACTGTCTTTGTTATCGAGAGAGGCCACGGAAAGTACAGAAAGTTTAAGACACTTGCCTAAATTAACTAGAAAAAGTTAGCACTGGATTCAAATCCAGGCATTTTGACTCAGAACCTTTATGTTAAGCCTTTAACTCTTGAGGAAGTCAGGAGAGGCAGAGTCTGAAAGTTCTAGGGGAAGAAAACAAAATGGAAAGAGTGAAAACCCTGAGTGTGTGGAGAGGGAGGAGCCTGGCCCAGGGCAGAAGAAAGTCATTTCTGCAGTCAAAGGAAGGAAGTGCAACACAGTGGCAGATCAGAAGTTTGTTGAGTGGGGATTCCTATCTAATTAGAAAAAAAAAATTTTTTTAAGCACAAAAATGTTTAATGTAAATATATATATATTCAAATAGTTTACATTCTTCTCAGTTTTATTTATCTTATAGATAACCTGTCTCGTTCATAGAAAACATTATAATTCTATATATTAAATACTGATGAATATGACAGGAATTCTGCATTTTCTATTCTGTTCAATTGATCCATCTGTTTATATATAATATCACACACTCTATTTACTAGTTATGGTAGCTTTATTCTGCAGTTTGATACTTATCCCTAAAACAAATATTATGTTATTATTGTTCAGTCACTCAGTCGGGTCCAAGTCTGCCACCCCGTGAACTGCAGTGCACCAGGCTTCCCTGTCCTTCATCGTCTCCTGAAATTTGCTCAAACTCACTTCCATTGAGTCGGTGATGCCATCCAACCATCTCAGCCTCTGTTGTCCCCTTCTCCTCCTGCCTTCAATCTTTCCCAGCATCAGGGTCTTTTCTATCAGGTGGTCAGCTCTTCACATCAGGTGGTCAAAGTATTGGAGCTTTAGATTCAGCATCAGTCCTTCCAGTGAATATTCAGGGTTGATTTCCTTTAGGACAGACTGGTTTATCTCCTTGCTGTCTAAGGGACACTCAAGAGTCTGCTCCAGCACCACAGTTGGAAGGCATCAACTATTTGGCACTCCGCCTTTTTTATTGTCAGCTGTCACATCCATACTTGACTACTGGAAAAATCATAGCTTTGGCCATAGGGACCTTTGTAGGCAAAGTATCGTTTCTGCTTTTTAATACCCCATCTAGGTTTGTCATTGCTTTTCTTCCAAGGAGCAAGGTCTTTTAATTTCAGAGCCTCTTACAAGGGTACTAACCCCCTTCAGAAGGGCTCCACTCTCATGACCTAATCAACTCCAAAGGTCCCAGCTCCAAATACTCTCATATTGAGGATTAGATTTCAAGGTACAAATTTTGGGGATGACACAAACATTCAGTTTGTAATAAATGGTGTATATTATGAAAGAAGGAAATACATGAAGAACGGGAAGTAAAGAAGCAAGATCAGGAAAGGAAAGAGAGTCTGGGAGAGGAATCAATTTCTCTGGTCAACATTACAAAGAGAACATTATTGATAAATTGTGTCTCCTTTAAAAGAAAAAAAAAAGTTGACCTAAATACTCACGGCCTCATCCTTCCTGTGATACAAAGCAAGTGTTCTTCAGGCAAAAGTTCACAGGGGAAGTAATAATCTAAAGAGTCTATTCTCAGAATGTTTACATTCCTATTTGTTAAACATAGTTGGTTTTCAGAAAGCAGCTAGTTGAGATAAACATTCAAACTCAGAATGTTTATTCATGCCAGATATTTAAAGCTACACCCATTATAAGTGTTTCCTGGTGATTTTTAAGACCAATATTTTTCTCCACCTGCTCTCTCCTCTCTGCCTGCAAGATCAAATATCTCCTTGGTAAAGTTTTCCTCATATTCCCTCAGACAGGTTTAGTACTCTGTCTTCAGTGCTTTCATATGACACTGCATACGCACACTTAGAAATAGATTGGCTGTGACGAGAATGATGCTTAAGTTGCTTAAGCCATAGGGAGGATACTACCACATGTCCACGTGTTAAATGTTTCTGTGAAACTGGCAAACATAAGATTTAGTTGCATAAGTCATATTTCTCTCCTCTTTACTTTCTACTTTGTACTTTTCCAGTGTCTATGGTCTGGGGGAAGTTGCAGGCATTTCTAGAATCTGGCTAAGAGGATACAGCGAAAGGATTAGTGGCCTGTATTTACATGTTTCATAGTCACTTCCAAGTGCAGCTGTGCTGTTGTTCACTACCAGTTTCGTATAGAAGTGGCTTCCAGCTACCTCTTATGCAGATTCACCCAGCCTTGTAAAACACCCCAGAAAAGCAGATCAGAAGTTGTATGGTGATATGTAGGTGCCTTTGGGTCAAGTCTATGCATGTGGAAGAAGAAGGATTGATGCAGGGTCTACCTTAGTGGCAAAGAATCTCCTTGGTTGACACCCTCCTTAGGACAGCCTGCGCCCAGTGACTGAAGCCCAGGAGGTAGGGGGCCTCTGCGGGGCTCTTTAAAGGGCGACATAATAAAGCAGAGGCAATCAGGCTTGCTTTGCAATTCTACTTGTTCTTTGGCCCCATTCTACTTCCTTTCTTTCCCTTTTGGTTATTAATCTCTAACAAACATCTAATACCCCAATCTTTGCCTCAGCATTGGCTTCTGTCAACTTGTGGCATTCATCTTGGTTTGAAAAACTGTCAAAAGATTATTTCCAGAAAATGGTAAAATCATGACCCTGATACAGATGTAAAAGTGATTTTATATTAAAGGACCTGTTTTACTTATGATATGAGGCAGAGGCTACAACTGATTTCTGATTCAAAGTAGAAGTCAAGACAGTACAAAACAATGAGGGAAAAGGTATGTCGATAAATTGCAAATGGAGACAAAACCAGCTTTTCCACATGGTGGAGGGAATCAATTAAAATCACTCCTAGAGAAGATAGCACATATACTTGTCAGCTACACAATTTATAAAGAATTGAAAAATATCTCAAAGATAATGAACAGAGGTGGAATCTAACAGCCTGGGAGAATATCCTGTAGAAGACACATAGTTTGCCTCTGAAGCACACCTTTTTAGAGTACATGTCTTATTTGCAAAAGTGCTTTCTGTGGACTTTCCTGGTGGCAGAGTGGATATGAATCTGCCTGCCAATGCAGGGGACATGAGTTCGATTCCTGGTCTGAGAAGATTCAACATGTTGTGGAGCAACTAAGCCCGTGAACACAACTACTGCACCTGTGCTCTAGAGTTTGCAAGCTGCAGCTACTGAAACCTGTGCTCCTGGAGCCCATGCTCTGCAACAAGAGAAGCCGCTTGATGCAAACAGAGAAGCCCACGCACAACAACGAAGACCCAGCACAGCCAAAAATAAGTAAATAAATAAAAACTTTTTTATAGAAGTGCTTTCTCTCTCACCTCCCTTTTGCTTTCAAAAGAAATGTTTAGTCAGCAAATTCTGTTGGGCTTTTAGCACATACATAGATAGCTAAAAATGCTTCTTACAAACTTTCAAACAGTTACGGATTAAATAAGAAAAATTTAATAACCTTAAATGACTGTAAATGAGTCCCTATAATTGAATATCAAACATGATCAATATTTGGTCTAATATTTATGAATAAATAAACGCAAGCTTTTTACCAACAGAAATATTAATATAAACCTAAGCAGGCTCATTTGAACAAATAAATACAAAACTATTATGATCAAACTTAGTGTCTTCTATATATACATACTGAATTACATATTGACTGAAACAGAAAATATGGAATATAGATTCACAATCTATAATAATATTGTCAGTATGTGGGCAACCTAGGAAGGAGGTTTAAAAATATAAAAAATTATGTCTGCCTAGACATCTCTTCAGGCCCCATTTCATTTGTTTCTTGCAATATTATTACAAATTCACAAATGAAGTCAGGTTCTGATAAGTTTCCATTTTCAAGTTTAATTTTTAAAGTATAAATTTTTTCATAATTAAAGCATTTAGAGAAAAATTTAAAGACTTCTGGAAATGTGTGGACTTGAATAGTAAATTTTATAAGGTGGGAAATAGTTCATTTGGATATTTCATTAATATTTTGTAATGTTAATGCTTACATTTTCTAATTTGAATGTTTTAAGTGTAACAATAGATTGTAAATGATTGATGTGAGTAATTTCAAATGATGTGTTTGATATTTTAAGAGTGCTATTTATTCCTCACAATCCAGTGATATGTGTAGGTGGTTATTTGTACAATTCTTTCACATTGAATGAAAGAATAGAGTTCTTTGTATTAAAGTAGATATTTGGAATCTTGTTCTAAAGATACAAAATTGCTCTCGGAAAACACTAAGAGAAAACAGGCTGTATTGTTCTTTCTCAAAGAGCATAAAAGGCAATCAAACAAGTAAGTAGAATGTGGTAATTACTGAGAATGTTGATGGCACCCTTAAGATTAAGCCACAGAAGAGATATGCTTTTTGGGGGATGACTTTTTTGAAAAATCTATTAAGTGGGGATGGGAGGAGGCTGGCAAACTTCTACAATCCATTTGGGTAATCTACCAAATTATATTTCTTGATTTGGCTTATATACCCTGAAAGGCACAATTGATTACTGGAGAGATGACAAATAGGTATGAGAAAAAAAAAGAGAGAGAGAGACAGATAAAATGAAGATAATAAAGATGCTATTTCCAGAAGATCTCAGACATGTCAAGACTTGAAGAAGCAGAAACCTGTGCATTCCATTTAGTTTACAAGATAGCCTCCAACAATGAAGATGAATTAAAGACTCCAGAAATAAATGTCTTGGATATTAATTCCCTCACAGTTATCTTTCTCTCAGAAACTCCTTGGAGATCAGAAGACAAGACCTGATCTTTATATTCATGTTTTTTTTTAATTTCAAAATGAATTTCTCACTGCTGCTCCTCAGACACTGACAACTAAATCCACAATGGAAATACTCAAAATGCTAGATGTTGAAACACAAGACACAAAGCAAAAAACTTTATTCTAGATTAATATGTATTTGTTAAATCAGTAACTTTCATGGCTAAACAATCTCATTACGAGTTGTCATTGTAGTTTCAGAGTGAGGGATAATATGCTGGTATGTGACGCATCCTTGCACTGACCTCAGATGACGCATTTTTGTTGACTGACTCTATTACTGATGAAACATCAAGAAGGCTCTTAACTGGGTTGTGAAATATTGTTGACTATTTTAAATTGCTCTGATTCTTTTTGCTTTTGCAACCCTCCTATTTGACAGCACCAAGTGCTATAGTGTGAATGCTTGTGTCCAGCCCCAAATTTTTATGTTGAAATCTTAACCCCCAAGGTGATGGTATCTGGAGGTATTTTGGGGAGATTATTAAGTCATAAGGGTGGAATCCTCATGAAGGGGACTATGCTCTTTCTTATAAAAGAGTCCCTAGAGAGTTTACTGCCCACTTCCCCAGGTGAAGATACAAGAGAAGTCAGCAGTCTGCAACCCAGAAGAAGGCCCCCATCAGAACCCCATCATGCTGGCACCTTGATCGTGGACTTCCAACCTTCAGAAATGTAAGAAATAAATACCTATTATTTATAAGCCACCCAGTGTCCATTTTTATTTTGTTTTATTATAGCAGCCAGAAATAAATAAGGCTGCAAAGTATTTCCAGTTTGCTTTTAAGTACAGAAATAGCTACAATATAACTCCAGTCTTCAAAACCGTGGAATAATGAATTTTAGTAATTATCTCATACTTAGAGTGGAAAGCCTCCTGAAAGTCCTTTCCTTTTTTTATTGTTTTATTGAAATATAGTTGATTTACAGTGCTAATTTCTGCTGTATAGCAAAGTGATTCATTTAAACATTATGTATATACATATATATATACACACACACACATATATATACACACTTTTTAAAATATTCTTTTCCATTATTCTTTATTGTAGCATACTGAACACAGTTCTCTGTGCTACACAGTAGGACCTTGTTGTTTATCCATTGTGTATATAAAAACTTACATCTGGCAAACCCCAACCTCCCACTCCACCCCTTTCTCCCTTTGGCAATCACAAGTCTGTTCTCAATGTCCCTCTGTGAGTATGTTTCTGTTTCATAGATAGGTTTATTTGTGTCATATTTTAGATTCCACATATAAGTGATATCATATGGTGTTTGTCTTTCTGGACAAGTCTCTCCCTTTAAACCTAAAATTACATGTATTATCTTAAATCACCAAGTTCATAATATGTACTAATTATGATGATTAACATGGCCCATGACTTAAGAATAAGTATATATTATGAAGAATAAGAACTTTTTTGGCTTACAAATATGCATGTTTATCATAAGCACAATGAACTGTCCTATTTCAAGCAATGTAATCATAAAGCAACTTTATCACTGGAACTCCCACCACCCCTTTTAATCTACTCAGTGGAACTATGCCCTTCCTTGCACGTGCCTGTGAACTTATACTGATCTGTGACTTGATTTCAGTTTGCTTTTGGTAATTGAAATCCCTATGGGCATTTTTCCATTTCAGTTCCAAAATTAAACAAACTTGATTTTAAATTGAGATTTCTTCTCTCCCTCTAGCTGATTTCTTGTCATCTTACTGCCATCTCTGCTGTAAATAAAACTGCTTCACTCATTTAAGATTTTTTCTTTTTTTTTAAGCATCTCTTCTGTACTGGTCACTGTGCTAGGCAAACCAGACACGAATGGTTCCTTCTTTCAAGGACCTTACAGTCTGGTCAGGGGAGAATGGTAATAAAGATTTAAATAGACAAGCATAAGTGAATAACTGTCACAAAATATACAAATGAAAGAAGCACGTAAAAGCTGTGATTGACTTCTCTGCAGGGACAGCCAAAATCTGATGGTGGCCTCTGTAGACATTCCCATTCTGTCTTTCTGAAAAGAAGCACCTTTGTTTGCTCCCCAAAGTACAACTAAAACTGGACTCTGAAATTTAACCAAGTTTTATAGAAGACTTAGTAATAGCCTGAGTACATCAGCTGGAATCAACACTCTTTAGCAATACTAGTGAGTCTTAGAACTCAAGGGACAAAAGCTACATGCAGAGTCCCCACCCAGAGTGAGGGTCAGTTCCCACCCACATGAAGCTGCTGGCATTTCTACATGGTACAAACTTAGGCCCAAATGCCCTTTGGACTAGAGTCCAGGGCATGGGATGCCCTGGGGTGAGTAGCAGTAGGTCTGTTCTCTTCCTTCCAGGTATGTACTCCCACCATTGTGAACTGATCAAGACACATAAAACAACATGCATTACACATCCAAAACTGAGGTTATCAAGTCTTTAACGACACTAATCTTACAACTTAAGATAGCATATTAAAAAGCAACCAACAAAGGTTCAACAAAGGTTGGACTTTTTACCAAAAAAGGTCCATCCAGTCAAAGCTATGGTTTTTCCAGTAGTCATGTATGGATGTGAGAGTTGGACTATAAAGAAAGCTGAGTGCTGAAGAATTGATGGTTTTGAACTGTGGTGTTGGAGAAGACTCTTGAGAGTCCTTTGGACTGCAAGGAGATCCAACCAGTCCATTCTAAAGGAATTCAGTCCTGAATGTTCATTGGAAGGACTGATGCTGAAGCTGAAACTCCAATGTCTGGCCACCTGATATGAAGAACTGACTCATTTGAAAGACCCTGATACTGGGAGAGATTGAAGGTGGGAGGAGAAGAGGATGACAGAGGATCAGATGGTTGAATGGCATCACTGACTCAATGGACGTGAGTTTGAGTGAACTCCGGGAGCTGGTGATGGACAGGGAGGCCTGGCGTGCTGCAGTCCATGCGGTCACAAAGAGTCAGACTGAGCAACTGAACTGAACTGAAAGATATTTAAGTATCAGGACTTTCCTGGCAGACCAGTGGTTAAGACTCTGTGCTTCTACTGCTGGGGGTATGGGTTTGATCCCTGGTCAGGGAACTAAGGTCCTGAATGCTGAGCACCGAAAAAAAAGAAAAAAGACGAAGATATTTAAGTATCTATGGTGAAGGGCAAAAACTGCTTATAAAATTCTCAAACTACAATTTTCCTAGTCCAGATCCATCAGGTACCTGACTAAACATGTTTGATTCTACACACAACTGAGCTACCTAAGGCCTGAACTCTTAAATTTTATTTCTGGGTTCTCACATCTAATCAGTGTCCACCTGCAATATTTTATAAAAGCCAGAGTGAAGAAACAAAAACATTTTAATCAGATAAAATTCAAACCCTTAACAGCTTCATGACAAATGTTGATTATTTAACCAATCCAGGGGTCAACTTCATCATCTATACATTATTAATATAATGCATGCTCAATAAGTTGTGAGACTGTTTAGCATATTATTTAAGTAAGAGTTAGTATTATTATTAGTTGTTTTAAAAGAATTTTATGAATCCAATTATAAGTGGCTTCATAAGTAGTGGGCTCCAATAAGGTAACAGAGAATTAAACTGGGGAAATCACCTAGGAACTGGTAAAATGATTTACTCATATTGAAGAAACTGTAAGTAGGAAACCCCATAGGCATGATGTCAGGTCCTAACTGTGATTCTGCTTAGGTTTGTAGGAAATGGCACTAAGGCTGATGTTATACACAGACAGTCTCTTTTGTTATGGAGTCTTAGCTACTTTTTGTTATTGTATAGTAATATGCTCATCCTCTTATATTAATTGGGTTTCCCTGATAGCTCAGTTGGTAAAGAATCTGCCTGCAATGCAGGAGATTCCAGTTTGATTCCTGGGTCAGGAAGATCCACTGGAGAAGGGACAGGCTACCCACTCTAGTATTCTTGGGCTTCCCTGTGGCTCAGCTGGTAAAGAATTCGCCTGCAATGTGGGAGACCTGGGTTTGATCCCTGAGTTGGGAAGATCTCCTAAAAAGGGAATGGCTACCCATTCAAGTATTTTGGCCTAGAGAATTCCATGGACGTCCATGGAGTTCCAAAGAGTCTGACATGACTGAACGACTTTCACTTCACTTCCATCAGTAGACCAAAGACATGTTGGCGTGTCTTTTAAAAGGTGGCAGAAGTTTTATGGAGGAAGTTTTATGGAGGCAGTTTCACTTGCACACAAGTCTCAGATCTCAGGTCTGTCATAATTCTTCAAAGTTTCAGATTTGTGGGGGGTCAATTTTAGTGGATATAGAAAATTTCATGGATATAATTATTAATGTATAAATGATGGATTTTTAAAATATACATGTTGACAAGGAGAAGATTTCTTTATGTCAATCATATTATAGCTCTTTCCTCTTCCCTACCTTGTTTCCTCTGAGAAGCAGTCCACAGGCATCTAGGATGAAAATGCGTGACTGGGCGAGGGCTGCACAGCAATGGTAACGTGTTTAGTGCCACTGAGTTGTATAGTCAAAAATGACTGAAGTGGTAAATTGTTATTCTGTGCTGTGCTTAGTCGCTCAGTTGTGTCCGACTCTTTGTGACCCCAGGGACTGTAGCCCGCCAGGCTCCTCTCTCTATGGGGTTCTCCAGCCAAGAATACTGGAGTGGATTGCCATGCCCTCTTTTAGAAATCATTAAGCATATTTTACCACAATTAAAAAGAAATTATAGACTACTGAGTACAGAAGTAATAGATTCTTATAGGAATATAATTGTGCTAAATAATGAAGCCCTGATTTATTTTTTTAATTTTTAGAATACTGAATTCATTTACGAGCTAAGGAAATGATAAAGTACCATCATCTCCCTCCCTTCTGTTTGTCTGCAACCAGTTCTCATCAGATACCCCTACCCTTTCTACAAGTCCAACCTCACGAGAGATTATCTCCTTTCTTGCTTTCTTTTTTCTTTTTTTTCTCTCTTTCTTTTTACACTTATTCCGAGTCTTTAAACTGCTGCACTCCTCAGGCTGAAACGGATGAATGAGACTTTAGACGAGGGGTTCCTCTGAAGCTCTGTGAAATTCCTGATTGGTATGTCGAAACAATCAAAACAGATTTAAATGTCAAGAGCTTTGCTCATCAACAGCTATGGGCAGCATGGTAAGTTTACACTTTTGAATGTAAAGAAAAGTGTATGCTTTAGTGGAAAACGATGGATTGTCCAGATCCTAGAGGGTACCTTTTTGGGTTATTTCATTTTGATTCTATGGAAGCTATTTTGCAACTGTGTAAATATTAGCTGACAATGATGCAAAATAATTCTTGTTTTGCATGCACATTCTTTCCTCTCTGGTAGACGTTCAGCTGAACTTTCTCTTTTCCCTTTCGTAGAAAACTAGTTTTACATTTTTCTGCATATTCACTTCAGCATTCCTGATGTATAAATGTGTCTAAGCTTTGGATTCTCATCAAAATGAGTTGTAACATCTGCCTGGTTCTATCATCGGCTATGAATAAAATAACATCCTTAATAGAGGTATTAAGGTATTAATGTATCATACAGGTATTAATGTATCATACAGTTTTACACCTGTATGACAATCATGATTTTAGTTTTCTTGAAAATTACTTGTTAATAAAGACAAATAGACATTTATTTGTTTTCCTTAAACATAAGGGAAAGAAACAATTTATTTTTTAAGTTTGTCATTTATCCAGTCCTATTAGAAGATTCACATCAGGAAGTTAATTCTATAATAAGGATTGTATTATTTTTTGAATCCTATATGTATAATAATGCACAGTTGTCTTAATTTATTTTGCTTCTAGAGCTCATTTGTTGCTAAAACTCCACAATATTGTGCAAAATGAACCACAGAAAGAATTTTATTCTCTTTCTATAGAAAATAAGAATTCAACAGAAAATAAGCTACCTGGACAAAAAAAGTGTGCAGATTTTGACAGCAGGTGGTTGACTAAAATTCAAACTATTTTCAATAAAATCTGATTAATATATGTTAATTCTAAATAAAATATGATGGTCTTTTTTTCATCTAAGCATTTACAGAAGGTACAAGTATTGTGAGCCCAGGTGTGCAGAGAGTAAGAGAACTTGGAAAGACATTTCAAAAATCACTGAATTTCAAAAAGCATGCATTAGTTTCTACAGTGTCTTTAATAAATACTCTCAGGATGGATTAAACATTTCTTTAAAAATGTAAAAAGAAAAGAATCAAGTTACTACTAAATATGTTAAGAAGAAAAAAATCTGCAATATATATTTTTGCAGAAACAATTCAGAAATCTGTTTACGTGAGTATCTCAGAACATATTCAGAACCTGTTCAAGGCTTCTAAATATTTATAGCAAGTGTATACTTTTTACCATGCTACACCAATCAAGATAGCTGGAGACATTGAGAACAGTAGATATTGAAGATAACCTACAGTAAGATTGATCATATAGCTGTACTAAAGGGAAAACCCTCGCCAGGATCTTTCTCCCAGTTTCTCTAAGATAGGTGTGTTAGGGTTGTCCAAAGAAACAAAACCAGGAGGACCTATTTGTAGATTTAGATATACATAAGCAAACATATACATATATCCTATGTGTATCTATCTATGCATATAGAGATTTGTTATAAGGAATTGGTTTACATGATTATAGAGACTGACAAGTTCCAAGATCTACAGTTAGCAAGCTGGAGACCCAGAAAAGAAAGCTGCAGGACAGAGACTTAGGGAGAGTTAATGTTTCAGGTTGAGTCTGAAGGTGGGAAAAGACTGCTGTTCCAGCTTAAGGGCCCTGACGGCTCAGATGTTGTTCTATTCAGGCTCTCAGATGACTAACTGAGACACACCCACGTTAAGGAGGGCAAGGTCCTTTACTCACTCCTGCCAATTCAAATGTTAATCTCGTCAGAAACACCCTCAGGATGTCTGATCAACTGTCTGAAAATCCAGTGGCCCAGTCAGTTTTACACAAAAAATTAAACATCACAGTAGGTGAGCAAAACTCAGAGCCTAAGAGACTCATGTTAATATATCTTCTAAATATATATATATATATATATATATCTTCTATAACCATATGCTCCCCAATTCTGCCTCTCTATGTAAAAAGAATCTAGAATATTGATTTGCATACATAGTTTTCTCACCCAGAGTTGACCTCTGAATATTCTAACATGCTTTGATGATCTGGGCTTCCCTCATAACTCAGTTGGTAAAGAATCTGCCTGAAATGCAGGAGACCCCGGTTTGATTCCAGGGACAGGAAGATCCGCTGGAGAAGGGATAGGCCACTCCAGTATACTTGGGCTTCTGTTATGGCTCAATAGGTAAAGAATCCACCTGCAATACAGAGACCTAGATTTGATCCCAGGGTTGGGAAGATACCCTGGAGAAGGGAGTGGCTACGGCGGCTGCGGGGGCACAGGAGGGCTGAGAGGAGCTACTTCACATTCAAGCTCAGGAGCGGCATCCATGAGGAGATACCCTTCATCCAACGTAAGGAGCAGCGGCTGCACTTTGCTGAAGCAGCCATGAAGAGATATCCCACGTCCAAGGTAAGAGAAACCCAAGTAAGACGGTAGATGTTGAGAGAGGGCATCAGAGAGCAGACACACTGAAACCATAATCACAGAAAATTAGTCAATCTGATCACATGGACCACCAAGTGAAGTGAAGTTGCTCGGTCATGTCCGACTCTGCGACCCCATGGACTGTAGCCTACCACTCTCCTCCATCCATGGGATTTTTCCAGACAAGAGTACTAGAGTGGATTGCCATTTCCTTCTCCAGAGGACCTTCCCGACCCAGGGATCGAACCTGGGTCTCCTGGATTGTAGGCAGACGCTTTACCGTCTGAGCCATAAGGGACCACAGCCTTGTCCAACTCAATGAAACTAAGCCATGCCGTGTGGGGCCATCCAAGACGGGCGGCTCATGGTGGAGAGGTCTGACAGAATGTGGTCCACTGGAGAAGCGAACGGCAAACCACTTCAGTATTCTTCCCTTGAGAACCCCATGAACAGTCTGAAAAGGCAAAATGACAGGATACTGAAAGAGGAACTCCTCAGGTCGGTAGGTGCCCAACATGCTACTGGAGATCAGTGGAGAAATAACTCCAGAAAGAATGAAGGGATGGAGCCAAAGCAAAAACAATACCCACTTGGGATGTAACTGGTGATAAAAGCAAGGTGCGATGCTGTAAAGAGCAATATTGCATCACTTCAGTTCAGTCGCTAAGTCGTGTCCGACTCTTTGTGACCCCATGAATCACAGCATGCCAGGCCTCCCTGGCCATCGCCAACTCCTGGAGTTCACTCAAACTCATGTCCATCAAGTCAGTGATGCCATCCAGCCATCTCATCCCGTCGTCCCCTTTTCCTCCTGCCCCCAAACCCTCCCAGCACCAGAGTCTTTTCCGATGAGTCAGCACTTAGCATGAGGTGGCCAAATTACTGGAGTTTCAGCTTTAGCATTATTCCTTCAAAAGAACACCCAGGGCTGATCTCCTTTAGAATGGACTAGTTGGATCTCCTTGCAGTCCAAGGGACTCTCAAGAGTCTTCTCCAACACCACAGTTCAAAAGCATCAAATCTTTGGAGCTCAGCTTTCTTCACAGTCCAACTTTCACATCCATACATGACCACTGGAAAAACCATAGCCTTGACTAGATGGACCTTTGTTGGCAAAGTAACGGCAAAGTAATTTTGCCAACATTTTGGCAAAGTAATGGCAAAGTAATTTTGCTAACACTTTGCCAACATTTTGGCAACTTTTTGGCAAAGTAATGGCAAAATATGCTATCTAGGTTGGTCGTAACTTTTCTTCTAAGGAGTAAGTGTCTTTTAATTTCATGGCACAGGAACCTTGAATGTTAGGTCCATGAATCAAGGCAAATTGGAAGTGGTCAAACAGGAGATGGCAAGAGGGAACGTCGACATTCTAGGAATCAGCGAACTAAAATGGACTGGAATGGGGAATTTAACTCAGATGACAATTATACCTACTACTGTGGAATGGCGTAGCCATCATGGTCAACAAAAGAGTCCAAAATGCAGTACTTGGATGCAATCTCAAAAACAATAGAATGATCTCTGTTCATTTCCAAGGCAATCCATTCAATATCACAGTAATCCAAGCCTATGCCCCAACCAGGAATGCTGAAGAAGCTGAAGTTGAATGGTTCTATGAAGACCTACAAGACCTTTTAGAACTAACACCCCAAAAAGATGTCCTTTTCATTATAGGGTACTGGAATGCAAAAGTAGGAAGTCAAGAAACACCTGGGGTAACAGGCAAATTTGGCCTTGGAATATGGAATGAAGCAGGGCAAAGGCTAATAGAGTTTTGCCAAGAGAACACACTGGTCATAGCAAACACCCTCTTCCAACAACACAAGAATAGATTATACATGGACATCACCAGATGGTCAACACCGAAATCAGACTGATTATATTCTTTGCAGCCAAAGATGAAGAAGTTCTATACAGTCAGCAAAAAAAAAAAAAAAAGACCAGGAGCTGACTGTGGATCAAATCATGAACTCCTTATTGCCAAGTTCAGACTTAAATTGAAGAAAGTAGGGAAAACTACTAGACCATTCAGGTATGACCTAAATCAAATCCCTTATGATTATACAGTGGAAGTGAGAAATAGATTTAAGGGACTAGATCTGATAGACAGAGTGCCTGATGAACTACGGATGGAGGTTCGTGACATTGTACAGGAGACAGGGATCACGACCATCCCCATGGAAAAGAAATGCAAAAAAGCAAAATGGCTGTCTGGGAGGCCTTACAAATAGCTGTGAAAAGAAGAGAAGCGAAAAGCAAAGGAGAAAAGGAAAGATATAAGCATCTGAATACAGAGTTCCAAAGAACAGCAAGGAGAGATAAGAAAGCCTTTCTCAAGGACCAATGCAAAGAAATAGAGGAAAACAACAGAATGGAAAAGACTAGAGATCTCTTCAATAAAATTAGAGATACCAAGGGAACATTTCATGCAAAGATGGGCACAATAAAGGACAGAAATGGTATGGACCTAAAAGAAGCAGAAGATATTAAGAAGAGGTGGCAAGAATACAAAGAGGAATTGTACAAAAAAGATCTTTACAACCAAGATAATCATGATGGTGTGATCACTCACCCAGAGCCAGACATCCTGTAATGTGAAGTCAGGTGGGCCTTAGGAAGCATCACTATGAACAAAGCTAGTGGAGGTGACAGAATTCCAGTTGAGCCATTCCAAATCCTAAAAGATGATGCTGTGAAAGCGCTGCACTCAAAATGCCGGCAAATTTGGAAAACTCAGCAGTGGCCACAGGACTGGAAAACGTCAGTTTTCATTCCGAGCCCAAAGAAAGGCAATGCCAAAGAATGCTCAAACTACTGCACAATTGTACTCATCTCACACGCTGTGAGAATTGGACTGTGAAGAAGGCTGAGTACCGAAGAATTGATGCTTTTGAACTGTGGTGTTGGAGAAGACTCTTGAGAGTCCCTTGGACTGCAAGGAGATCCAACCAGTCCATCCTAAAGGAGATCAGTCCTGGGTGTTCATTGGAAGGACTTATGCTAAAGCTGAAACTCCAATACTTTGGTCACCTCACGGGAAGAGTTGACTCACTGGAAAAGACTGATGCTGGGAGGGATTGGGGACAGGAGGAGAAGGGGACGGCCGACTCAATGGACATGAGTTTGAGTAAACTCCGGGAGTTGGTGATGGACAGGGAGGCCTGGCGTGCTGCGATTCATGGGATCGCAAAGAGTCGGACACGACTGAGCGACTGAACTGAACTGACCCACTCAAATATTCTGGCCTGGAGCATTCCATGGACTGTATAGTCCACAGGGTTGCAAAGAATCGGACATGACTGAGCGACTTTCACTTCGATGATCTGAGCTTGGAAGTCAGGTTGGACCAGTTGGTTGTGTATTTACATTTGATTTAGAATGTAGATGGTAATATTTGCCTTCCAGTTAGTCCAGAGTCTCCAGAATCTCTTATTTCAATCATTCTAGAAAATGCTGATAAATAATATAGTGCTGAAGCTTAAAAATAACATAAAAAGACTAAAAAATATGTATTTCCTCATATAAATAAAGAATTGGGCCAAAAATATGATATATTGATATAAAAAAAGAATAGAATCAAAACATATTTTATATAATGTTATAGGTAGCATTCCAGGAACTTTTCATAAATTCATTTCTTGATTCTCATAACAACTCTATTTAGTAGGCTTTGTCATCCCTAGTTCATAGAGAAATAAGGTTATGAGAAATATAGTTGAAATCGGTACTCTGGGCTGTTTGATTTCAAAAACACCACATTCTTCCCACTTCATCACATAGCCTTTTGCTTCTCTTTTACTTCTCTTTCCTTTGTCAAAACATCAAATATGGAAGTCATGTAAAAGCTGAATATTAGTGTGTTTATTTTTTTTCTATTTCAAAATCATGCAAAGTATTCTTTAATTGGGAAAATATAACATATGAATGGATATCACCTTTAGAGTAAGTGTGTACGTATGTATATTCTAAACTTGGTAAGCTTGGGTGTTGTAAATAGAAATTGGCTACCGTTAGATAACTGGTGAAATTGAGATTCTTGACTTAAAAATTGAGGAGCAGAACTTGTATCCATGGTGATCCCACAAATGTGCCAACACCTGGCAAAGCTCATTCGGAAACATCTTGTCAGCTTCCTTTAGAGACACATATAAAAAAGAGGAACAGGATAATGAAAAATCCATTGGGAAGAAACGCATGAGTAATAGAAAATTAAGAAAATACAAGTAAACACATTTGCTCCCCATGTGCAGGTCATTGTGGAAGCAAAGATGAACAAAATATGATCTTTGTCTTAATGTCTCTATAGGGAGAGATAAGGATGTACAGAAATCACAATACACATTTTTTTTCCTGTGTTTTTTTAAAAAATTTTTTTTTAATTCACAATACACATTAAAAGTGGTGAGTTTTGTCAATTAAAACACGAAGTGACAAGGTGCATTGAGGGGAAGAATTTGGATTAGGGCTTGAATGAATGGCAGTATTTCTGAGGAGCATTGATAGTTAAGGGCAGTGAGAAATAAGGTGTTTAACTGCCGTGAGGTGGAGGTCAGTCAGTCAGGAATGTCATATGATATGGCTGCTCCCAGACCACCACCCCATCCCCTGACTGGCATGGTTTAGAGCTTGAAGTAATTTAGTCTGTATGCGCCATTGACCTTCATATAGATAATTCAAAGGGATATATTTCAGTCATTATTCCATCTGATATGTTAGATGAAATTGGGACTGTTAATCACTTCCTGCATCTAGAAAGGCTTCCTTCCTTTGGCTGCTTTTACTCCTTGGCATCTGAAAATTGTTATCTGTAGAGCTGCCCTTAAATTATATGCCCATCACATGTCTTCCCTGAGCTCCCAATGTAACCACTAATAGCTTCAACAGGCAAATGAAAATAATCATACCTGAAAGAGAAGTGTCCCTCCCTCCTCCATTGTAAGCCTGGGATCATTTTGGTGTTCTTTTTCAAAGCAAACTACATGATCATCCAACTATTCGCCAAGTTAGAAATTCAGGAGTCATCCTCAATACCTGTCTCTTCTGAACACCACCAGATCTGATGCATCCAGACTCAGGGTGACATTTTTTCCAAGTCTCTCTCAAATTCTTACCCTCTCTCTCCCTCCTTCACTATTCCTTAGGCACACTGGCTTGTCTTGCTGTTTAGAACCTACACTGCCTCTTTCTGCCTTGAAGATTTTGCATGTACAGTATGTATCATTTGGCATTTCTATCCTACCCACCCCACACTTACAAACCACTTATCTTCAGACCAAGTCTCAGATACAACTTTGTTGACAAGGATGCTGATAATTCTCACAGATTAGATCTTTTTTCTCCAGGAGATCTCATAACTCCCAGAGTTTTCCTTTGTATTAATTATTACAATTGTACTATACAGGTCAAAGGGACAAACTTATCTATCTGATTTGAACTGCTATATTTTGTTTTTCAAATTTTTATTAAAATAATTCCAGGTATATTTGGTTTACATTACAAATAGAGACCTACTGAACTTTCCCTTAGAAAATGTCTCCAAGCCATCTTCAAATAGTGATTTATGTGGAAAATCTTACCATGCTAAATATTAGAAGTTACAAAATATGATAGACTTAATTCTGGCATTTGTTTCTATTTACTATATACACACACACACACACACACACATATATATATATATATATAAACACCCAAAAAAGATGTCCTTTTCATTATAGGGGACTGGAATGCAAAAGTAGGAAGTCAAGAAACACCTGGAGTAACAGGCAAATTTGGCCTTGGAATACGGAATGAAGCAGGGCAAAGACTAATAGAGTTTTACCAAGAAAATGCACTGGTCATAACAAACACCCTCTTCCAACAACACAAGAGAAGACTCTATACATGGACATCACCAGATGGTCAACACCGAAATCAGACTGATTATATTCTTTGCAGCCAAAGATGGAGAAGCTCTATACAGTCAGCAAAAACAAGACCAGGAGCTGACTGTGGCTCAGAAAATGAACTCCTTATTGACAAATTCAGACTTAAATCGAGGAAAGTAGGGAAAACCACTAGACCATTCAGGTATGACCTAAATCAAATCCCTTATGATTATACAGTGGAAGTGAGAAATAGATTTAAGGGCCTAGATCTGATAGACAGAGTGCCTGATGAACTATGGACGGAGGTTTGTGACATTGTACAGGAGATGGATCACGACCATCCCCATGGAAAAGAAATGCAAAAAAGCAAAATGACTGTCTGGGAGGCCTTACAAATAGCTGTGAAAAGAAGAGAAGCGAAAAGCAAAGGAGAAAAGGAAAGATATAAGCATTTGAATACAGAGTTCCAAAGAATAGCACGGAGAGATAAGAAAGCCTTTCTCACGGACCAATGCAAAGAAATAGAGGAAAACAACAGAATGGGAAAGACTAGAGATCTCTTCAAGAAAATCAGAGATACCAAAGGACCATTTCATGCAAAGATGGGCACGATAAAGGACAGAAATGGTATGGACCTAAAAGAAGCAGAAGATATTAAGAAGAGGTGGCAAGAATACACAGAAGAACTGTGAAAAAAGATCTTCATGACCCAGATAATCACAATGGTGTGATCACTGACCTAGAGCCAGACATCCTGGAATGTGAAGTCAAGTGGGCCTTAAAAAGCATCACTATGAACAAAGCTAGTGGAGGTGACAGAATTCCAGTTGAGCTATTCCAAATCCTGAAAGATGATGCTGTGAAAGTGCTGCACTCAATATGCCAGCAAATTTGGAAAACTCAGCAGTGGCCACAGGACTGGAAAAGGTCAGTTTTCATTCCAAACCCAAAGAAAGGCAATGCCAAAGAATACTCAAACTACCACACAATTGCACTCATCTCACACACTAGTAAAGTAATCCTCAAAATTTTCCAAGCCAAGCTTCAGCAATATGTGAACCGTGATCTTCCAGATGTTCAAGCTGGTTTTAGAAAAGGCAGAGGAACCAGAGATCAAATTGCCAACATCCGCTGGATCATAGAAAAAGCAAGAGAGTTCCAGAAAAACATCTATTCTGCTTTATTGACTATGTGAAAGCCTTTGACTGTGTGGATCACAATAAACTGTGGAAAATTCTGAAAGAGATGGGAATACCAGACTACCTGATCTGCCTCTTGAGAAATTTGTTATGCACGTCAGGAAGCAACAGGTAGAACTGGACATGGAACAACAGACTGGTTCCAAATAGGAAAAGGAGGACGTCAAGGCTGTATATTGTCACTCTGCTTATTTAACTTATATGCAGAGTACATCAGGAGAAACGCTGGGCTGGAAGAAACACAAGCTGGAATCGAGATTGCCAGGAGAAATATCAATCACCTCAGATATGCAGATGACACCACCCTTATGGAAGCAAGTGAAGAGGAACTAAAAAGCCTCTTGATTAAAGTGAAAGTGCAGAGTGCAAAAGTTGGCTTATAGCTCAACATTCAGAAAACGAAGATCATGGCATCTGGTCCCACCACTTCATGGGAAATAGATGGGGAAACAGTGGAAACAGTGTCAGACTTTATTTTGGGGGGCTCCAAAACCACTGCAGATGGTGATTGCAGCCATGAAATTAAAAGACGCTTACTCCTTGGAAGAAAAGTTATGACCAACCTAGATAGCATATTGAAAAGCAGAGACATTACTTTGCCAACAAAGGTCCGTCTAGTCAAGGCTATGGTTTTTCCAGTGGTCATGTATGGATGTGAGAATTGGACTGTGAAGAAGGCTGAGTGCCGAAGAATTGATGCTTTTGAACTGTGGTGTTGGAGAAGACTCTTGAGAGTCCCTTGGACTGCAAGGAGATCCAACCAGTCCATTCTGAAGGAGATCAGCCCTGGGATTTCTTTGGAAGGAATGATGCTAAAGCTGAAACTCCAGTACTTTGGCCACCTCATGTGAAGAGTTGACTCATTGGAGAAGACTCTGATGCTGGGAGGGATTGGGGGCAAGAGGAGAAGGGGACGACAGAGGATGAGATGGCTGGATGGCATCACTGACTCGATGGATGTGAGTCTGAGTGAACTCTGGGAGTTGGTGATGGACAGGGAGGCCTGGCGTGCTGCGATTCATGGGGTCGCGAAGAGTTGGACATGACTGAGCGACTGATCTGATCTGATAGAATATTTTATAATTCTATGGCAAGTGTATCACTGAGATATTTTTCCAAGCCAGAGAGAAAAAGAGACAGAAAGGAAGAGAGATTGAGAGAGAGACAGAATGAATGGAGTGGAGGGAAGAAGAGAGAAGAAGAATAAACAGCTGGACTTAAATGGAAAACAACTGTTTTCCACATGTAGTTTAACAAATAAATATTTCATAAGGTCTTAAAATGTGCCCTGATTTTATTAAGCACAATATAAGGCCCATTTCATTACTTGGTCCTTAAAATTAATTTCTTTACATATAAATCTAGCAAAAATCAGGAGGCCATATGACATATGTATGTCATGAACAGGTGGATTAGTTGTTTTCTGATTGTGAATAAATAATTTTTTGCCTACAGAGATCTATGTTAGAAGATATGTCCTTGACTACATCAGTGTTCCACACTGACCTCCGGATTGGGCAGCTAGAGGTATGTCAGACAGGTCACTGACTCTGGAACAGAGTATCTGGTAAATAGTAAAGCCTGTCTTCCAGTAGACTTGTGGAAGTCGTGAAATCCCCACATGTGACCTGCTTTATGGTGTTCAAATTCAATCCTGGTTCAGATTATAGGAGATACTGCAATGCCAGTAGCTTTTCACTGTGCTCCAAGATCCCCTTGCTCTGTCTGGTTCTGGTCTAGTATTTACAAGGGCATTCAACCAATGTCTTTATAAAGCAAAATGAAAGGGATTTGACTCTCCCAATATGAAGGAGAATTTATCCCATGCTTCTTTAACTGCATTATGGGATGCTCAAACTAAGCATTCGTAACCTTTTTTTAAAGCACCTATTTATTAGAAATGCTCTGGTCAAGTAGGAAATAAGGGGCTTTCATCTTCCTTTCCTCCACCTTCTTGTTCTGGAGATAAGACACACCTAACCCAGCAGTCTTGCAGACCTTCTGATGCAGGAATGCGCGCATCGGTGCAGGTGGCCGTCTGAGAGAAACGTGGGCGGCCTGCTTCACTAGCTGTGAACGAGGACAACTGTACGAGGCAAACGCTGAAATCACATCCCAGACTAATTTTAGGCTTTACTAAACTCGTGAAAGAAACAGTGGCAATGTTCTTTGCTTCTCATTATATCGAATGCTTTCCTTTAACAAGGATGGCAAAGGATCACCTTTCCCTTTGTATGGACCTGGAAGATTCAAAAGGGATCCTGCCCTGTCTGACAGGTTACAGATTACAGATTCTAACAAAAAGCCAGCCCAGACCTCTTGATGCCAGTTCAGAAAAAGCAAAAGCAATTGTGAGACACTGAAAAAGATACTGCCGTTCACAGTATGAGATTTTTATGAGGAATTAGAGCAAATATCTCAGTCTGAAACAAAATTAGTCTGAGAGATCATTACTGATATACTATATAGGACATGAAAACCAGAATCAGTTCAGTTCAGTTGCTCAGTCATGTCAGACTCTTTGTGACCCCATGAACTCCCGCACGCCAGGCCTTCCTGTCCATCACCAACACCCAGAGTTTACCCAAACTCATGTCCATTGAGTTGGTGATGCCATCTAACCATCTCATCCTCTGTCTTCCTCTTCTCCTCCTGCCTTCAATCTTTTCCAACATCAGGGTCTTAGCCAGAGTTATTTTCTAAAGCGCAATGGAAACAGTTGATACCATATTGGATGCAAAGCATCCAGAAGATAGCAGTAAGAAATTTTCAAAGAGCTTATGAAAAAGAATAAAGAGGTGAAAATAATAGAAGAAAAATGATGACACAGATCTAGAGAATGAGATATGCATATATTAGAAGCTACAGCAATGACCCTGGTGGCTCAGTGGTAAAGAATTTGCCTGCCTATTCAGGTGACACAAGAGACATGGTTTCAATCTTTGGGTCAGGAAATTCCCCTGGAGAAAGGAATGGCTACCCAGTCCAGTAGTCTTGCTGGGAAAATGCATGGACAGAGGAGCATGGAGGGCTACAGTCCATGGGATCACAAAGAGCTGGACACAGCTTAGCGGCTAAACAACAACAGCAATGAAGGACCGAGTGGACAGAGTGGCAGTTTCCATTTAACACAAAAGAAAATGACTGCTCTGAGTTGAAAAACCATTTTAGTATTTAGTTTTATGTGGTTTGTAACGTTAACAAAACCCCAGAACTTAACATACTTTGTGAAGTTTTAGAATTTCAAAGGTGAATTTACAGTCCCACAGGATCCACACTGGGTGGCTGTCTACAAGCAAATAAATAAATAAAACTAGCAATCACTCTACAGCAACAAGTACTAACAAGTTGGTGGAACAGTATTGTCACCATTTTGAGATGTTATTTTGATGCTAGAAGTATATAACTACATGGATAGCTTTCTGTTCTTTATTTTTGCTTACTTTTGCCTTTTTGATCTGTTAACATACACTACTATGTTCAAATTCTTAGACTTTTAAGAATTCTTTCATGTATTTCTGTGTGTCCAATAGTCCGTTTTTGTTTTTTTTTTCATAGCAGATATATTCAGGTATATTTTCCATACAATAAAATTCAGCTATTTTAAGTGTCCATTTTGTTAGTTTTGGTGAATTAGTGCCTTTTGCTGACACTGGATGGTCCTCTCACTTAATGTTGATGTTCTGTATTCCAGCGGAGTCATGGTAGGCAGAGCTTAAAGTGAACGTTAGGGGTTTTCAGTTGTCTCACTTCTGGTTCTCCGTCCTCAGCAAAATAACAAGAGTAACTGTACCATTTGCAGGAGTGCAGCCACTGAGGATGGGCCAGCATGCTGTAGTGGGGTGAATAACACCAATAACAACCATAATGTATACATAATCAGGAAAGTAATTGTGTGTGTGTGTGATAAAGAAAGAGAGAGAGAGAGAACCAGAGAGGGATTTTACCAATCATCTTACTGAAATTTGTCTCTCATGGTTAAGAATGTGTTTTGGAACTTTACATATAATATTCTTAGATTAATTATAACTTGTATCAGTGATCTTAGCAGCTACTCTGTCATGATTTTAAAAAAAGGGGATCACAAGCTTGTGATTTTGCTACAATTTGAACAAATTAAACTGTCTAAGGAATTCCCTAGGAGTCTAGCAGTTGGGACTCCTTGTTTCTACTCCAGGGGGCACAGGTTCCATCCCTTGTTGGGAAATTAAGATCCTGCAAGTTGCTGGGTGCAGCCAAAAAATAAAAAAATGTCTAAGCTCAAAACACTTTGATTGTAACCTTGTGAGACCTTAAGCAGAGGACTCAGTTAAGACAAGCCTGGACACTTGTGCAGTAATAAATGTATGCTGCTGTAAGCTATGAAGTTTGTGGTAGTTTATTACTAAGCAATAGATAACTAATACAGTGGACATCATATTTTGTTCCTGCGTTTAGTGAAGATGTTGCTTTTTTGTTTGTGTGTGCATGCTCAGTCGTGTTCAACTTTTTGCAACCTCATGGATGGCAGCCCGCCAGACTCCTCTGTCCATGAAATTTTCCAGGCAGGGATACTGGCGTGGGTTGCCATTTCCTACTCCAGGGGATCTTCCTGACCCAGGGATTGAACCCATGTCTCCTGCATCTCCTGCACTGGGAGGTGGATTCTTAACCACTGAGCCACCTGGGAAGTCCCAGAAAAGTCCCCCTCGTTCTCCTATTAGTAATAGATTTAGACTGACGTTATGTCAAACAATGTGTAACACAGAAAGGATGTATTTTCAAAAAGTGAAATAAAAAAGAAAATGAAAAATCAAAAGCAAATTGGAACAAACCCCCAAGATATAACGTTAATGAAAGAAAGACAGATGTTTCGGATAGAGCTGGACTCTTCTATCACTTCCATTATTCCTGTTTTGTTTTTGAATTAACTCAGAGGGTTCTGAGAGCCTTTACCAATATGGAGTCTATAATTTCACTGAAACTATATTTTGCAGATTTTTTGGGGGGGTTTGTTTTCAGGTGGGAAGTGGAAATATATTGACTTATTACAGATACACGCTTACAGGACATGCTGACATCTTTTAGATGCTACCTCCATTGTTTACTGTAAAAGATCATGAAACGATTTCTCCTTTAGAATTTCAGGTCATGGGCCTCTTTTTGCTGAAGCTTTGGACCTCAGAGTTCTACCCCATATGCATTATTATTTTCAAAAATTTTGAGTAGAGTGTAAATGGACATTACTTATTTTTTCACCTGCTATTTGCTTAAAACATCTCTGATTTATTAAAAGAAAAAACCCAGAAAACAGTATATTTATGCTGCCTCATGAGATAGTGCATTTTCTCTAAGTGAAAATGTTTAATATGAGTGTGGATAAAGAATGATCAGTAATATTTTAAATCAGTTTCAGCATAAAGAATTAGCTTAATCTAGGTGATAAGGAAAGTCCCTTTCAATTTGAGAATTTTGTTATATCATATGTTAAAAAATAATTTTAAATTTAAGTTTAGCTCAAATAGATGGCTTAAGGCAATGTTTTTTAACTTTTTGTGTTATTTAAAAAAATTTATTGTGAAGATTGGTTTTCTTTGAGAATATTAACTACAGATAGGGTCACCCTAATAACGGAAAAAAATTTTAAATGTTGCAAATTAGAACCCAGTCAACAGCTTTATTTTTATTGCAGTAACAATGAACAAGATTAGGCCTGTCTTGGTATTTGACATCACAAATGCTACTCTGACACCTAGTGGTTGGTTCTGATATTTTCCTAAAAGAAATCTTAAAAAATTTTTTAAGTCTTTGTAAAATAATATATGAAATATGTACTATTTAAAGTATAAGATAGCTACTTTATTCATATTTAGGATAAAATGATTCTGGTAATGATTCAATTTATATTTTTTGTGTTGTATCTTGGTAAGAACATAGTATCTAAAATGTTTTTGTTGAACAACATCAAACTGGTACAATTTAAAATTCTTAGCTCACATGTTCCTTTACAAGATGCCTCTTGCAAACTATTCTTATTTGAAAGATTAAAACAGAAACTCTCATATTACTAAAAAAATAACTTTTAGAGAGTGATAAAATCATTTCCTATAATGACATAAAAATGAACAAGTGTTAATTTGATTTAACCTAATGATGAAACTGGTGAGATGTAACAACTAGTTCAAGGGAAAAGTAGAAAAATGACACATTTATAGATAAATGACTGTGCAAATGGAGGTAAAAGTAGCTTCTTCTATAAAAGTAGCTTCTTCTATAGTGGAGTAAGGAAGTCAGTAGATCTTTCAGACAGAATTTGCATGACTACAGATAATAACCATCTTGCATTGCTATCAGCTATCTGCATTTTAGAGTAGAGAATAGCCTTCATAGAACCAGATCAGATAATCATTATATAAGAGAGCTATAGATATTTTGTCTGCCATTAAAAACATTTTTTTTTCCTGCACATTAAACAAGTTCTGTCTCTGCTTTGTGTATTTCCCTATATATAAGACTATTGCAATATGTATTGTTTAAATATAGGTTCATGATTTGAAACTAGAGTAAGTAACGAGGCACAAATAATAAGTACTGCCAGGCCTCCATATCTACGGGTTCTGCATCTGCATCTATACATGAAACCAACCTGGGCCTACTTCAAACCAACTTAAAATCTCTGGAGGTGGAATCTGGACACTGATGCTTTAAAAAAATCACCCAGATGATTTAAAGGTGCATCCAGTATTGAGAACCATTCCTTTGACAGTTATCAGATAGCTTAGTTATGATCCTTACGGACTCTAGTCCCATCTCATTAGAAAAATCACTCTTAGTATGAGATGTGGGATGTGGCTTGATGTTTTAGATATTCAAATTATGAGAATCCATACTCCTTAAGGAAACTCCTGACTATCGTTTAATTTGTCATGCACCATGCCTATAGTTAATAAAACACTTTGATCCTGTTGCATGAAAACAAATTTAGTCCTCTTTGAGAACATTTTGATCTGAGATTAACAAACTGATGTTTATTCCTTCACATGAATCTCATGAACTTGATTATTACAAAGACGACTTGGAGTGGAGCCCAGAAGGCCTTACTTCCCAGGTGGTGACATCCTACGTGACCTCGTACCTCTGTGTACTGCTTTCTACACTACCATGTTGTGGTTTATTATGGTTAAGAAACAAAACGCTTGCAAAGTAAAATCAAGTACTTTTAACCAGTGCTTCATAAACAGTTAAGTGCTACTATTTTCACCCTTCTATTTCCATAAACAACACCTTTTATGGAGGGCTTCTCCCTGATTCAAATGTTTTCATTGCAGTGTTATCAATTCTCCAGGACACAGTCTGTGTTTCTGCTCCCAGACTAGGCTCTCCCAGGCAATATCCCTCAGTTTAAGCCTTTCCCATTTGCTTCTCTAACTTGGCTTCCAAATTTTTTATTTGATTTCTCAAATGTACAGAGCAGTGAACCAACTGTACATATCGATCTGTTAATTGATAAACAGACATAGAAGAGTATTACATACCATGCCTTTGCCCCTTCAAAATAAAGTACATTGTAAAGTTTTGCTTTTAAGCTCGAATCATCTGTCCTTTTGAGTTTTCCTTTATTACCTATTTCTCTAAGCTTCCAAGGCTGATTAAAATCACTTTTAAAAAAAATGTGGTAAAATAGCATGACATCTACCAGAATCTTGTGATTCCTCATAAAGAAAAAAATGTATTTGTAGTTGTACTCATGGGCTTCCCTGGTGGCTCAGTGGTAAAGAATCCACCTGCCAATGCAGGAGACACAGGTCTGACTCCTGGGTCAGGAAGATTCCTTGGAGGAGGAAATGGCAAACCACTTCAGTATTCTTAACTAGGAAATCTCATGGACAGAGGAGCCTGCTGGGCTACAGTCCATGGGGTCACAGAGTCAGTCAGACACGACTGAACAGCAACAACAACTTGTATTCACATCTGTGTGTGGGTATTCTTTTTTAACCACACAAAGGGATTACATTTATTATGAGTTTTTGATACTGTTTTTCTAATTCTAAAATTTTTTTATATAGCTTGATAATATAAGATAGTTGAATCCATCTTTTTATGAGTGTTTTTTCCCCCCAACAGGATAAGTAAACCTGGGATTACAAATGTGCAGCAAATGAGCCACAATGTATAAATTTTAGTGGAAATTATTGTAGCCATGCTATTTAGGAAATTCAATAAGAATTAATTGATTTAAATACTTATGTTAAGCAGATTATGGTCAATTCCATTATTTTGTTTTTCTAGTGTTATCATACTATTTTGTAGATGTCTCTTAAAGCTTCATCCTGACTTAACAAGCTGTTTAGCTTTTAGCTAACCTCTCCAGGCTTAATTTTATTTGAAAAAGGACCTATGAATTTCCTTCCATTTATATGTATCTAATTCTTCAAATGTTATTATACAAATATCAAAGAATATTTGGTTAAAATATATAAGATACAAAGAATAATGTTATGATGCAAAACTGCATCTACCATACAGTTTGTAAAAATGTTTTACCATGTTCTTTAAAGTCTCCATGTGTCCCTAAATGTTCCCTTCCCTTCCTCTTTCTGCTCAGAGGAAATATTACTGTGCATTTAGAGATTATCACTCCCTTGTTTGTCCCCATAGTTTGGCCACACATGTTTGTATGATCAAACATATGTTTAACATGCTTTAAATGTTATGTAGATGCATTTATACTGTATGTTTTCCCCTTAATAATGGGTAATTTCCTTATTTTAACCCAAGGGAAGCAAGCTTATATTCATTTTGCTAATCAATCTTGGGTACCCTGTTAGACTTCCTAAATCAGGCCATGTTTTGCTTCACTCCTTAGGTGAGTAGAAACTGGAGCCTGATTCACTTTTACTTGGTTGGTATTCTAAAATCATCTATTGCTTTCTGCTTTAACTTCAATTTTGCCCTTGGCTAACCCTTATTTTCTTGTTAATTCCTCAAAGCACTTAACAATGTGTTTTCAATAGTTTATCCATATGTTTAGTAGTCGTTTGGATCAAAGACTATGTTAGGCAATTGACACAAAGTTAAATAATCATGGATCCTGATTTCTAGAAGGCTGAATCCAGACTATGAAAAGATAGTCATGTAAACAATCAAAATATTTAATGACCTTCCATCTTCAGACACAGGCTTAAAGCAAGCAAAAATAATAAGAATTAGAACATAAATTAATGAGATAGAGAACAGGAAAACGATAGAGAAAAACAAGAAATTCTACAATAACCAAAGTTGATTCTTCAAACAAAATAAAACTTATAAACCTTTAGCTGGAGTGACCAAAAATCGGGGGACAAGACTCAATGATTAGAATCAGGAATGAAAAAGGAGCTCAACCACTTTGGAAAACAGTTTGGCAGTTCATCAGAAGGTTCAACTTAGAGTTCACATGAATTCTAATCCTAGGTGTATATACTCAACTGAAATATGGAAAAGCAAAATGTGTCATAGCCATACAATGGAAGAATTTATTAAGCAATAAAGAAATGAAGTCCTGGTATGCAACAGCATGGATGAACCTTGAAATCATTACGTCCAGTGATAGAATCCAGCCACGAAAGGTCACATTTTAAAAATCCCATTTCTATGAAATGTCCAGGATAGGCAAACTTATGGAGACTGAAAGTAGATTAGTAGTTATCTAGCAAATGGCATCACACTCCAGTATTCTTGCCTAGAGAATCCCAGGCATGGGGGAGCCTGGTGGGCTGCTGTCTCTGGGGTCGCACAGAGTCGGACATGATTGAAGCAACTTAGCAGCAGCAGCAGCACTAGTTGGGGAGCTGTGGAAATAATGGGGTGACTGCAAAAGAATCTGAGGTTTCCTTTCGGTGTGACCGAAATGTTTTAAAATTGTGGTGATGGTTGAACACTGTGAATATAGTAAACATCTTTGAATAGTAAACTCTAAATGGGTGAATTGAATGGGATGTGAAATCTATCTCAATAAAGTTACTACTGAATCACCAAAGCTCGATTTCAAATTAAACATGTTTGTGGATACTTAACATCTGATCTCAGCAGACAAGGCAACTTGATCCACAGCTATCAGGTTAAATAACACATTTTTAATAGAGACAAGGGAATGACAAGTGAATTTAGATGCTTTAGGGAATAATATCAGAGAGACCTTATTCCAAAATTCCACTGTGCTCTTCTTTCAAAGTGTTTCAAAAAGAAACACTTTTTTTCAAAGAAGAAAACTTCTCCAAAATTCCACAGTGTGTTTGTCCACTGTGTAGTTCTGGTAACTCAGATAAACTTACTTCATATATTTGAAATTTAATTTTCTAATTTGTGAAATAAAAAATAATTTTTGCAAACATTTAATAAGTCAAATCATAGACCTTTTTTAGCCTAGTGTCAGGGAGGTAACTTATTACTGTAGTTATTAATTTTCTTGCTATATTTATCAAACTATTATAGACCCTATTATAGTTATAGTGACTATAGGGGTAAAAAAAATTTTTGGATATATTTTCATTCACATTCCCTCACACAAAATACAACTTTTTGGGAATTTACATCTCTTAAGTCCAACTTGATCACAGAGAAAACGCTAACAGAGCAATTCTGAACACAAAAGAAGAGGAAAAGTGTATGTAAATATTTACTTTCTATTCATTGCCCATCCTTATGCATACATTTTTCTTTTTGAACCTTGCTCTCAAACAGAATCAGAGAACATTTAGGGCAGCCAACTGCGTTTCCAACCTAGCAACCACCCTGGGAAGCTCTTGCTTGCTCTTTGACTACCACTTTGCTGCTGCTGTGATGTGCCGCTTTCCCTGGAAGCACTTCAGAACCTTTGCCTGGCGGGTTAGGCAGCAGTGAAGCAGAGAAAACAGGTGGCCTTAATGGGTAACTTAATGGTGTGTTAAGTGTTCATTTCTGCTAAACTGAACACAGGCTTTGGTGTGAGTGTCTAGTTTTATTGGGTCACTGTCAACCAACATGCATAGAGTGCTAAATTTTGAGGAAATTTGGGTTCGAGTGGAGCACAGCATGAAGAAGCCAACTACAGAGATGGTATAAGGTGACCATAGGCAGCAGGGATAGGATGTGTATCTCCTCCACCCCCAGGTATGTTTTTAAATTATAAGCATGTATCAGGTATTCTGCTGTGAAATCATTATTTCCTCCCACTGGATGAAGATTTCCTAGAAATACTGGATATTTGGTGGCTCAGCTGGTAGAGAATCTGCCTGCAATGTGGAAGACCTGGGTTCGATCCCTGGGTTGGAAAGATCCCCGGGAGAAGGGAACGGCTACCCACTCCAGTATTCTGGCCTGGAGAATTCCATGCACTGTATAGTCCATGGGGTCACCAAGGAGTCGGAAAGGACTCAGGAACTTTCACTTTCACTTTTCAGAAATACTATCTTATTTTGCTTTGCTAGGCTTCCCTGAAGGAAAAAATATCCAATAATTATAAAAATTTTTAAATAGAAGTGCTCCTCTTTTAATAGAAAAGGAGCACTAGCATATTTATTATTTTATGAAATGCTTTTAAATATGTGATTTTCAAAACAAAATTAAAAATATAAAGAGTTTTAAGAATAAAGATGGTGTGTGTGTGTGTACAATGGAAGATTATTCAGTCATAAAAAAGAATGAAATCTTGACACTTGTGACCATATGAATGGACCTGGAAGGCATTACACTAAGTGAAATGTCAGAAAAAGACAAATACCATAGAGTCTCTTTTATATGTAAGATTAAGAAAATGGAGTTCATGTAAATAGGGAACAGATTGGTGGTTGCCTGAGGTAAGAAGTGTGGGTGAGTAAAATGGGTGAAGGAAGTCAAAAGGTACAAATTGCCAGTTATAAAGTGAATAAGTCACAAGGATGTAATGTACAGCATGGTGACTACAGTTAATAATGCTATATTACACATTTGAAAGTAAGAGATACTTGAATATTCACATAAGATGAAAAAAAAATTGTAACTATGTATGGTGATGGATGTTAACTGGATTTTTGTGGGGATTATTTTGCAATATATACAAATATTGAATCATTACATTGTACATCTGAAAGTAGTATAATGTTATGTCGCTTATACTTCAAAAAATACCTCACAACTTCTCAGTAAAAAACTTGAAAAAAAATTTTGCTTAATTTAAATATAGTTTTTTTATTCTTAACAAAAGATTCATTTATATAATTTTGTCCCATTATAAGAAAAATTTTAAATGAAATTTGGTTATTTCTTAAAACAAAAAAACAAAAAAAAAGAGTTTTAAGTATATGAAGTATATTTCATACACTTAAACAATGGTAAGTCCATTGCTTACTATATGTGCATAATACTTTTTGAAAGATGAAGAAACAAGCCATGATTTCATTACCTGCTGCTAAGTCACTTCAGTCGTGTCCGACTCTGTGCAACCCCATAGACGGCAGCCCACCTGGCTCCCCCGTCCCTGGGATTCTCCAGGCAAGAACACTGGAGTGGGTTGCCATTTCCTTCTCCAATGCATGGAAGTGAAAAGTGAAAGTGAAGTCGCTCAGTCATGTCTGACTCTTCGCGAACCCACAGACTGCAGCCCACCAGGCTCCTCCATCCATGGGATTTTTCAGGCAAGAGTACTGGAGTGGGGTGCCATTGCCTTCTCCAATATTTCATACACTTAAACAATGGTAAGTCCATTGCTTACTAGATGGGCATAATACTTTTTGAAAGATGAAGAAACAAGCCATGATTTCATTACCTAAGCACCCCCATCTTTGAAAATAGACTGCTGATATGTTAGTGAAATCATAACTTTAGGATTTATTTGCGATGTTTGAGTAATAAGAAAAAACAAAACATTAAAAATATGGACTTGTTAAAAAATATTAACAGTGACCTTGGTGTGATTACCATATTATGGTTGACAAAGTACTATTAGATAAAGGGGAATGACACATGGGGAAAAAATACATGCTGTATTTTCACTCATATTCTCACAAGCCCAAATACTGAAAGTCAGTGCTGTTCCCCATGATTATCAAGTGAAAATTATAAATAAAATAATCATGATTATATATATATATGATACACTTTTTTCCACTTGAAAGGCTCTAATTACCCACTGAAATCTTAGTATAGATTTTATACTAATTGTAATAGCAGTGGAGTGATGGGAATTTTTATAACAATAGCATGAAGATGCTAAGTATACTATGAAAGAAAAGTTTATAAATTCTACCTCTAAGATTTTAAAAAACATAAAAGTATAATAGTAAATATTCTGTTCAATTATCTGATCAGAATAACGGTATTTTATACAGACACCTTTATGAGTAGTCACTCCCTCTTCCTCAGAGGGAGGTGGGATTCTTCTTTCTTTCCTCGAAAGGCTCCAGGGTTCGTGAAAGTTCTCAGAAAGGTACCAAGATCCTGGAAAAAAAATCCAAGGATTTATTAAAGTTCCCAGAAGGATCTGGGCACCAGAACTGGGCTAGGATTGTTACATTGGAAATATTATAACACAACAGAAGGCAGGTCTTGGGGACTCATAAAGTTTTGAAGTAAATCCACAGCTTAAACCGCTGGACAACTTGGGAAAATAAGATGAGAAATTTGGACTGTTTTGACCATCAAAATCAAAATCTAAGTAAGTACAAGTCAGACTATTAAAAGCCATCAAGGTATCTGCTACTATTAAAATGAAGAAATCTTTCTGTGAAAGGAATAACAGGTGTGTTGCTAATGGGCAATTTGCAGCCAAAGCTGCAAAAGTGGTGGGCATGAGTCAGATGCTTAAAAGCTCTTAGCACACTGGTTACCCAAACTTAAGGCTCCCGAGCTAAGACAAATCATGGAAGAGGCAAGGTTAACACTAGGTCACCTCACAACTTGAATAAAATTTTCATGCAGTAAGGCACATTGTTCAGCTCAGTTCAGTCACTCAGTCATGTCTGACTCTTTGTGACCCCGTGGACAGCAGCATGTCAAGCTTCTCTGTCCATCAACAACTCCTGGAGCTTGCTCAAGCTCATATCCTTCAAGTCGGTGATACCATCCAACCATCTCATCCTCTGTCATCACCTTCTCCTCCTGCCTTCAATCTTTTATAGCATTAGGGTCTTTTCCAGTGAGTCAGTTTTTCCCATCAGGTGGCCAAAGTACAGGAGTTTCAGCTTCAGCATCAGTCTTTCCAATGAATATTCAGGACTGATTTCCTTGAGGGTTGACTGGTTGGATCTCCTTGCTGTCCAAGGGACTCTCAAGAGTTTTCTCCAACATCACAGTTCAAAAGCATCAATTCTTCAGTGCTCAGTTTTCTTTATGGTCCAACCATCAAATCCATACATGACTGCTGGAAAAACCATAGCTTTGACTAGACGGACCTTTGTAAACAAAGTAATGTCTCTGCTTTTTAGCATGCTGTCTAGGTTGGTCATAGCTTTTCTTTCAAGGAGCAAGCGTCTTTTAATTTCATGGCTGCAGTCACCATCTGCAGCGATTTTGGAGACCAAGAAAATAAAGTCCATCACTGTTTCCACTGTTTCCTCATCTGTTTGCCATGAAGTGATGGGACTAGATGCCATGATCTTTGTTGTTTGAATGCTGAGTTTTAAACCAGCTTTTTCACTGTCCTCTTTCACGTTCATCAAGAGGCTCTTTAGTTCCTCTTCACTTTCTGCCTTTAATGGTGGTGTCATCTGCATATCTGAGGTTATTGATATTTCTCCCTGCAATCTTGATTCCAGCTTGTGCTTCATCCCGTCTGGCATTTCACATGGTATAGTCTGCATATAAGTTAAATAAGCAGGGTGGCAATATACAGCCTTGACGTACTCCTTTCCCAGTTTGGAACCAGTCTGTTGTTCCATGTCTGGTTCTAACTGTTACTTCTTGACCTGCATACAGATTTCTCAGGAGGCAGGTAAGGGGGTCTGGTATCCCCATCTCTTGAAAAATTTTCCAGTTTGTTGTGATCCACAGAGTCAAGGGCTTTGGCATAGTCAATAAAACAGAAGTAGATGTTTTAGAGAAATGCAAATCAAAACCACAATGATGTACCATCTCACACCAGTCAGAATGGCTGCGATCCAAAAGTCTACAAGCAATAAATGCTGGAGAGGGTGTAGAGAAAAGGGAACCTTTTTACACTGTTGGTAGGAATACAAACTAGTACAGCCACTATGGAGAACAGTGTGAAGATTCCTTAGAAAACTGGAAATAGAACTGCCATACGACCCAGCAATCCCACTGCTGGGCATACACACCGAGGAAACCAGAATTGAAAGAGACACGTGTACCCCAATGTTCATTGCAGCACTGTTTATAATAGCCAAGACAAGGAAGCAATCTAGATGTCCATCAGCAGATGAGTGGATAAGAAAGCTGTGGTACATATACACAATGGAATATTACTCAGTGATTAAAACAAATACATTTGAATCAGTTCTAATGAGGAGGATGAAACTGGAGCCTATTATACAGAGTGAAGTAAGTCAGGAAGAAAAACATCAATACAAAATACTAACACATATATATGGAATTTAGAAAGATGGTAATGATGACCCTATTTGTGAGACAGAAAAAGAGACACAGATGTATAGAACAGTCTTTTGGACTTGGTGGGAGAAGGCAAGGGTGGGCTGATTTGAGACAATAGCATTGAAACATGTATATTATCATATGTGAAACAGATCTTCAGTCCAGGTTCGATGAATGAGACAGGGGGCTCAGGGCTGGTGCACTGGGATGATCCTGAGGGATAGGATGGGGAGGGACGTGGGAGCGGGGTTCAAGATGGGGAACAAATGTAAACCCATGGCTGATTCATGTCAATGTATGGCAAAAACCACTACAGTGTTGTAAAGTAATTAGCCTCCAATTAAAATAAATAAATTAAAAAAAAAAGAAGTAGATGTTTTTCTGGAACTCTCTTGCTTTTTCGATGATCTAATAAATGTTGGCAACTTGATCTCTGGTTTCTCTGCCTTTTCTAAATCCAGCTTGAACATCTGGAAGTTCTTGGTTCACATACTGTTGGAGCCTTGCTAGGAGAATTTTGAGCATTAGTTTGCTAGCATGTGAGATGAGTGCAATTGTGCAGTAGGTCGAACATTCTTTGGCACTACCTTTCTTTGGGAGTGGAATAAAAACTGACCTTTTCAGTTTTGTGGCGACTACTGAGTTTTTCAAATTTGCTGTCATATTTAGTGCAGCACTTTCACGGCAACATCTTTTAGGATGTGAAATAACTCAGCTGGGATTCCATCACACCACAAAACCGCCAACTCAGAGACTCATCTCTCATAGGTATTAATATGGCTCAGAGACCTAACACTTAGCCAAGGAAATAGGGTTCTTAAGTTTCAAAGAATTGAGCATGCCACCTTCTGGCACACGCCCTTATTTTATATCTAGGAACTGTGGTAACAGAAGCTATAGATATCCACAGAAATGGTAAAATCTTATAAAGAAAAGCTAAACTTATAATGGCTATTATGGAGAATGTTCCATTTAGACAAAATTGTTCATTTAAGAAATGCACTTGAAAGTAGGGGTTTCAAATAAACAAGCAAATTAATTGACATTCAAAAGCCACTGAAAAGCTGAAAAATTCCAAAATAGCTTCATTGACAGATTCACTGCAAAAGGCTTAAGGAAAACTAGACACAGAGGTATCTAAAACAAAAGACTAAGACTGATGTGACTCCTATTACTTGCCTCTACCCTCCTTCTAATCTTCTGTCTGAATTGCCTTTCCACCTCAAAGAGACCAAAAGATAACAAAGAAAAGTCCACCAAGTTAGTGGCTTGACAAATGCAACAGCTCCAAGACCAGAAATCTAAAACACCAGGGACTCCCCCGCTGCACCCTCCTGGGGTCTGCCATCTAAATCCTGGCCCAGAAACCAGTGCCTTGTTTGCATTCAATGGAGACACCGGAAAAAAAAAAAGTTCTGAAAAGATTTTGTCAATTCTTTCATACCAACACAAATGCTCCTCAAAAAAGGGCTCTCATATGGGCCTCTCCCAGTATTCATGGGACTCTGAGGGATTTCCCCATGAGCTGCTACCAGATATTCTTTTAAATAGCCAAGGGGAAATAAAAATTAAAAGTAATGGAAAATCTCACCAAATCCTGGTAGATACCAGGGCTACACTCTTTACTTTACATCCCACTAGCTTTGGAAGCCCACAGATGAGATCCTGAGAAAACTGGGAGAAGTCAGTGAAGGGTGAGAATTCTTACCAGGGTCAGCCCTGATGGAACTCTGCAGGGTTGGTGGACAATGGAGGTGATAAGGTTAGTTAGTATCTTGGAACCCATACAATGGAGGCTGGCCCAGTGGTCCAGTCTACATCACGAGACTAAACCCAAGTCAGCCTGCACTTAAGGGAAATGCCTGTCAGTGAATCCTAACATACACCAATCACAGTAGTCCCACTCAGCTAAGCTAGCTCACAGTACCCTAGAAAACAGGATATGCTAGCCTTATAAGGAAACCCCCCACCTCCTGGCCAGTCATGCCCTATTCTGCATTTCCTCTTCCAACACCTATAAAACTGGCTCTTGCCCAAAATCCCCAGGGGAGAGTGCTCCACTGCTTGTGAGACACTACTCCCCCAGTTCATGGATTGCTTTCCCTTAGAAGAAGTGAGGCAGAAACTGCTAGACAGTATAAGACTTTGAAGAACTCAATTCCTTGTTTTAATTTCAATTATTCTCTTCTCAAATAAACATCTCACTCTTTGTTCCAATTTCCTGGCATTCAGAGGAATGCCGCCCTGGTCTGGAGGACCATAAAACATTCAGACCCAGGACAAAACAATCATTAACTGCTGTTCAGTTTACCAAGGAAAAAAACTCCAAGAAGACCATTAGCTCTTAAAACATACATTTGGTCCCTAAATCATAGTCTGGAGTCTTAAAAAAGTGTCAAGAGATGGCGTTGCAATGTCTGGAGAAACAGAAACTAGGGGATCCAAGAAAGTCATAAAATTGAAACTGGACTTTCCAACATTTAAACTAATTGGTCAAAAATGACATATATTAAAGTCATAAGCCAAACAAAAATGTACAGATCAATATGTTAGGTAGTTAGAATAAGAAAAAAAGAGTCCAAAATAGCAGTGACTAAAAGACAAAGAAAGGAAAAAGCCTATGAAAATAGAACAAAAGAAGGTCTGAGGACCAGAGTGAGAACCTCAGGTGAAACAAAGAGCCCTCCTGGCTAATCCAATTTAATAGGGCAGGCTCAGGGAGAGGAGAAAAAACATATACAAAGAGACAAAATTGAGCTGCTCTCTTCTCTTTGCTTCTTTTGGGTCAGCCCACCCTCACGCCTCAAGGATGTATTTTCCTTTGCTTGCCAAATAAAACTGAGCTGTAACCAACTGTAACATGGGTCTGCCATTTAATCTGAACTATAACCGAGCTGTAACACTGGTCCATAGGTCGCTTCAAATTTTTGCTGCAGTGAGACAGAACCAGGGAAATCACACACTCCCCCAACAAATACTAAAGATATAAAACTGCTGTAATCCCCGCCTTTTGGGGGCTCTTCATCTCCTCTCAGTGACAAGCTTAGGACTTTCTGTCTCTATCTTATAAAATAAACTTTGCCTGTGTGAGTGTTTGTGAGTTTTCAAATTCATACTTTGGCTCCATGAACAGAACTCGGGTTTCACACACATTTCAAAAGGACATCAAACCTGTTACTAAATTGTTTTAGTTTTGTCATTTGATGGGAGGTAAAATTTCACCTTGCCCCTTCCTCTGGGGTTCCCATTAATCATTAACCCTTCCTATCCCAAGGAAAGCTATTGTCTTCCTGTGTGTCTCATTTGTGTCCTGAGTACTTGGCTTGCCTTTCTGTCTGCTTAGGGCATGCAGGTTTTTGGTTCTTGCATATGCAAGCAGCTCAGCTGCAAGTGTGAGGGGCCCAAAAATATGGCTAGACAGAAATGTAGGTTTAATGACATTTGCAGCCAGCATCCTATCAACTGCTGCCAGTTCTTTAGGGATCTAAGTCTATCTTTCTTTTGGCTATCTTTGGGAGTAGATCTGGATATTGGGAGGATAGTTTCTTCTGCATCCTCTCTGGGAGTGCCTGTTTCATCCATGGGGCCATTCAATGCTGCCAAGAATATTTACTATTTGTACCAGCTGAAATCTGAAAGGATATTTGAAAGAATTTTTTAAAAAACTTAAATAGCTCTATAGTCAGGAGTTAGTAAAATTGGAAGTTGGTACTCTAGAGACTGATAGAAACATTTTTAAGGTCTTCTTCCCTAGGCTAAATGAAACTATGTAACTAGAGGGAAAGAAAACCTTTTCTAAGACAAATGGCTCTAAACTTGGAACATAGGAATATTTTTTTTCTATCTTAATGAAGATGCCCCTGATATAAAGAAGCAAATTGTAGATAACATAGTTAGATGGAAGGATCAGTGCCTTGGAATCATTCAGGTTGCAATCCTATTCTTTGAGAAATTAGAAACAGCTGTTCTTCTCTGTTATAGAACCAGAGGTGTGGCTCCAGAAGCAATTAAAAATCCACCTTATTATTTTTAACAACCTTCAGTCAGTTCAATCACTCAGTCATGTCCGACTCTTTGTGACCCCATGGACTGCAGCACGCCAGGCTTCCCTGTCCATCACCAACACCTGGAACTTACTCAAACTCATGTCCATTGTGTTGGTGATGCCATCCAACCATCTCATCTTCTGTTGTCCCCTTCGCCTCTGGCCTTCAATCTTTCCCAGTGTCAGGGTCTTTTCCAATGAGTTAGTTCTTCACATCTGGCGGCCAAAGTATTGGAGCTTCTGCTTCAGCTTCAGTCCTTCCAATGAATATTCAGGACTGATTTCCTTGAGGATTGACTGGTTGGATCTTTTTGCAGTCCAAGGGACTCTTAAGAGTCTTCTCCGATACCACAGTTCAAAAGCATCAATTCTTAGGTGCTCAGCTTTCTTTATAGTCCAACTCTCACATCCATACATGACTACTGGAAAAACCATTGCCTTGATTAGACGGGCTTTTGTTGGCAAAGTAATGTCTCTGCTTTTTAATATGCTGTCTAGGTTGGTAATAGCTTTTCTTCCAAGGAGCAAGCATCTTTTAATTTCATGGCTGCAGCCACCATCTGCAGTGATTTTGGAGCCCCCAAAATAAAGTTTGTCACTGTTTTCACTGTTTCCCCATCTATTTGCCATGAAGTAATGGGACCAGATGCCATGATCTTAGTTTTCTGAATGACGAATTTTAAGCCAACTTTTTCACTCTCCTCTTTCACTTTCATCAAGAGGTTCTTTAGTTCTTATTTGCTTTCTGCCATAAGGGTGGTGTCATCTGCATATCAAGTTATTGGTATTTCTCCCAGCAATCTTGATTCCAGCTTGTGCTTCCTCCAGGCCAGCATTTCTCACCATGTACTCTGCATATAAGTTAAATAAGCAGGGTGACAATATACAGCCTTGACACACTCCTTTCCTGATTTGGAACCCATCTATTATTTCATGTCCAGTTCTAACTGTTGCTTCTTGACCTGCATACACATTTCTCAGGAGGCAGGTCAGGTGGTCTGGTATTCCTATATCTTTAAGAATTTTCCACAGTTGTTGCGATACCAACCCTAAACTTCCCCTATTCGTTACAAAGGCTTGTAGGTATTATATAAATTCTGGCCTTAGGAAACAAAAGTTCTTCTTGGAGAACCAGCATTCTTTCTCTGTGTTTTTGAGATGCAAATATTCTACCTGGTCTTCTATAGAAATGAGGGATATCTCTTTGAAATGCAAACTTCAGGAAGGTCATTCTTATCAGAAGGGGGAAGAAGGGGAAACACAATTTGGAAACTAGCCAGGGACTTCCCTGGTGGCCCAGTGGTTAAGAATCTGCCTGCCAATGCAGAGGACATGGGTTCAGTCCCTGCCTGGTCCAGAAAGATCCCACATGCTTCAGAGCAACTAAGCCCATGCTACTGCTACTGCTACTGCTAAGTCACTTCAGTCGTGTCCGACTCTGTGCGACCCCAGAGACGGCAGCCCACCAGGCTCCCCCATCCCTGGGATTCTCCAGGCAAGAACACTGGAGTGGGTTGCCATTTCCTTCCCCAATGCATGAAAGTGAAAAGTGAAAGTGAAGTCACTCAGTCGTGTCCGACTCTTAGGGAACCCATGGACTGCAGCCTAGCAGGCTCCTCTGCCCATGGGATTTTCCAGGCAAGAGTACTGGAGTGGGGTGCCATTGCCTTCTCCGAATGCACCACAACTATTGAGCTGGAGTGCTGCAACTACTGAAGCCCTCAAACCTAGAGCCTGGCTCTGTAACAAGAGAAGCCCCTGCCTGCTGCAACTAGAGAAAGCCTGTGTGCAGCAAGACCAGGGCAACCTAAAATAAACAATAAATAAATAAAATAATTAATTGAAAAAAGAAACTAGGCAATGAAAAACCTTAAGTTTTCTCTACCAAAATTAGTAAAAAGTTTCAAGTCATCTGAGCAGGTAACCTTAACTTATTCCATCTACTAGAAATGCAACTTGGATTCAACTTTTTAAAAATAAAGTAGTGAGTCTTGCATTGTCATCTCATGGCTACAATTTTAAGCTGAAAGCTATAAGATCTTTTTTGAGTGTGTTCCTCTGTATGTTTATGAAACTGAACTGGACCCCATCAGGCCCCCCTGGGCATAAACGCCCTTCTGCCCTCCACTTCCACTTGTTTGTAGGAAATGAGCTTCATTCAGCATCCTTGACCTTCCCTCATTTCCAAACAACAGATTCAAGCTCTTTGCTGGGAAAGACTGAAGGCAGGAGGAGAAGGGGACAACAGAGGATGAGACGGTTGGATGGCATCACCAACTCAATGGACATGAGTTTTAGCAAGCTCCAGGAGATGGTAAAAGACAGAGAAGCCTGGTGTGCTGCAGTCCATGGGGTTGCAAAGAGGGGGACACAAGTTAGCAACTGAACACCACCAACAACAAATGAGGGAAATGGAGGGAATATAGAAATAAAGGAGGATCAGTCAAGAAAAAAAAAGCACAACCTTGAGGCAGGGTCCTGGTTCCTCCTCAAGGAATATACATAACAATATCTTTGAACTATTCTGTAGGAACTAAAGCCTCTACCCACGTGGACGATGGTAACTTCAGGCTGAGCACAAGATGTCTGGAACACCACTCTTACTTACCGCCAACCTGTCAGAAAAAAGTCACAATATCCTGGAGCCCTCACCTCAGATTTTTCCTATAAAAACTTTTCTCTCAAAACCATCAGGGAGTTTTGGGTATTTGAACATGATCCACCTATTCTCCTTGTTTGGCTCTGCAATAAATCATTCTCTTCTCCAAAATCCTTTGTTTTGGTTTGTTTGGCCTCACTGTGCATTAAGCATTCAGACATGTGCTAACAAAAAGAGCTAAATTTGTTCACACCTATGTAACTTTTTGTATTTTTAAAACTCTTCTATTTTTTTCTACAGTTAAATAGATAATTAAGTATTATGTCATAATGACCTATGATCCTATTGATCAAATACACCTTTTGACATTTTGACTACTTCCCCAAATCAAAGTCTAAACAATCTTTTTGACTTCAAAGTCACTTTGAGATTTCCCAGAGGAACCCTGGAAAATATCAAAGGATTTGTCTCTTACCCTGCTAAACTAATTTGGTTTATTCGATATGTTAAATTACATAGGAAGCACTGTCAAGTAAAAAGTGATGTTTAATCTTCTTAAATCATATTTGTATAGGTATATGTTATTAATATGTTTTCCAAAAATATATAACATTTCTAAAATTGTTATTTCCTAGTATAATGTTTTCAGTCATAATTCCAGTTATCTTAAAATGTGTGTTACAGAAACAAGCAAATTCCCTTGTTAATTCCATTGCAACAAACTCTTAATAGATCTTTAACAATGGAAATGTTCAAGTCTTTTGTCATTCACAGACTGTTAATGTATCCTGATTCTTTTGCAAAAGCGAGATTTATGGAAAGGACCTACCAAGTATTCTTGACCACTGACACTGCTGCCAGCTTACAAGGTATCAAGCCTTTGGGGCATATTTCACAACTGAAGAAGGCTCTGCTTGCTATCTGATTCTGTGCAAATGCTGAAGATCTGAAAATCAAACTGACCAAGAAGAGAAGTAGCCCACATCTAGGTAGACTGCTTCTTCCCAAGGCATCAGATCAAGAGGATCAAGAATGCTTCTTTCTATTCCTCCTTCCCTTTCTGACCATCTTTTTCTTAATTCTTATACTGTGACGGTCTTTATAATTCTTCGTCCACCGCCTTCTTCCTTGCCCTGGTCTTCCTTGGTGACTCAGTTGGTAAAGTCTGCCTGCAAAGTGGGAGACCTGGGTTCAATCCCCGAGCCCGGAAGATCCCGAGGAGAAGGAAATGGCAACCCTCCCCAGTGCTCTTGCCTGGAAGATCCCATGGACAGAGGAGCCTGGGGGGCTGCAGTCCATCGGGTCGCAAAGAGATAGACATGACTGAGTGACTAACAGTTTCACTTTCCTTGCCCTGGGCTGAAAGGATAATGCTGTTGTTCAGGTATCTCTAGCTATGCAAAGGAGAGCAATCTAACCTCCAATTGACACACTACTATGTTGGTGACCCTATAGTTCTTTCTGCCAGTGACAAACCATTCCCCGATTTCTAATGCCTCAGTTTCTCTGGAACACACTCTGTGGATAAACAATTATGGAGAAATAGAGATATGGTTACACAAAACACACAAACAGGCCAACTGGCTTAAAGAAATAGCCCCTGTTTGGGATCACTGCTTGGCTTACTTGATTCTAGCTGGCTTGGGTCATAGGGACTCTGGCTCAGGAATGGTCTCTAAACCACAGACATGGTTTTATTGCTAATAATTATTATTGTCTCCCTAATATATTACATTCTCTCAAAAGTTTTAAATGCATGAAGGCAGCCATTGATCAGCCTACAGATGGTTTCCATCTGACTGGAATGAAAAAATAGAACATAAAAGTGTAACCAGCTCTAAGAATAGGAGCCTGACATCATCTCTTGTGGATGACACACCAAGACCCAAAGAAGCAAAGGTAATCAAGGGTAGCAGTAAGACCAGTATTTCTGATCAATTGTCTTGAATGGTCAAGAGAATGATCATAGAAAGGAAACCTTAAATAACTTTATATGAGCAATATGAAGCCAACTCTGCCGAGGGTACCACATCAACAGAACCAAAACTGAGATAATTTTTGTGTTCCTGTAAGCACTCAGAGCAGAAATACAGTATATTCAGTCAACCCAGATGCCACCCTAGCTCACTTCAGACAAAGTTGACTATGTGGCCTCAGCAAAGCAGATTATTTTCTATTTGTCTCTTCCTTGTTCTATATTCTCCTTCCTATAAAGGCTTCTTGCCTTGTGCCCCATTTTTTGGTTCTCAAAAAGGAGACTGTCTATTTTATGAAGTGTTAAGATTTGTTTGTATCAACTAAACTATCTTCTTTAATCATTCTTTTAACCAAAGGTAACTTATTAAATCATATATGAATAAAAATAATATACATATAACAAGTCATTATAAATCTGTCTCAGAACTCCTCATTTTGAGCACCACTGCTCAAGGTGTTCACAAAAGCTGAGGTGTAGTCAGCGAGTCTTTAATTGAAATGAACACATGCTGGCATTTCATATTAGCACACAATCTGTCAAAATTTGCACTTTTGGCCCAACAAATATTTTCCACAAGATTTTAGTAAGCAATTTCTGTTAGTCTGTACCTCAGAATGCAGTGGTTTGGGGACAGTTATTCTGATATCATTGTGTTTGATGAAGCAACCATTTACACATGACTTGGGGTGTATTCTAGTATTTTCAGAGTAATTCAATTATTAATAGCATTATGAAGCTTTTCACTGCACAGGCACGACTTGTGTCTTAATGAAAATAAAAGAGAATCCTCTTCGTGGTACACTGTACAATTACCTTATTGTTGAATAATGTCAAGGAATGATACCTTAATGATTTGCAAGAATGAAAGTTTAAAATTCCAAACCATAATTTAAATCCATTGATTGAATTTAAGGAAAATTCCATGAGGGATCCAACATAATACTCATAAGCATGACACACTTTAATATTTATGGGTAAAAGTTATGAATAGAATATATACTCGCATTGTATAGAGCAAGGTATGAATTATGTACCATTTAAAATATTTATGAACATCACAGAGGTATCTCCAGAAAAATGTCAAATCCTAGGAATTAATTTATTGTCAGAGTAATCAAGGTTAAACTGCCTTAGGAGGGAAACAAAACCTTTTCCTTTCAGCCTAGGTAACAATCCGAGGTTTAAGTCTGTGCAGTGTGTGTGTGTGTGTGTGTGCGAGTGTGTGTGTGTGTGTGCTCATTGCTTATGAGTAGGGGACATGTTTTAGTAGCAAAATATAATAGTAAAACTGTTCTTCTACCCATTAACAATAGGACATGAACACTTGCCTGGAACCTTTCTATTGTGGAAAACTACCAAGTCTCAAATCTGGGGGAGTACACTGTTTTCCTTACCAATAGTTTTTTTGTAGACTGATGTTTCTGGTAGTGTTGACACAGCACAACCATTACAAAAGATTGGCCCAACTAACCACTACATTTTTTTCAATTTTGATCTAACCTCTGTTACCACGGAAGGAAAATGGCAACTCTCCTTCTTCTCCGTAACTGTAAATAAATTAGGTTTTAAGAAATTCCAGCTGGGACTTATTTGACTTTCTATGTCCTGTAGAGAGCTTGGCTTAAAATATTATCCATGGACTTCCCTGGCGTTTCAGTGGTTAAGGCTGTGCTCCCAGTGAGGGGAGTGGGTTGGATCCCTGTTTGGAGAAAGAAGATCTTGTATGCCACCTAGTACAGCCAAAAAAAAGGAAATGTAACCCAGTTTGTACTGCCACTAAAAGTCTCTGGATAAAATAAATGAATGAAAGTCCTTGGAATTTTTCTAAATCAGGGAGAATCTACTACGTATTCAGAAGTAATGTTTTATTACTTAAGTATAATATCTAGTGAATCATTATTTAAATATCACTCCCATGTTTACCTGAAAATTCCTTTGTTTAGTATTTCAACTCTGAGACATTTTATTTATTATCAAAATAATACATGTTTATTCATAAAGCATACTGCATTTACAATGGAAGAATTCTTACCTTGACATCTATAAGCACGTACAAATTGGTGTTTAGAGGTTTAATAGTAAGTCAACCCTAGTGATTTTAAAACATATAGTGACAATGCTGTAGTATTATGCATTTTGAGTAGGAGACAATTATGCAGCTAAAAATTTAAAATTACTCAATTGTAGCCACTAGATGGCAGTATAAGTCTTTGGATGCTCTCAATATGAAATACAACGTGAACAATTTAAACATTTTATGTTTCATAACAGCTTTCACTAAATCACCCCAAAAGGAAAAATCAGAGGCAAAAGTCACTGTTACAGTATAAAGTATTTCTGAGTTTTGTCCCACTCTGATTTGGCATTTTTCTTTGCGAAATTAAACAAATAATTATCTAGTAAATTTTAGCTACAGTTAATAACTTGGGCTTCCCTGGTGGCTCAAACAGTAAAGAATCAGTCCTGCAGTACAAGAGACCCAGGTTTGATCCCTGGAGCAGGAAGATCCCCTGGAGAAGGAAGTGGCTACCCACTCTAGTTTTCTTGCCTGGAAAATCCCATGGTCAGAGGAACCTGATGGGTTACATACAGTCCATGGGATCCTAAAAAGTTGGACATGATTGAGCAACTAACACTTTATTTTATTGTACTTATTCATTAAATATAAAAACAGCAGAATGTATTCATTACTATTATATTCAACAATGATGTCTGAAAAATTATTAAGGATTATTATTCTTTAATATACACTGTACTTTCAGTGCTGTCATTAAGTTACATCAATGAAAAAAAGTTGCTCTTTTAAAAAATGTATGAGCATACTAGCTGCAAATAAAGTGTTACCTTATACTTATATGGTAATCAAATGTAAAGGTTTAGACATTTGATTCAATGATGGACAGAGCTCACATTCTCCAAATCCCATACAAATGATAAAAGAAACAAAAATGAGAAGTATCTATAGCACTGTTGGAAAATATGAGATGTTGCTAGTGTGACAGAGCTAACTGATGAATGGTTGAAAACTATAAAGTAGATGGAATTCAATGGAAAGAAAAATTTCTAAAGTATATACAGTTGTCCCTTGATATTCATGGGGGATTGGTACCAAGACGCCCTGCAGATAACAATGTTTGTGGATGCTTAAGTCCTTTATATAAATCGGTGTGTACCGGCATACAATTTACACACACCCTCCCATACATGTGAAATGATCTCTGGTGCTTAGTCAGTCAGTCGTGTCCGACTCTGAGACCCCGTGGACTGCAGCCTGCCAGGCTCCTCTGTCCATGGGGATTCTCCAGGCAAGAATACTGGAGTGGGTTGCCAGGCCCTCCTCCAAGGGATCTTCCCAACCCAGGGATCAAACCCAGGTTCCCCACATTGCAGGCAGATTCTTTACCGTCTGAGCCACCAGGGAAGCCTGGTGAAGTCTTTGGCACATGAATGAATTCTATCTGCCAGTCCTCTCCAGGATATCTTCCTGTATGCTATAAGCCTGGGAGAGCTGACTGGTTGTTACAGGGATTATTCTTTTGACAGACTTCACATCCTTTAACAATTTGGCTTATAGCTTTTATTAATCCTTTTCCCTTAAAAGACTCTTAGCAAGTTGGTAACCATTTTCAATTCGCAAATGGAAAGTTTGATGTAGAGTTTTAAGAATTTTCCATTGGGTGCTAGAGGACAATACAAGTTTTTCATCTTCTGTTTAAAGCCATCCAGAGGTGAGTACACTATCTCCATGAGAAAGAGAGTGCTGAAGTTCCTTAGGTTTAATACTGGGGTTTTAAGTCAGTGGGGATTTTATCCCAGAGGAGGGGAGCCTGAGTATTAAAAGTCTGGGTGGCTGCCTTTTTCGCTAGTCGGTTGGCTCGCCTATTTCCCTCTGCTATGTCAGAATCATCCCTCTGATGGCCCTGGCAGTGTATTACTGCCACTTCTTTGGGTAGTTTAATTGTCTTTGGGTAGTTTAATTGTATCTAAGAGGCACATAATATCTTGGTAGTATTTTAATGGGACTGCCATCTGAGGTTTTAAAGTTTCTTTCCTTCCAGATAGCAGCGTGAGCCTAAAGGACTAAGTACACATATTTAGAGTCAGTATAGATAGATGTTCAGTCTCTTATCAGTCCCCAGCTCTTGGCCCCGGTTAAAGCAATCAAGATGATCTAGAGAAATGATCTCTAGATTACTTACAATACCTAATATGATGTAAATAGCTGTAAATACAATGTAAACACTATTTAAATAGTTGCCAGCATGAGGAAAATACAAGCTTGGGAATTTTCTGTTTTTTTTTTTCTTTTAATATTTTTGATCTGAGGTTGGTTGAATCCTCTCATGTGGACCCATGGATATAGGGGGCTAATGTTATGTGTGCTGAGGAATCAAACTCAGGCCAAGAACATGGGCACCAGGGAAGTGAATAGTTTCTTTGCCCCAACATCATGGAAAAAGCCGAGTCTGGGAGCATGAAAGGGGAGTCTAACAAGTAAGGGGATTTAGAGACTGTGGAACCATGAGGATACACAGCCACATGCAAGAAGAATAGCTGGCTGTGGGGCTTAGTTACAGATTAAAGCTGGCCCCCCAATTTTCTCTATATTAAATAAATGATGCACCTTGGCAGATCCTACTTTGGGTACTGAAGTTGGAAGAAGACTCTGGTTATATATAAAGTATTTCAGGACCACTACAAAGTATTTATGAAATGAAATTACTTCTGTGACAAGAAGGGAGAGTTCCAGAGTCTAACATAGGCACTTATTTTGTAGTTGTAACAACTGTGTTCTGGGTCAACAAATATTGTAGTTCACACTTCTGTGAGTGACAATGCTAAGAGAACTTTGGTTTCCTTAAAAGGGCAATGTGGCGAAGCAAAGACACTAAGTCTCTTACAGAGTATTCTTCATTAGAAGTGCCAAGTTTCAAAATATCTTCATTTCTTGAACTATACAATTCAACTTTTCCTTTTTTAAAACAACTTAACTATTCATTACCATCATATTTAAAATAAGAAATAACTTTTACTCAATGGATTTGTCAAAAAACTTAAGTATTACCAGGAGATTACTAAATTTTATTATTAGCTAATTTTATTATTAGCTATTAGTTTTGAAAACGTGTCTGTGTGTATGTGTGTGGTTACCTGCTAGTAACTTTAGTCACATCTCTTTGAGACCCTATGGACTGTAGTCTGTCAGGCTCCTCTGGCCATGGGATTTTCCAGGCAAGAATACTGAGTGAGTTGCCATTTCCTTCTCCAGGTGACCTCCATCCAGGGATTGAACCCGTGTCGCCTGCATTGTCAGGTGAGTTACCACTAGTGCCAACTGGGAAGCTCCTTTTGAAAGCTTATTTTGTGTCAAATACCATGCTAAAAAAACTTTTAGATTTATTTTTAAATTATATAAATTAATGACACAGGTAGTATACTATCATCATAAGAGACATGCAGTAAAATCAAGTAAATTCTTACTGAGTTATAATCCAGTTATGTCAGTTTCCCAGCTAGTAACAAGCACCTGTGAGAAAATAAGGATTATGCTCTCTAAGCACTGCTCAGCCAGGTAAGCCCAGCTCACAAGCACCTGTGAGAAAATAGTAACAAGCACCTGTGAGATTATGCTCTCTAAGCACTGCTCATGGGTAAGCCCAGGTAAGCCCAGCTAGTAACAAGCACCTGTGTTAGAAAATAAGGCACCTTATGCTCTCTAAGCACTGCTCATGGGTAAGCCCAGCTAGTAACAAGCACCTGTGAGAAAATAAGGATTATGCTCTCTAAGCACTGCTCATGGGTAAGCCCAGCTAGTAACAAGCACCTGTGAGAAAATAAGGATTATGCTCTCTAAGCACTGCTCATGGTAAGCCCAGCTAGTAACAAGCACCTGTGAGAAAATAAGGATTATGCTCTCTAAGCACTGCTCATGGGTAAGCCCAGCTAGTAACAAGCACCTGTGAGAAAATAAGGATTATGCTCTCTAAGCACTGCTCTCTAAGCCCACTGCAAGCACCTGTGAGAAAATAAGGATTATGCTCTAAGCACAGCTAGCCCAAGTAACAAGCACCTGTGAGAAAATAAGGATTATGCTCTCTAAGCACTGCTCATGGGTAAGCCCAGCTAGTAACAAGCACCTGTGAGAAAATAAGGATTATGCTCTCTAAGCACTGCTCATGGGTAAGCCCAGCTAGTAACAAGCACCTGTGAGAAAATAAGGATTATGCTCTCTAAGCACTGCTCATGGGTAAGCCCAGCTAGTAACAAGCACCTGTGAGAAAATAAGGATTATGCTCTCATGGGTAAGCCCAGCTAGTAACAAGCACCTGTGAGAAAATAAGGATTATGCTAAGCACTGCTCATGGGTAAGCCCAGCTAGTAACAAGCACCTGATTATGCTCTCTAAGCACTGCTCATGGGTAAGCCCAGCTAGTAACAAGCACCTGTGAGAAAATAAGGATTATGCTCTCTAAGCACTGCTCATGGGTAAGCCCAGCTAGTAACAAGCACCTGTGAGAAAATAAGGATTATGCTCTCTAAGCACTGCTCATGGGTAAGCCCAGCTAGTAACAAGCACCTGTGAGAAAATAAGGATTATGCTCTCTAAGCACTGCTCATGGGTAAGCCCAGCTAGTAACAAGCACCTGTGAGAAAATAAGGATTATGCTCTCTAGCACTGCTCATGGGTAAGCCCAGCTAGTAACAAGCACCTGTGAGAAAATAAGGATTATGCTCTCTAAGCACTGCTCATGGGTAAGCCCAGCTAGTAACAAGCACCTGTGAGAAAATAAGGATTATGCTCTCTAAGCACTGCTCATGGGTAAGCCCAGCTAGTAACAAGCACCTGTGAGAAAATAAGGATTATGCTCTCTAAGCACTGCTAAGCACTGCACCTGTGAGAAAATTAGGATTATGCTCTCTAAGCACTGCTCATGGGTAAGCCCAGCTAGTAACAAGCACCTGTGAGAAAATAAGGATTATGCTCTCTAAGCACTGCTCATGGGTAAGCCCAGCTAGTAACAAGCACCTGTGAGAAAATAAGGATTATGCTCTCTAAGCACTGCTCATGGGTAAGCCCCAGTTAGTAAGCCCAGCTAGTAACAAAGCACCTGTGAGAAAACAAGCACCTGTGAGATTATGCTCTCTAAGCACTGCTCATGGGTAAGCCCAGCTAGTAACAAGCACCTGTGAGAAAATAAGGATTATGCTCTCTAAGCCCAGCTAACAAGCACCTGCTCATGGGTAAGCCCAGCTAGTAACAAGCACCTGTGGAAAATAAGGAAGCCTCTCTAAGCTAGTAACAAGCACCTGTAACAAGCACCTGTGAAAAATAGGATTATGCTCTCTAAGCACTGCTCATGGGTAAGCCCAGCTAGTAACAAGCACCTGTGAGAAAATAAGGATTATGCTCTCTAAGCACTGCTCATGGGTAAGCCCAGCTAGTAACAAGCACCTGTGAGAAAATAAGGATTATGCTCTCTAAGCACTGCTCATGGGTAAGCCCAGCTAGTAACAAGCACCTGTGAGAAAATAAGGATTATTATGCTCTCTAAGCACTGCTCATGGGTAAGCCCAGCTAGTAACAAGCACCTGTGAGAAAATAAGGATTATGCTCTCTAAGCACTGCTCATGGGTAAGCCCAGCTAGTAACAAGCACCTGTGAGAAAATAAGGATTATGCTCTCTAAGCACTGCTCATGGGTAAGCCCAGCTAGTAACAAGCACCTGTGAGAAAATTAGGATTATGCTCTCTAAGCACTGTGAGAAAATAAGGATTATATCAAGCTCATGGGTAAGCCCAGCTAGTAACAAGCACCTGTGAGAAAATAAGGATTAGAAAACAAGCACCTGTGAGAAATTAGGATTATGCTCTCTAAGCACTGCTCATGGGTAAGCCCAGCTAGTAACAAGCACCTGTGAGAAAATTAGGATTATGCTCTCTAAGCACTGCTCATGGGTAAGCCCAGCTAGTAACAAGCACCTGTGAGAAAATAAGGATTATGCTCTCTAAGCACTGCTCATGGGTAAGCCCAGCTGTAACAAGCACCTGTGAGAAAATAAGGATTATGCTCTCAGCTAGTAAGCCCAGCTAGTAACAACCTGTGAGAAAATAAGGATTATGCTCTCTAAGCACTGCTCATGGTAACTGCCCAGCTAGTAACAAGCACCTGTGAGAAAATAAGGATTATGCTTCTAAGCACTGCTCATGGGTAAGCCCAGCTAGTAACAAGCACCTGTGAGAAAATTAGGATTATGCTCTCTAAGCACTGCTCATGGGTAAGCCCAGCTAGTAACAAGCACCTGTGAGAAAATAAGGATTATGCTCTCTAAGCACTGCTCATGGTAAGCCCAGCTAGTAACAAGCACCTGTGAGAAAATAAGGATTATGCTCTCTAAGCACTGCTCATGGGTAAGCCCAGCTAGTAACAAGCACCTGTGAGAAAATAAGGATTATGCTCTCTAAGCACTGCTCATGGGTAAGCCCAGCTAGTAACAAGCACCTGTGAGAAAATAAGGATTATGCTCTCTAAGCACTGCTCATGGGTAAGCCCAGCTAGTAACAAGCACCTGTGAGAAAATAAGGATTATGCTCTCTAAGCACTGCTCATGGGTAAGCCCAGCTAGTAACAAGCACCTGTGAGAAAATAAGGTTATGCTCTCTAAGCACTGCTCATGGGTAAGCCCAGCTAGTAACAAGCACCTGTGAGAAAATAAGGATTATGCTCTCTAAGCACTGCTCATGGGTAAGCCCAGCTAGTAACAAGCACCTGTGAGAAAATAAGGATTATGCTCTCTAAGCACTGCTCATGGGTAAGCCCAGCTAGTAACAAGCACCTGTGAGAAAATAAGGATTATGCTCTAAGCACTAAGCACTGCTCACCTGTGGGAAAAGCCCAGCTAGTAACAAGCACCTGTGAGAAAATGAGAAAAAGGATTATGCTCTCTAAGCACTGCTCATGGGTAAGCCCAGCTAGTAACAAGCACCTGTGAGAAAATAAGGATTATGCTCTCTAAGCACTGCTCATGGGTAAGCCCAGCTAGTAACAAGCACCTGTGAGAAAATTAGGATTATGCTCTCTAAGCACTGCTCATGGGTAAGCCCAGCTAGTAACAAGCACCTGTGAGAAAATAAGGATTATGCTCTCTAAGCACTGCTCATGGGTAAGCCCAGCTAGTAACAAGCACCTGTGAGAAAATAAGGATTATGCTCTCTAACAAGCACTGCTCATAAGCTCCAGCTAGTAACAAGCACCTGTGAGAAAATAAGGATTATGCTCTCTAAGCACTGCTCATGGGTAAGCCCAGCTAGTAACAAGCACCTGTGAGAAAATAAGGATTATGCTCTCTAAGCACTGCCCAGCTAGTAACAAGCACCTGTGAGAAAATAAGGATTATGCTAGTAACAAGCACCTGCACCTGAGAAAATAAGGATTATGCTCTCTAAGCACTGCTCATGGGTAAGCCCAGCTAGTAACAAGCACCTGTGAGAAAATTAGGATTATGCTCTCTAAGCACTGCTCATGGGTAAGCCCAGCTAGTAACAAGCACCTGTGAGAAAATAAGGATTATGCTCTCTAAGCACTGCTCATGGTAAGCCCAGCTAGTAACAAGCACCAGCTAGGATTACAAGCACACTGCTCTGTAAGCCCAGCTAAACAAGCACCTGTGTGAGATTATGCTCTCTAAGCACTGCTCATGGGTAAGCCCAGCTAGTAACAAGCACACCTGTGAGAAAATAAGATTATTATGCTCATGGGTAAGCCCAGCTCTAACAAGCACTGCTCACTGGGTAAGCCCAGCTAGTAACAAGCACCTGTGAGAAAATAAGGATTATGCTCTCTAAGCACTGCTCATGGGTAAGCCCAGCTAGTAACAAGCACCTGTAGTAACAAGCACCTGTGAGAAAGCATATAGGATTATGCTCTCTAAGCACTGCTCATGGGTAAGCCCAGCTAGTAACAAGCACCTGTGAGAAAATAAGGATTATGCTCTCTAAGCACTGCTCAGAAAGCCCAGCTAGTAACAAGCACCTGTGATTATGCTCTCTAAGCACTGCTCATGGGTAAGCCCAGCTAGTAACAAGCACCTGTGAGAAAATAAGGATTATGCTCTCTAAGCACTGCTCATGGGTAAGCCCAGCTAGTAACAAGCACCTGTGAGAAAATTAGGATTATGCTCTCTAAGCACTGCTCATGGGTAAGCCCAGCTAGTAACAAGCACCTGTGAGAAAAAAGGATTATGCTCTTAGCACTGCTCTGGGTAAGCCCAGCTAGTAACAAGCACCTGTGAGAAAATATTATGCTCTCAGCACTGCTCATGGGTAAGCTAGTAACAAGCACCTGTGAGAAAACCAGCAAGTGAGAAAATAGGATTATGCTCTCTAAGCACTGCTCATGGGTAAGCCCAGCTAGTAACAAGCACCTGTGAGAAAATAAGGATTATGCTCTCTAAGCACTGCTCATGGGTAAGCCCAGCTAGTAACAAGCACCTGTGAGAAAATAAGGATTATGCTCTCTAAGCACTGCTCATGGGTAAGCCCAGCTAGTAACAAGCACCTGTGAGAAAATTAGGATTATGCTCTCTAAGCACTGCTCATGGGTAAGCCCAGCTAGTAACAAGCACCTGTGAGAAAATAAGGATTATGCTCTCTAAGCACTGCTCATGGGTAAGCCCAGCTAGTAACAAGCACCTGTGAGAAAATAACAAGCAGGATTATGCTCTCTAAGCACTGCTCATGGGTAAGCCCAGCTAGTAACAAGCACCTGTGAGAAAATAAGGATTATGCTCTCTAAGCACTGCTGTGAGAAAATGGGTAAGCCCAGCTAGTAACAAGCACCTGTGAGAAAATTAGGATTATGCTCTCTAAGCACTGCTCATGGGTAAGCCCAGCTAGTAACAAGCAGCTAAGCACTGCTCATGGGTAAGCCCAGCTAGTAACAAGCACCTGTGAGAAAATAAGGATTATGCTCTCTAAGCACTGCTCTAAGCCCAGCTAGTAACTGCACATGGGTATTATGCTCCACTGCTCATGGGTAAGTAACAAGCACCTGTGAGAAAATAAGGATTATGCTCTCTAAGCACTGCTCATGGGTAAGCCCAGCTAGTAACAAGCACCTGTGAGAAAATAAGGATTATGCTCTCTAAGCACTGCTCATGGGTAAGCCCAGCCAGCTAGTAACAAGCAGCTAGTAACAAGCACCTGTGAGAAAAAGGATTAGCACTGATTATGCACCTGTGAGAAAATAAGGATTATGCTCTCTAAGCACTGCTCTGTAACAAGCACCTGTGAGAAAAATAAGGATTATGCTCTCTAAGCACTGCTCATGGGTAAGCCCAGCTAGTAACAAGCACCTGTGAGAAAATAAGGATTATGCTCTCTAAGCACTGCTCATGGGTAAGCCCAGCTAGTAACAAGCACCTGTGAGAAAATTAGGATTATGCTCTCTAAGCACTGCTCATGGGTAAGCCCAGCTAGTAACAAGCACCTGTGAGAAAATAAGGATTATGCTCTCTAAGCACTGCACCTGTGAGAAAATAAGGATTATCAGCACTGCTCATAGTAAGCCCAGCTAGTAACAAGCACCTGTGAGAAAATAAGGATTATGATCTCTGCACTGCTCTCTAAGCCCAGCTGCTCACCTGTGAAAATAAGGATTATGCTCTCTAAGCACTGCTCCCAGCCAGCTAGTAACAAGCACCTGTGAGAAAATAAGGATTATGCTCTCTAAGCACTGCTCATGGGTAAGCCCAGCTAGTAACAAGCACCTGTGATTAAAAATAAGGATTATGCTCTCTAAGCACTGTCATAGGATTATGGGTAAGCCCAGCTAGTAACAAGCACCTGTGAGAAAATCCAAATCTCTAAGCACTGCTCATGGGTAAGCCCAGCTAGTAACAAGCACCTGTGAGAAAATTAGGATTATGCTCTCTTGCACTGCACATGTGGTAAGCCCAGTAACAAGCACCTGTGAGAAAATAAGGATTCACTCTAAGCACTGCTCATGGGTAACCCCATGGACTGTAACAAGCACCTGTGAGAAAATAAGGCCTCCCTCTCTAATCACCAACTCCACCTGTGAGATTGAGAAAATAAGGATTATGCTCTCTAAGCACACTGTCATCCCCTTCTCCACCTGCCTCAATCTTTCCCAGCACTGTCTTTTCAAATGCCCAGCTAGTAACAAGCACCTGTGTATCCCCTTGCAGCCCAAGGGACTCTCAAGAGTCTTCTCCAACACCACAGTTCAAAAGCATCAATTCTTCAGTGCTCAGCTCTCTTCATAGTCCAACTCTCATATCTAAACATGACTACTGGAAAAAACATAGCTTTGACTACATGGATCTTTGTGGACAAAGTAATATCTCTGCTTTTTAATATGTTGTCTAGGTTGGTCTTAACTTTCCTTTCAAGGAGTAAGCATCTTTTAATTTCATGGCTGCAGTCACATCTGCAGTGATTTTGGAGCCTCCAAAACAGTCGGCCTGGCATGCTGCGATTCATGGGGTCGCAAAGAGTCAGACACGACTGAGTAACTGAACTGAACTGAACTGAAAAACAGTCTGTCACTGTTTACATTGTTTCCCCAACTATTTGCCATGAAGTGATGGGACTGGATGCCATGATCTTAGTTTTCTGAATGTTGAGGTTTTTGTTTTTTTTTTTTTCAAACCAACTTTTCACTCTCCTCTTTCACATTCATCAGGAGGCCCTTTAATTCTTCTTTACTTTCTGCCATAAGGGTGGTGTTATTTGCATATCTGAGGTTATTTTTCCCAGCAATCTTGATTCCAGCTTATGATTCATCCAGCCCAGCATTTCACATGATATAATCTTCATATAAGTTAAATAAGCAGGGTGACAATATACAGCTTTGATGTACTCCTTTCCCGATTTGGCACCAGTCTGTTGTTCCATGTCCAGTTCTAACTGTCGCTTCTTGATCTGCATACAGATTTCCCAGGAGGCAGGCCAGGTGGTTTGGTATTCCGATCTCTAAGAATTTTCCACAGTTTGTTGTGATCTACACAGTCAAAAGCTTTGGCAAAAATCAATGAAGCAGAAATAGATGTTTTTTCTGGAATTCTCTTGTTTTTTTTGATGATCCAGCAATGTTGGCAATTTGATCTCTGGTTCCTCTGCCTTTTCTAAATCCAGCTTGAACATCTGGAAGTTCACGGTTCACGTATTGTTGAAGTCTGGCTTGGAAAATTTTGAGCATTACTTTACTAGCGTGTGAGATGAGTGCAATTGTATGGTAGTTTGAGCATTCTTTGGTATTGTCTTTCTTTGGGATTGGAATGAAAACTGACCTTTTCCAGTCCTGTGGCCACTACTGAGTTTTCCAAATTGGCTGGCATACTGAGTGCAGCACTTTCACAGCATCATCTTTTAGGATTTGAAATAGCTCAACTGGCATTCCATCACCTCCACTAGCTTTGTTCATAGTGATACTTCCTAAGGCCCACTTGACTTTGCATTCTAGGATGTCTGGCTCTAGGTGAGTGTTCACACTATCGTGATTATCTGGGTCATGAAGATCTTTTTTGTACAGTTCTTCTGTGTATTCTTGCCATCTCTTCTTAATATCTTCTGCTTCTGTTAGGTCCATACCATTTCTGTCCTTTATTGTGCCCATCTTTGCATGAAATGTTCCCTTGGTATCTCTAATTTTCTTGAAGAGATCTCTAGTCTTTCCAATTTTATTGGTTCCTTCTATTTATTTGCAATGATCACTGTATTATTCATTTTGAGAAATGAAATTGGAAAACAACTAACAATATGGAAGAAACTGTAGTTAGGAAACTAGGAGATGCAAATCCTGGTTCTGATTCAGTCATGAGTAGTTCTGTCACCATCACTAGCGATGTAATCTCCTTAAGTGAAAGACAGCACACTGCAGAAGAGCAGCTGTTCTAAAATTTTTAGTCACAAGGCTCTTTCTCCTTGTGAAAGAGAAATCCCAGGCAAAGGAAACAGATAGAGGTTGACATCTTCTGGCTGAAGGAAGGAGGTACTGGCTGTCCTGCTGTCCACTCACTCTGCCTCCCCTTGTGCCTGCCTCCCAGGCCCCTGTGCGAATGTGGAACACAATAGGAAAAAATCACTGCATTCTCAGCGCTCTCAAATGTCTCCCATGGAACAGCGCTCATGACACACGTGGTGAAAGGGAAGGACGCACAAGTTGCGCTCTCTGTTACAATGCATACTAAGAGCAAGAAGTTAGGTCCTTAAATATCAACTAAATGAAGCAAAACAACTTATTTAGAAGGTATTTCTTTCAGTATCAATGCAGAGAAAACTCTACAATAAACTGAATGTCAAAGGTAACTTCAAAATTGAAAATATAAATATAAAATGCAGAAATGAAATAAGATGCATGAAAAATTCAGTCAAGCGCACATAAACAGTGATTAAGTTGAAAAAGCAAAACATCTTTACATTCCTCTCAGCATCCGTATGCTACTGCTACTAGCAACCACGCTTATTCCTCACACTAACCCTCCACTCTACCCACATAAAATCAGTATTATTCCTTAAGGGTAGGACTTTTTAGTGCAGATTCTGACCCTACATTTGAAAAGGTGCAAATTCACTGAATTGGAAAATGTCACCTTAAGGCTTGAGATTTTAATATAGAGAACAAATGTTTCCTAAATTATTAGCACTATAAACATCATTTTTGGGTCATTTCCTCTTATTAAAATAAGAAAACAACAGTAAGAGGAATCTTGTACAGTTCTAAAGAAGTATAGTTTAGAAGGTTTTGTGTGTGTGCTAAGTAGCTTCAGTCCTGTCTGACTCTTTGTGATCCCATGGACTGTAGCCCACCAGCCTCTTCTGTCCATGGGATTCTCCTGGCAAGAATACTGGATTAGGGTGCATGCCCTCCTCCAGGGGTTCTTCCCCATCCAGGGATTGAACCTGCACCCCTTATGTCTCCTGCACTAGCAGGCGGGTTCTTTACCACTGGTGCCACCTGGGAAGCCCTTAGAAGGCTTCAGAACCATAGAAAAGTAGGTAATTTTAAAAACATTATTTTAAAAAGGCAAATATACTTATATCTCTATATTTTATCCTAGGTAGCAATCCCTATGTCTGTGAATTTATTAAATTCTAGGTTTAAAATGCACATATATAATATAGGTATGACTTAGTTCTCCTTTTGATATTTAAAGTGTATATATAATGTTACCTAAAAACAAAGTATGATAGTGTTTGAACATCTCTATCTGTAAGAAATTTAGCAATTATGATCTCTAGGCACTGCTCAATGTTAAGAACTCCATTCTTCTGAATATTGGGCTAAAGGATAACCCAACTGTGGAAAATTCTGAAAGAGATGGGAATACCAGACCACCTGACCTGCCTCTTGAGAAATTTGTATGCAGGTCAGGAAGCAACAGTTAGAACTGGACATGGAACAACAGACTGGTTCCAAATAGGAAAAGGAGTACGTCAAGGCTGTATATTGCCACCCTGTTTATTTAACTTATATGCAGAGTACATCATGAGAAATGCTGGGCTGGAAGAAGCACAAGCTGGAATCAAGATTGCCTGGAGAAATATCAATAACCTCAGATATGCAGATGACACCACCCTGATGGCAGAAAGTGAAGAGGAACTAAAGAGCCTCTTGATGAGGATGAAAGAGGAGAGTGAAAAAGTTGGCTTAAAACTCAACATTCAGAAAATGAAGATCATGGCATCTGGTCCCATCACTTCATGGGAAATAGATGGGGAAACAGGGGAAACAGTGTCAGACTTCATTTTTCTGGGCTCCAAAATCACTGCAGATGTTGATTGCAGCCATGAAATTAAAAGACGCTTACTCCCTGGAAGGAAAGTTATGACCAACCTAGATAGCATATTCAAAAGCAGAGATATTACTTTGCCAACAAAGGTCCATCTAGTTAAGGCTATGGTTTTTCCAGTGGTCATGTATGGATGTGAGAGTTGGACTGTGAAGAAGGCTGAGTGCTGACGAATTGATGCTTTTGAACTGTGGTATTGGAGAAGACTCTTGAGAGTCCCTTGGACTGCAAGGAGGTCCAACCAGTCCATTCTGAAGGAGATCAGCCTTGGGATTTCTTTGGAAGGAATGATGCTAAAGCTGAAACTCCAGTACTTTGGCCACTTCATGCTAAGAGTTGACTCATTGGAAAAGACTCTGATGCTGGGAGGGATTGGGGACAGGAGGAGAAGGGGATGACAGAGGATGAGATGGCTGGATGGCATCACTGACTTGATGGACGTGAGTCTGAGTGAACTCCGGGAGTTGGTGATGGACAGGCAGGCCTGGTCTGCTGCGATTCATGGGGTCGCAAAGAGTCGAACATGACTGAGCAACTGAACTGAACTGAAAATATATTAGCTTTAAGATTTGCACATCCATGGAATAAGTGCATATGTTTGGAGCGTAGAACCCATTGCACTAAGTTCTGGTGAAACAATTAGCTTTACTCTTGCTAGACATCAACATGAATAGATTAAGTAGCTGGTTAAGTGTTTTGAAACTGAAATGGATTTTCAAGAAAGAGGTACAAGAATTCTAAAAGGAGATGGGCAGCAGGATTTGAAAGAGTATATCAAGACTTAGGGTTCTCTTGCAGCTCAGCTGGTAAAGAATCTGCCTGCAATGCAGGAGATTCCAGTTTGATTCCTGGGAAGGAAAGATTCTACTCCAGTTTTCTGGCTGGAGAATCCCCATGGACAGAGGAGCCTGGCAGGCTACAACCCATGGAGTCTGGTGGGTACTACTGAGCGATTAAGAATATACACAGCACATCAAGACTTAGGGTTACCTAATAAAATGTGTCAGATATGTATATGCCAGATGGAATCTTTCTAATCTTAAAATAAAACCTCCTCAATCTATGATGATTCCCCAATCAATGATGATAACCCAAGTTGGGTGTGTAGATTTTAAAGCTGTGATTTTTCTTTTTCTCAGCCCAAAATACTGTAAGCAAGACCCTTGAGCACTCAGAAGTTGTCTAAACTACATTAAGGATCTCATATCTTTAACAAATACAAAAAAGACAGGTCAATATTTCAAGGCATGTAATATATATTTGAGCCTAGAATAACATGTAAGAAAAAACTGTGCACTCTGGACTCTATTTTGAATCAAGTTTGCATTATATTAGAGATTCTAAGACAACTATCATCATTAAAAGAATTTAGTAAGTAGCTATATATATCTTTGACTATATATAAAAAAGTTGCATGAATAATGTAAGTGATAAAAATTTGCCATCCTGGAAGAACTGACAACTTAAGATTCAGTGGTTTAGTTCCATGAACAGTACCTGAAGAGATTGATGAAGACTAATTATGTTATGGTTCCTACATATTTCCCATTAGAATAAAAGAGTCATGATTTCTGAATAGAAATTGTACTTTATGTGATTATTTAGTTGAATCTCAATGGGAAAGGAATACTAAAATATCTTAGACCTGGAGTCCTGGGTCTATTTTATATGAACCTCAAGCTAGTAGCAGCAATTTAAACTATTTTTTCTGTGTACAACACATTATCAAAACCATCCTGCTGTGAGAACAATGAAAAGATGTAAATGGAGAGAGATTTTACTTTGCTTTCTATTCATATATCTGCATCTTAAACGCCTGCCAGAGCCTTTGATTATGAAGGCAACTAAAGCAAGACACACAGGTCAGTAACTTGACCTACTTTCTCCATCTTGCTGCTTAATAGTGCATGGCAAAGCTTAAGGAAGTGAATCTCAGTACTTTTAAAAATTTGAAAATGACAGAAATAGGCAAAGAAGATGGACTGTAGCCTCAGAAGTCATTAGAAAACAAACAAATGAGGAACAACTATTTAAGGGGAAGATTTTGAGTGATGGAAATTTATACCTAGTTTTCTCAGAAAATAATTTATTCCATTATGTCTACTTAAATGGAGCAAAGATAAATTCTAATTACTGGTTGTTTTCTTTCTTAGTTATAAACTTTTAGTATGAAAACCTAATTCTTTCATTCATTTAACATAATTTGTTGAAAGAACTGTAGAACACTGGCTAAATATTAATTTACCACATGGTCTTAGTCCTGGAGAATTTTTTCTATGCAGTTACCATAATCAAAATTGTGGTCCATATGATGAATGCTGATATAAGTATAATAACGGAAGCTGGGAACACTAACCAATGTTAATATTTGAGTTCAAGTTATAAAGATGACTTGCAATTTTCCAAGCATTTTAAGGTATGCAAACTGATGAATAACAAATTCAATGCAACAATGATTGAAAGCACAGGGCTTTGCAAGATAATTTCAGAAGAAGCTGGATCTATATGGGGCAGAAAGATTACTGAGTTGTGTATTAATTAACAATAGCTGTTACTGTGTGTGTGTGTGTGTGTGTGTGTGTCTGTGTCTGTGTGTGTGATTCACTTGTAGTCCAAAATGTTACTGCAGGTTGTGGTGGTAAGGGTCTCTGGTAAAGGTTATCTTTTGGGGATCTGGCTATTTTGAAGATCATTTAGGTAGAATATATAGGATATGATAAAGTAGGATAAGACTTGTAGGAGGGAAGCTAGGTCAGACACTGGCAGCATCATAGGAAAACAGAGGTAAAATAAAGAAAATACTTCTGAGATAGAATAAACCAGATTTGGTTACAGACTGAATACTGAACTGAAATATAGAGAAGGGTAGAAAATGACTGAATATTTTACTGAGATAATGTACCAATGGTGACACTATTATAGAGAGTCAGGAACATGTCAGTTGAAGCAGGATTACATATGAAAAAAGAAAAAGGAGAGCAGTTTGGAAATGGTAAGTTGTTAGCATCGGCAGGATGTCTGAGTGGAGATGTCCAGTGGGAGAATGAAGCCACAGATCTGAATCTTAGACAAACACATGAGGTGTGCTTTTTTGGGGAAGAGCTTTCAACAAACAGTCTATAGCAATGAGACTAGAAGCAAACACCCAAAGAGATGTCATGGAGTGAAATGAGAAGAATCCTGCAGATCTGAGTCCTCCTAAGTCTATGAAAAATTAAAAAACAGTACTTTCCCTGTTGGCAATCAAAATACTATCTTTCTCATTCAATTGTTGTAGGGACTAAATTAGTCACATGATGAATTTAAAATACTAGTTTTGGTGTCTGACAAATGGAAAGAATTTAATAAATGGTATGTGTAACTACTATATGAATGATAAGAAGAACGGCAATCACCAGTTGACTCTGAGTGCCTTTGACCGTGTGGGAAGGTCTCCACTGTCCTTGACATCTACCTCTGGTTTTTACTAATTTTGCTCCTTTCTACAAGCAATGCTTTTCCCCACACACTACACATAATTGTTCTGTAGTGATTTCTCTTAAGCTAAAGCAACTGCCCCTCGCACTGATTGCAAATTCTAGCAATTATTCTTCACAGTGCTATGCCTATTGCCTGGGATTGTAATGGCCTCTCAGAGAATTCTAATGATAATATTCTTTATCAAGTGATTGTTTTGTCCATGGTTGCCACATTATAAAACACAAAATTAAAGTGAAAATAAAAGCCAAAAATCTATGACAAATGTAGCAATACTTTTTGTGATAGAAAGAACAATGTATCTAAAAGAGCTTTCATGCTGTTGTATAATGTACCTTTGCCTTAAATTAGATTCCTCTCCATATTCAGTTAATGTGGAAACAACAAATAACCATTTTACCTCCTTTCTTGAATTTTGCTATTGCACTGACCACTACTGATACATTTTTTTGTTCTACCCAAGCTTCTCTCTGTTAAAAAAGAAATAAGCCATTTTATCATGAGATAATACATTAATAAAAAATAAGCTGGTTTTAAAGTGTTGTTCAAATTTTTCTTTTTTCATTTAAATGAATCACCGATGAATTCATTTCAAACAGTGATGCTGATTTTGCCCATCTACTCTGTAAGTCTTTGCTGGGTGTAAAGAATATGCCCCCAGGAATTTGACAGCATGGAGACAGAAGGCCTCTTCACTCTAAAATTATGTAAAGAGCCTAATCTGAGATACATAAAATCTTGAAACTAACTTAAAAACACAGATTGACTGTATGAGCACAGCAAAACAAGACCCAAACTAGAGACTGATTGGGTCATTCAGAAGAATGGATGCAGGCAGAGTGCCAGTCAGATAAGTTTATTTCTCCAGGAGACAGAGATCCTGACAAAGACTGACTCTATCTCAGGGACAGATATTATGTAAAGTGTGAAGACTGCTATCTCTGGGTATGGCCTGATGCCATTAAACATACTATGTACTTTTCTTGTTCTGATGGCATGATCATTCAGCCACCTTCTGGTAATAATTTGGCTTCTTGTGAGTTTGGCTTCTTGTGAGAAGGGAACATTCTGACCAGAGGAGGCACATCTTCATCATCTATCCTCTTGGCAGATATACTTCTCAATATAAGTTAATAAATGAGGCAATTTAGTTATAGTTCATTTTATATGAGTGAGGTTGTGTGAATCTGTTCAAATCATCCTTTACATGATGACAAAAACCAAATTTCTGAGGCTGCAAAATAGCATCTCAAACCAAAGACCAAGGAACGTACGGTTCTATGAAGTTTCTTAGGAGAAAGTCAACAAAGAAACTACCCCTCTAGTCATCCCTACAACCAAGGCCATTGAAGCATCAAAGCTGATCAATGGAATAAAGTATAAAGGGATATTCAGTATAAAGGAATACTGACAATTTGCAAGCACAGGTTTAATTTCAGCATTATAATAGCCAACACTTAGGGAATCTGAGGAAAATTAGACTGTATATCTCAAGCAGTTAGTAGAATTTTCAGTTTTACAGGCCTGAACACTTCTCAAAGCACAAATATTTATTACTTCCCCAGCCAGAACATGGGCTTCCCTGGTGGATCAGACAGTAATGAAGTGAAAGTGAAAATGAAAATCACTCAGTCATGTCAGACTCTTTGTGAACCCATGGACTATATAGTCCATGGAATTCTCCAGGCCAGAATACTGGAGTGGGTAGCCTTTCCCTTCTCCAGGGGATCTCCCCAACCCAGGGATTGAACCCAGGTCTCCCACATTGCGGGCAGATTCTTTACCAGCTAAGCCACAAGGGAAGCCCAAGAATACTGGAGTGGGTAGCCTTTCCCTTCTCCAGGGGATCTTCCCAACCCAGGGATCAAACCCAGGTCTTCCGCTTTACAGGCTGATTCTTTACCAGTTGAGCCACAAGGGAAATCTGCCTGCTATACAGGACACCTAGGTTTAACACCTGGGTCGGTAAGATCCACAGAGAAGGGAACAGCTACCCACTCCAGTGTTCTTGCCTGGAAAAATACCACGGACAGAGGCATCTGGCGGGCTTCAGTCCATGGGATCGCATAGAGTCCGACAGGACTGAGAGACTCACACTTTCCCTTTCAGCCAGAAGCCTGTGCCCAGTGCTTAGTTCTCTCCCTTCCCTACTTTGACCTGTACTGAAACATGATTCTAATGTCTCCGGAAACAGCTCTATTACTTGGTCTAAAAAACATTTTTTAAAAATGCTCACCAAATATAAATTATTTTAGATATAACTGATTACTATCTCATTCACTTAAAAAAAACCCTCTTAAACTGCAGTATTTAAAAGCTTATTTTAAGAGAGTGAAAATACACAGATTTTAACATAGCTCATTTATTCTTTTCTCTACCATCCACTGAAAAATGATAGCACAATGGTTGAGTAAAGACTCAGAAAAAAAAAAGACAGGAAATTTCATAAAACTGTTTTGATCCATAATTATTATTTTTCACCTTAACAGAATGCATTATATATAATTAAAAACTAGTTGAAGTACATTAATTTTAAATAAAACTGTGATAGGAATAAAATTAAGTTATTCTGATCATGTGTAAAGATGGAAAAATAAACATAATGGGTCTGATCTCTTAGTCTCCCAGTACTAATTATGTTTAGAAAAATTGTATGTACCTCTGATTACTGCTACTCAAGAGTCCATTTCATGCAGTAAACAGCATTCGAATAATCTAACACATACAATTATATTTTTAATTTGTAGTTTTCAACAATTACCAGAATGGGAAAGCCAAACCTATTTGGTATTTTTTGCAAGTGGTAAGTATTAATGTTTAATGCTTATAATATCTTTGAATGGCCACAAGAATATACACAAAGGAATCTGAAAATCAGATACATCTTTCAGAATCATTGCATTTGTAATCTTTCATTTTAAGATCAGGTGGAGCATTACGTTGTATATTGTGAGGTTAAAAAATTTAATGATTCACTTAGTTCTTTTACTCAAGATAATTCTTGGATTTTAAAATGACTACTTTGCCATCATCGTGTATTGATTTTGAAGAAGAATATTAATTTTGCATGAAAGTACTGAGGGGGAAAACTGACATATATTTAAAAAATGGATACCAGATAATAAAAACAGAAGGAACTACAGTTATCTCTCAAACATTCTTACTTGTGACAGGTGGAAATGTGCCTGTTGTTAAGGTTTGGTACTAAGTTGTTTTCAGTATATATATACATAAATATTATCACTTATATCACTTATACAGTATGTGTGTGTATGTATATATATATATATATATATATATATATATATATTTGGTATCACTTATACAGCAATTCTTTCCTCAATTAAAAATTATGAAATAAGATTTTAGCCTACTGATCTTTTTACTTCAAAAAATCATATATTGTCTCATTTTTATAGAAATAATTTATAAAAATTAAAAATCAACTATTGTAATTATTGTTCTTTTCTTTTCAGGAATAAATCCTAAATACACAAAAGTGCAGTAAAACTTGCTGTGAGCTGTTTTTATATTCCCATTGCATCCTTCAGTCAAAACATGAAGCAGTGTTGTGTGCGTCTCAGAACCTCAGTATTATTCTTGTGGGTGGTTTTGTTGCTTCCAAAATAAACTTTTATTTTGGTCACCAAATAAGCTATTGCTTAAATTCAATGACTAGTAAGTATGCATAGGGACAAACTAGGTTGTGTTGAATGTGGGTATATAAAGTCATTTCTGTTTCAAAATGTATCTTTACAAATAATATCAATAGCTATATTTTGTTAAGTATTTATTTTGACAGCCAGATACTGCATTAACAGTTTTATAGGTGTGTTTTCTCATTTAATTCTAATAAAAGTTTTATAACAGAGCTCTTATCCCACCCCACTCCACCCCCACAGCATGGTGGGAAAACAGGATGTCTAGAGATTAAAGTGTTTCCCCTAAAGTCACAGCCCTAAGGAGTGAATTTAACTCATCCTCATGTTTGTGTACCTCCTAGCATGCGCTCTTAACGATGACTGCATTTGTTCAGATCTGTTAACAATGTCTCCACACACTATATATTTGTTGCATCTATGCATAAGCACAGGTAGGGTGTATTGAAAGAAAGATTTGTGTAAGTTTCAGAATCGTTCCCATTATTTTGTATGAGCACCTCATATATTAGTGATAGATACAAACTGAATTTCTAATTTCTTTCCTTTCTTAGGGATGTTTTCAAAGAGCTCAGGGAATTATTACAATAGCAAGATACATGCAACATGGAGCAAAAATTTAGGTATTTGATGACTGAGAAATAACTAAAATCTCCCCAGAATATTATCTCTTTTCTTATAGGCAACAATTTACAATGTAGCAAAATTATGAAAAAAGTGCTCATAATGTTTAAAGTAAAGAGGCTTCTAAAGAAACAAGGCATGTGTATTTAGAATGATATCTCTTCTAAAACATACTTAAAATTGTCCTTCCTGTATTACTCTTTTTTGGGAAAAAGAAAAATAGAAACTATAGAGGATCACAGGGAAGGCAGAACAATGGGTGGGCGAGGGAAGCTTATGGGTGAGCAAGAGGGACACAGAAAAATATATTCTCCATTCAAACGCTCTGCTTGCATTAAACCTTTGCACCTCAAACAGAATCTATCACTGAGTCTAGGAGGGGGATTCTCAGCACATTCATTGTTCCCTGCTCTCTAAATTGTGACAATGATCAAAATGCCTGTGTACAATTGACAAATGGAAAAAGAATTCTGTCACAGAGCTTCTAAATGGCTATTAGAAATATGTGTGAGTTGTATTGTCAGACTGGCTTAGATTCTAAGTCCTGGTGGGTGAGGGAGTGATGTTTTTCCTGACAGAATATACTGCAACACTTAATAAAAATTGTAGCAGAAACATAGTGGAGGCAAATGAACCCCTCAATCCCAGATTACGAACTCCGCACAAAGCCCTGTACCTTTCATGCAATTCCATTACCAGTGTTGGTATGAGTTTCAAGGGGAGCCTGCACTGAAAATCTATTTTCTGTGATACACATTCTGGTATAAAATGTTCACATGAAGCGAATAAGATTATTCACAGTAGACTTCTTAGTGGCTAATAAAATTAATCATTCTCTTCAGTGATATTAATCAGTAGTTGTTCCAATATGCTTGAACAAACAGAGCACCTGACTGTAGATTAACTGCACTGAAGATGGCTTGGAATATTAGCGTATCACTTAACCATATGGTAAATTAGACTTCTCCCTGGTAATTCACCGGAAGGAAGTCAAAATAATTAGAAATCACTCTCAATAACTGCTGTTGCACACAACAGCTCAGCCACTGAAATGAAATGGTTCTCAGAAATTTCTGTTTTGCAGGTGGGTTCCAATGACAGGCTACAAACTGGCTGCTGGTGTGAAACATCATCACATAAAATGGGCTTGCAGAATGAATGTGAAACTGTGAGGTTGTTTGCCATCTGCTTTCTCTATTGATTTGACTTTGGAAGGTTTTCTTTTTTGTTCAAGAAGAAAACCAGATCATGTCCTGATCATGAGGGTTGCCAAAAATGGTATATACATTTCCTTATAAGAGGCATCCATTGGAGGGTGATAGAAATCAAACGTCAGTTTATACTTTCCAAGGATGTGCTTTTGTTATATCGAGAATTTTAAAACAATTTTAAATAGTTAATAGCATAAATATGAAGATACAATGGATCAGTGTTTCTCAATTTTTAAAATATGCTTAGGAATCACTTGGGGACCTTGTTAAAATGCAGATTATGATTCAGCAAGTCTGGTGTGGGGAGCTCGAGAGCCTACATTTCTAACAACTTTCCATGTGCGGCCAAAGCTGCTGGTCTGTGGATCACAATTCAAGAAATAAGGCTGTAGATGCTCCATTCTCTACTAAACAAATAGCAGTGGTCACCAAAATATGACATTTGCAATGTTTTCTTCTCTAGAAGCAGTAGATAGATGTTTTTCTATTTATTGACTTCCTGGTCTTTGAACTTTGTTAAGAATCAAGGATTACCATACCCAACTCAAGCCCTATATGTCACTAACCCCAAATGGCAGAGAAGTCTTAAAGTACTATTTATTAATGCATTTACTCCATAGAAAAATTGTCATCTGGACTAGGTGAGATACAGGAAGTAGACATACATGGTTTCTGAACTGATGAATCTTATATATAGTCCAGGGGAAAAGACAGATTAAATCTATAGAAATATGTATTTATTCTGAAAGAGGTTGCAGAATACTAAAGATGGCAGAGGACCTAACTGGGTAAGGATTCCCTGAGAAACTGACATTTAGTTAAGCTCTGAGATACACGGAAGTGTTATTCAGGATAGTGGGAGAAAGTGTTGAGTAACCGGGAAATACATCCACCATCTTTTCAGTCATGCATGAGACAACTGAGAAAGTAAGTGGTGCAGAGATGAGACTGGAATGGTGAGGAGAAATCCTGTTCTGGAGATGTTATATGGCAGTCAAAGATTTTAGAGTGAAGCTAAGCATAAAGGAAAAATGTTTTTAAGTATAAGCATTGTAAGATACACATTTTGAAGCACTCTTTCTTATTGCAATGTACTGGATTAATTAGGACAATAATGGATGTGAAAATTAGGCTACCGAAGTGCCCCAGGCCAAAGATAATGGAATTCAGAAAAGGTGGTGGTAAAGGAGATGGGGATGTGCTGTGCTGTGCTTCGTTGCTCAAGTCGTGTCCAACTCTTTGCGACCCCATGAACTGTATGTAACCTGCCAGGCTCCTCTGTCCATGGGGATTCTCCAGGCAAAAATACTGGAGTGGGTTGCCATGCCCTCCTCCAGGGGATCTTCCCAATCCAGGGACTGAACCCAGGTCTCCCGCATTGCAAGAGGATTCTTTACCATCTGAGCCATCAGGGAAGCCCAAAATGGGGATGGAGAGACAATTATTTGTATATCTGGGAGGTGTTTTGACTGATTCAGTGTAGGAAGAGAAAGAGAACTCCGTGATGTCTCCTGGGCAGAAGCAATTTTGGTAGATGGTGGTACCATTTCCTGTGATGGGAACACTAAAGGAGAAACAAGTTTTGTGGGTAACATATTAAGATAATTTTTGGCAATTTTTTGTTATAGAAGTCTATTAAAGCCCCACTGGAGCTTTCCAGTGCAAAAGAAATAAGTGCTTTGTTGAAATAAAAACTGCCTGTTTAATGTTTTTCTGTTACTTAGTCAATAATAACTTTATACAAATAATGAACTGAAGGAAACTGAGAACAAAAGACATAGACTTGAAAAATTACACAGATTATCACAATGGTGTGATCACTCACCTAGAGCCAGACATCCTGGAATGTGAAGTCAAGTGGGCCTTAGGAAGCATCACTACGAACAAAGCCAGTGGAGGTGATGGAATTTCAGCTGAGCTATTTCAAATCCTAAAAGATGATGCTGTGAAAGTGCTACACGCAGTATGCCAGCCAATTTGGAAAACTCAGCAGTGGCCACAGGACTGGAAAAGGTCAGTTTTCATTCCAATTTCAAAGAAAGGCAATGCCAAAGAATGCTCAAACTACCACACAATTGCACTCATCTCACACACTAGTAAAGTAATGCTCAAAATTCTCCAAGCCAGGCTTCAGTAATACATGAACCGTGAACTTCCAGATGTTCAAGCTGGATTTAGAAAAGGCAGAGGAACCAGAGATCAAATTGCCAACATCCACTGGATCATCGAAAAAGCAAGAGAGTTCCAGAAAAACATCTATTTCTGCTTTGTTGATTTTGCCAAAGCCTTTGACTGTGTGGATCACAATAAACTGTGGAAAATTCTGAAAGAGATGGGAACACCAGACCACCTGACCTGCCTATTGAGAAACCTATATGCAGGTCAGGAAACAACAGTTAGAACTGGACATGGAACAACAGACTGGTTCCAAATAGGAAAAGGAGTATGTCAAGGCTGTATATTGCCACCCTGTTTATTTAACTTCTATGCAGAGTACATCATGAGAAACGCTGGACTGGAAGAAGCACAAGCTGGAATTAAGATTGCTGGGAGAAATATCAATAACCTCAGATATGCAGATGACACCACCCTTATGGCAGAAAGTGAAGAGGAACTCAAAAGCCTCTTGATGAAAGTGAAAGAGGAGACTGAAAAAGTTGGCTTAAAGCTCAACATTCAGAAAACAAAGATCATGGCATCTGGTCCCATCACTTCATGGGAAATAGATGGGGAAACAGTGGAAACAGTGTCAGACTTTATTTTTCTGGGCTCCAAAATCACTGCAGATGGTGACTGCAGCCATGAAATTGAAAGAGGCTTACTCCTTGGAAGGAAAGTTATGACCAACCTAGATAGCATATTAAAAAGCAGAGACATTACTTTGCCAACAAAGGTCTGTCTAGTCAAGGCTATGGTTTTTCCAGTGGTCATGTATGGATGTGAGAGTTGGACTGTGAAGAAAGCTGTGCACTGAAGAATTGGTGCTTTTGAACTGTGGTGTTGGAGAAGACTCTTGAGAGTCCCTTGGACTGAAAGGAGGTTCAAACAGTCCATCCTAAAGGAGATCAGTCCTAGACGTTCATTGGAAGGAATGATGCTGAAGCTGAAACTGCAATACTTTGGCCACCTCATGCAAAGAGCTGACTCATTGGAAAAGACCCTGATGCTGGGAGGGACTGGGGGCAGGAGGAGAAGGGGACGACAGAGGATGAGATGGTTGGATGGCATCACTGACTCGATGGATATGAGTTTGAGTGAACTCCAGGAGGTGGTGATGGACAGGGAGGCCTGGCATGCTGTGATTCATGGTGTCGCAAAGAGTCGGACATGACTGAGTGACTGAACTGAACTGAACTGGTGATAAAATTGGTCATAAAATTTTAGATATCTTAATACCTATTCCCCTATTTTACTTGTGAGTTTGATTTCTTAAGAAACAATCATGGTGAAATATGGCAATATCTCAGAGAGGTGTCTAAACCCTCACCACATGGGTTATCACTGATCTACTATGTATTTGATATTAAAGTCACCTTTATTATTCAGAAATTCGGAGCTTTAACTTTTTTAAACTGGAAACTATAGTTATAAGGATCTTTAGTAAGCTACCTTATATACTATAAATCTGTGCTGATATTATAGCTATAAAGTGTATGTATGCTGAGTAAGCATACACTGATAATAACTAATCATACCACACTGGCTGAAAGAAGGGTATCCAAATAAACTATTCATACCTAATATGGACTTTATCATCAGCTATGATGATATTACTATGATATCAGCTATGATACAGTAATGGAGAAGGCAATGGCACCCCACTCCAGTACTCTTGCCTGGAAAATCCCATGGATGGAGGAGCCTAGTAGGCTGCAATCCATGGAGTCGCTAAGAGTTGGACATGACTGATCGACTTCACTTTCACTTTCATGCATTGGAGAAGGAAATGGCAACCCATTCCAGCGTTTTTGCCTGGAGAATCTCAGGGACGGGGGAGCCTGGTAGGCTGCCATCTATGGGGTCGCACAGAGTTGGACACAACTGAAGTGACTTAGCAGCATGATACAGTAAATATTTAAACTCCATTGTCTTGCTTCAACTGAGGAAGCTTTACTGCCTCAGCATTTCTCAAGCTGCATGCTGCTGCTGCTGCTGCTAAGTCGCTTCAGTCGTGTCCAACTCTGTGTGACCCCATAGATGGCCGCCCACCAGGCTCCTCTGTCCCTGGGATTCCCCAGGCAAGAATACTGGAGTGGGCTGCCATTTCCTTCTCCAATGCATGCATGCATGCTAAGTCGCTTCAGTCCTGTCCGACTCTGTGCAACCCCATGGACAGCTGCCCACAGGCTCCTCTGTCCATGGAATTCTCTAGGCAAGAGTACTTGAGTGGGTTGCCATTTCCTTCTCCACAAGCTGCATGAATCACATGTAATGTTAATATGTGCTAATAAACATCCTCAGTGGCACTTCACCCAGTTGTGGCTCCCCAGAAATAATTGTCACATTGATGGTAGTTTTTCAAAGCAGGGTGTGAGTTTTGTACTGACACATATAGCTCATATATTAGATATATAATGAAAGTGAAAGTGTTAGTTGCTCATCAGTGTCCGACTCTGCGATCCTGTGGACTGTAGCCTACCATGCTCCTCTGTCCCAGGAATTCTTCAGGCAAGAATACTGGAGTGGGTTGCCATACCCTCCTCCAGGGGATCTCCCCGACCCAGTGATCAAACCCAGATCACCTGCATTGTGAGCAGATTCTTTATCGTCTGAGCCAGAGGTAAATAATCCTCCTGCAATGCATGAGACCTGGGTTTCATCCCTGGAGAATTCCATGGCAGGTCACAGTCCATGGGGTCGCAAAGAGTCTGACACACGGAGTGACTAACACACAATATGAAGTACTAAATCGTCACAGGAAGTTGAAAAAAATGTACAGGACAGGTTATAAGGTTTACGACAGTGGTGCAGGAAGACACAGAACTCATTTCCTCCCAAAGACATGCTGAATCTACACCTACATATAGAGCAATTCCTCCTGAAGATGAACTGAGGGCTAACTGAAGAACTTACGCACAACAAATGAGAGAGGCACCCCAAAGAGACATATAGAAGAGACAGAGACAAGGTATCAATGGAAACCTCACCCTATTGCCTATAACTGCAGGGAGGGATCGGAGAAGGCAAAGGCACCCCACTCCAGTACTTCTGCCTGGAAAATCCCATGGACGGAGGAGCCTGATGGGCTGCAGTCCATGGGGTCGCTGAGGGTCAGACACGTCTGAGCGACTTCACTTTCACTTTTCACTTTCATGCATTGGAGAAGGAAATGGCAACCCACTCCAGTGTTCTTGCCTGGAGAATCCCAGGGATGGGGGAGCCTGGTGGGCTGTCGTCTATGGGGTCACAAAGTCGGACACAACTTAAGTGACTTAGCAGTAGCAGCAGGGAGGGATATTCCTGAGGGGCCCACACACAGAGTTGTTTCAGAAAATTATCAAACTCTAAGTGAAAAGACCAAGAGAAGAAGAAAGGAAGAGAGAAAAACTTAAAAAACCGAGTAAAACAAAACAACCCAAGTAGTTTGAAGGGCATCTAGACTACACATGAAGGAAACCATTTACTAACTTTAGCACATCTGCCAAAGGAGCACGGAACCGCTAGAACTATCCCTGGGGTTGGAGGTCAGACTTCTCAAAAAAAAAGTGATAGCACAAATAAATAAAATAAGAAATGAAACAGGAAAAGTTACAAATCATACTATAGAAATACAAGGAAGGAATCATAAAAGATTACTTAAAAAAAATTATATGCCAGTAAACTGGACAATCTAGAAGAGACAGATAAATTCACAGAAACACAGATCTTCCAAGGCTGAATCAAGAACAAATAGAAAATATGAACAGAGGATTTATTACTAATAAAACTGAATCAGTAATAAAAAAAACTCCCAACAAACCAAAGTCCAGAACTAGACAACTTTATATATGAATACCAGCAAACATTTAAAGAAGAGTTAACACTATTCATTTCAAAGTATTTCAAAAAATTGAAGGGTGAAGGAATGATTCCACATTTTTTGAGGAAATCATCACCCTAATACCAAAACCAGACAAAGTATAAGAAAGAAAGAAAAGTACAGCCCAGTATCCCCGATGAACATAGATGTAAAAATCCTCAATAAAATATTATCAATCTGAATTTGATAATACATTAAAAGGATCATACAGTGTGATCAAGTGGGATTTATTTCAGGATGCAAGGATGTTTCAGTATTCACAAATCAATCATTGGTAGATACTACATTAAGAAAACAAAGGATCAAAAGTATATGATTATCTCAATAGATGTAGAAAGAGCATTTGACAAAATTCAACAAACATTTATGATAAAAACTCTCAACAAAGTGGGTAAGGAGTGAACATACTTCATAATAAAGTCCAGATATGACAGGTCCAAAAGCTAATATCATACTTAATGGTGAAAAGCTGAAAAGTTTTCCTCTAAGATTTAGAACAAGATAAGCATGCCATTCCTGCTAATTTTATTCAACATAGTATTGGAAATCCTGCCCAAAGAACTTAGGCAAGAAAAAAAAAGGCATCTAACTTGAAAAAGAAGAAGAAAAACTAGTTATTTTTGAAGGTGACATGATACTATATGTAGAAAACTTAAAGACTTCACACACAAGCACACAAAATCTATTAGAACTAATAAATTCACTAAAGATGTAGGATACAAAATTAGTATACAGAAATATTTTGTATTCATATACACTGATAATGAACTATCAGAAAGAGAATAAGAAATTAAGAAAACAACCCCATTTACTATTGCATCATAAATAAAAAAATTCCTAAAATAAATTTAACCAAAGAGGTATAAGACCTGCACTTGGAAAACTATAAGACACTGATGAAAGAAATTAAAGATGACACAAGTAAATGGGAAGCTACACCAGGCTCATGGATTGGAAGCAATACTATTGTTAAATACCTGTATTACCCAAAGTAGTCAAGGTAATCTCTGTCAAAATACAGATGGCATTTTCACAGAACTAGAACAAAAATCCTAAATTATGTATGAAACCACCAAAAAAAAAAAAAAAACCCTCAAATAATCAAAGTAGTCTTGAGGAAAAAGAACAAAGCTGGAGGCATCATGTTTTCTGATTTAAAAATATACTACAAAACCATAGTAATCACAACAGTATGGTACTGGCACAAAACAGACACATGGATTGAAGGAATAAAATAGAGATCCTAGAAATAAATCATCTTATAGATAAATTAATCTAGGACAATGGAGGCAGGAATATACAATGAGGAAAAAGTCTCTTCAATAAGTGGTATTGGGGAAACTGGGCTATATGCAAAAAGAAAGAAACAATATCACTTTATTATTGACACAATATATACAAACATAAATTTAAAATGGATTAAAGACATATATAGACTTGAAATGATAAATGTCTAGAAGAAAATATAGGCCATATGCTCTTTGACACAAGTCAGAGCAGTAGTTTTTGAATCTCTATCTTTAGGCAAGGACAAACAAAAGCAAAAATAAACAAATGGAACTGTAAAATTAAAAAGCTTTTGCATAGTGAAGTAAACAACAAAATGAAAAGGCAACTTAGTGAATAGGATAAAATATTTGCAAATGATATATTCAATAAGGGGTTAATATTAAAAATATATAGAGAAGTCATAAACTTAATAAAAACAGTCATACTAAAAAATGGGCAGAAGACCATAACAGACATTTTTCCAAAGATGACAGACACAAGGCTAATAGGCCCAGGAAGAGATGCTTGACATCACTAATCACCAGGGAAATATAAACAAAAACCACTATGAGGTATGATGTCAGACTTATTCAGTTGAGTTCAGTTCAGTCGCTCAGTCATGTCCAACTCTTTGCAACACCATGAACCACAGCATACCAGGCCTCCCTATCCATCACCAACTCCCAGAGTTCACCCAAACTCATGTCTATTGAGTCAGTGACGTCATCCAACCATCGCATCCTCTGTCGTCCCCTTCTCCTCCTGCCCTCAATCTTTCCAAGCATCAGGGTCTTTTCAAATGAGTCAGCTCTTTGCATCAGGTGGCCAAAGTACTGGACTTTCAGCTTCAACATCAGTCCTTCCAATGAACACCCAGGATTGATCTCCTTTAGGATGGACTAGTTGGATCTCCTTGCAGTCCAAAGGACTCTCAAGAGTCTTTTCCAACACCACGGTTCAAAAGCATCAATTCTTTGGCGTCAGCTTTCTTCACAGTCCAACTCTCACATCCATACATGATTACTGGACAAAACATAGCTTTGACTACATGGACCTTTGTTGGCAAAGTAATGTCTCTGCTTTTTAATATGCTGTCCAGGTTGGTCATAACTTTCCTTCAAAGGAGCAAGTGTCTTTTAATTTCATGGCTGCAATCACCATCTGCAGTGATTCTGAAGCCCCCAAATTAGTCAGCCACTGTTCCCACAGTTTCCCCATCTATTTGCCATGAAGTGATGGGACCAGATGCCATGATCTTTGTTTTCTGAATGTTGAGCTTTAAGCACACTTTTTCATTCTCCTCTTTCACTTTCATCAAGAGGCTTTTTAGTTCTTCTTCACTTTCTGCCATAAGGGTGGTATCATCTGCATATCTGAGGTGATTGATATTTCTTCTGGCAATCTTGATTCCAGCTTGTGCTTCCTACAGCCCAGCACTTCTCATGATGTACTCTACATATAAGTTAAATAAACAAGGTGACAATATACAGCTTTGACATACTCCTTTTCCTATTTGGAACCAGTCTGTTGTTCCATGTCCAGTTCCAACTGTTGCTTCCTGATCTGCATACAGGTTTCTGAAGAGGCAGGTCAGGTGGTCTGATATTCCCATCTCTTTCACAATTTCCCACAGTTTATTGTGATCCATACAGTCAAAGGCTTTGGCATAGTGAATTAGGCAGAAACAGATGTTTTTCTGGAACTTTCTTGCTTTTTCGATGATCCAGTGGATGTTGGCAATTTGATCTCTGGCTCCTCTGCCTTTTCTAAAACCAGCTTGAACATCTGGAAGTTCACAGTTCACGTATTGCTGAAGTCTGGTTTGGAGAATTTTGAGCATTACTTTACTAGTGCGTGAGATGAGTGCAATTGTGTGGTAGTTTGAGCATTCTTTGGCATTGCCTTTCTTAGGGATTGGAATGAAAACTGACGTTTTCCAGTCCTGTGGCCACTGCTGAGTTTTCCAAATTGGCTGGCATACAGAGTGCGGCACTTTCACAGCATCATCTTTTAGGATTTGAAATAGCTCAGCTGAAATTCCATCACCTCCACTAGCTTTGTTGGTAATGATGCTTCCTAAGGCCCACTTTACTTCACATTCCAGGATGTCTGGCTCTAGGTCAGTGATCACACCATCGTGATTATCTGGGTCGTGAAGATCTTTTTTGTACAGTTCTTCTGTGTATTTTCTTCTGTGTATTCTTGCCACCTCTTCTTAATATCTTCTGCTTCTGTTAGGTCCATACCATTTCTGTCCTTTATCGATCCCATCTTTGCAGGAAATGTTCCCTTGGTATCTTTAATCTTCTTGAAGAGATCTCTAGGCTTTCCCATTCTATTGTTTTCCTCTATTTCTTTGCATTGATCGCTGAGGAAGGCTTTCTTATCTCTCCTTGCTATTCTTTGGAACTCTGTATTCAAATGGATATATCTTTCCTTTTCTCATTTGCTTTTTGCTTCTCTTCTTTTTACAGCTATTTGTAAGGCCTCTTCAGACAGCCATTTTGCTTTTTTGCATTTCTTTTTCTTGTGGATGGTCTTGATTCCTGTCTCCTGTACAATGTCATGAACATCCATCCATAGTTCATCAGGCACTCTGTCTATCAGATCTAGGCCCTTAAATCTATTTCTCACTTCCACTATATAGTCATAAGGGATTTTATTTAGGTGATACCTGAATGGTCTAGTGGTTTTCTCCACTTTCTTCAATTTCAGTCTGAATTTGGCAATAAAGAGTTCATGATCTGAGCCACAGTCAGCTCCTGGTCTTATTTTTGCTGACTGTATAGAGCTTCTCCATTTTTGGCTGAAAAGAATATAATCAATCTGATTTGGTGTTGACCATCTGGTGATGTCCATGTGTAGAGTCTTCTCTTGTGTTGTTAGAAGAGGGTGTTTGCTATGACCAGTGGGTTCTCTTGGCAGAACTCTGTTAGTCTTTGCCCTGCTTCATTCTGTACTCCAAGGCCAAATTTGCCTGTTTCTCCAGGTGTTTCTTGACTTCCTACTTTTGCATTCCAGACCCCTGTAATGAAAAGGACATCCTTTTTGGGTGTTAGTTCTAGAAGGTCTTGTAGGTATAGCTATTATCAAAGAGACCAAAAAAAAGTGTTGGGAAGGGTGTGGAGAAAAGGGAACACCTGTACACCATTGGTGGGAATGTAAATTCTTACAACCATTCTGGAAAACAGTATAGGGTTCCTCAAAAAATTATAAATAACAGTATCACATTAATTGGAAATTCTAATATTTGGAATTTATCCATAGAAAATGAACACATTAATTTGAAAAGATACACGTACTCCAATCATTGAGGTACTAATTACAATAGCCAAAATATGAAATTAACATGTGTCCATTAACAGATGAATGGATAAGGAAGATGTAATATACATATATGTATATTATACATATATATATATCTTATCACCGACTCAATGGATATGAGTTTGAGGAAGCTCCAGGAGTTGGTGATGGACAGGGAAGCACGGCGTGCTGCAGTCCATGGGGTCACAAAGAGTCGGACATGACTGAGCGACTGAACTGATCTTATCTAATATATACACAAAGACACACACACACACTAGACTGTTACTCAGCATTAAAAAACAAGAGAGAGAGAAAGAAATCTTACCATGTATGATAACATGGCAGCTCCCAGAGGGTTTTATGCTAAGTGAAGTAGGTTGGTGACAGACAAATACCGTATGATTTCACCTACATGTGGAGTCTGAAAATCAAAACAAATGAACAAAAATAACGAAACAGAAACAAACTCATGCAAACAGAGAACAAACTGGTAGTTGCTGGAGGGGAGGTGGATGAGGGGATAAGTGAACTAGGTGAGGGAGATGAAACTTCCAGTTATAAAATAAATGTCACTGGGATATCATGTACAACATAGGGATCACAGTTAATAATATTTTTAAAACTTTTTATGGTGACAGATGGTAACTAGGCTTATTGTGGTGCTCTCATAACATGTAAAAATATTGAATCACTGTTACCACCACCACGACCTAGATACAGAACTTTCTTTCAATCACCACAAGTCTCTCTGTAGAGACTATAATCTCTGACTGCCTCCATCTCTATAATTTTGTTATTTCAAGGTTATTATGTAATATGTGACTGTCTTTTTTCATGCAGTGTAACTTGTCAACCATTTTTGCATTTTTCAGTATATTCCTCCTTTTTATTGCTACGTTGCACTGTAAGATGTGGGAACACCACCATTTGCTTACTCATTGACCATTTGAGGGACATTTGGATTGTCTCCAATTTTGGACAGTGCCGAATAAAGCTGCTATGAACCTTTCTGTGCAGCTTTCTTATTTTAAAAAATTTTTTATTGGAGCTGTACAGCTTTCATGTGAACATGACTTTCTATCCTTGTGGGATACATACCCAAGAATTCAATGACTGTGTGGCATATGGTAAGTGGATGTTCAGTATGAAACTGCAAAACTCTTTCCAGAGTGGGCATACCATTTTGTCATCTATGCTAGCAGTGATCACCTATATTCTTAGAAACCTCACTAGCATTTGGTGTTGAATGTAATTTTAAGGCTGTAAATTTTTTTGTGGCCAGGTACTGTCTCATATCACCTTTAAAAATGTTAATATAATAGCAATATTGATTTTTAAAAGGCTATTGGATATTTGCTATAAACAGGACATTGAATAGGACAAACACATGACTTTCCTCCAGGCAGGGACCCCAGGTTTACTGGCATGCAGCAACTGCAAACTCAAATGTCAGAGGCCAGACAGACAACATGAATGGTAGAACTGTCAGGGACCAGAGCCTATGTGAACACTGTGGGGACTGTGACCCAGCAAAGAGCACAGGCCTGGCTAAAGGGAGACTGTCCCCTGGCAGCCCTTCTGTCCGTGTTGCTAGACATTCTGATTTTTCTAAAAAAAATTAAAGGACAGTTTTTCAATGGATACTCTCCTGATGTGTAAGTCAAAGTTTGAAAGAATCCAGCCTCCACAAAAGTCCCAAGGACCAACTTTGGCTTAAAGACAAATTACTTGAGAATTATCACTTAGAGAAGGGAGTAACCCACTAAAAAAGAAAATAAATGTTTAGCACTTCTAGACATCAGGAAGTTATTTTAGATTGAAGAAATAAAGTCTTTATAGAGTAGAATTGTACTTCTCAAACCTCAAGCTGCTTGTGAATCATCTGAGGATCGATCCTATTAACTGGCTTAGGAAGAGGGGATCAGGGATGTGGGCTGGGATCCTGCCTCACCTGGTGATGCTGCTGGTGCAGGGACCACTCTAAGTAGCAAGTACACGAGTAACCTTTGAGCTGGACGCTGCTGGTTGGGTTATGTTTGTAGATACAGAAATGGATCCTGGTAGAGAATGGTGCCACCAGTCATAAAGGTAGGAAAACTTGGACAAATGTGACATTGCAAAATCTTCAGTTCATGTTGTAAATAGTTTACACAAAAAAGAGCAGGAGGTAAACTTAGCAAGGTAAATGTTGATATGGGACTGTGCTACATATTACTTTCCAGATTTCAGCAGCCTGTGAAACACATGTAGTTAGACCACTATCAGTAAGAAATGTCCATGATTTCTATGATCCCTCCTTTTGATTATAAATGGGTCTCTCAGTTATAATCATCTAGTCCCACCCAGCCACATGCCTTTCAGTTTAAGTCTTCTGCCCAAAATTTAAAGGCATGTGTGCTGCCTCAGGGCTCACTGATCTCTGTATTGAAGTTTCTGTCTGTTTTATTTCTCAAATGCACTACTTGCAAACCTAGCTGTGTTGGCTTCATGCTAAGAAGGGATACTTGCCTTTTTGTCTCTTAATGGAAAAGATTTTCACCTGAACTCCAAATTCTCTTAAAGAATTCTGAAAACTGATATTCGCTCTTCTGGTTGTCAATGTATTTCTGTCTATAAGTGCTCCATCCCAATGGGGTGCACTATCTTCTTTGCTCCTGTCACTTTGTCTCTCTTTGACTAAGAAATTTGAAAAAGCAGAAACAAAATGAAACATAAAACACTTCTCTCTCTTTGGTCCAAAAACTGTCAAAGGCTATATGTTTATTAAATTAGGCAAACACTTGTTTTCAGGTGTCTACTTGGTTCACACACAATCAAAACAAGAACTTCCATTCTCAGAAATAAAAGGATAAGCAAACAAATGAATGGGTAAATGGATGCACTTGTATTTTAATAGGAAGATGATGAAGGGATATAAAGGAGATGAAAAACAAAAGTGAGAAGGACAGATAGAAGGGGCCTTGGGAAAGGGAGGAATAATTGACAAGGAGGGGCAGAGAATGGAGACGGGTCTAAGAAGATTTTAGGGCTAGAAATCACCTTAGAAAGATCTGAAAAGCTAAACCAGTGAAAAGTTAGGTATCCCTGCTATACCTACAAGCCCTGTCCATTTGTGGTGCCTGATATCAGGTATCAGAATTATTTTTTCATTCTTTCTTTGTCTTACATTTTAATAGATCCTTATCAATTGTTCTGGGTTATTATATGGTTCTATTGTATGAGATGGTATAGAAATACTACAGTATAACTTTTAAGGAAATTATTAAATAATATATTACAGAAATCCTTCTAAATAAATATCTTCTGGCTTTTCTAGAGGTGGCCTGGGACACCTGCCATGACTATGTGGATGTGGCTATAGTCCATCCGCTACAGCAAGTGTAGACGACCAAGGAACCTCACAGCTGTCTTGAAATTCACCAGCACGTCTGCATTCAGGCCACGTTCCCTACGAGCTGCTTTCAGCCAGTGACCGAGTGCGGCAGACATAGTTTTGTTTTGTTTTTTCCTGGTTGACATGGGCCCCTTTGAGGGCTGACCTTGACTTGAAAACGCTGATGACCTTGTTGAACGTTTCTTAGACTGTATGGCAGTCTAGGATGCTTCCATCCAGTCATCTCTCCCTCTCTCCATACTGGGTTCAGACTTGCTTTGCAGCCTGATGGCTCTTACAGCCTTATCAGGCTCCCTCCCAATTTTCCTTCCTATATGCATTTCCCTAACAAAATCCTTGCCTTCTGCATCGCAGAAGACCCTGGCTAAGCAAAGCCTACTCCATATTTTGTGAAACATTCCCTTATTGATAGACATTCAGCTTATCTTCCACTTTTTTTGTTAACACAAAAAACATAGTAATAAATATCATCCACTTGTATCTTCATATCCTGGTGATTTTTTTCTTCTATTGAGTAAGTTCTGAGAATGGAACTTTTTAAAGTATATACATATTTGAAATTTAAGCAACTGCAGTACAACTAACATAATGAATACAAACAAATAAAAATATAACTTAGAAAAAACCTTGGTTTTAATGAAGTACTTTTCTCATATAAGAAGAGACAAGGTAGCAAAACTACAGACTAATGAAATTAATCTCTTAATATGGTATCTATAATCTACATTATGGCTTAACAATAAAACCTCTGTAGTCTGTAAAATATCAATAATTGATGTGTCTGTTAATTATCTTGAATATGAATTACTGCTTGCCTTCTGATTGCAAGCACTTAAAGGGAAAATCAAGAAGAGATGTAACATGGAAATAAGTATAATGTTTATTTTATTCAGTAAGTTTCATAAGTTATTAATGTTCAAATGTGACATCCAGATGTTTGTGTCATCTTTAGCCATATTTTACTCATTTTTCTGTTTTAAAATTTTCAAGAATTAGTAAAACTTGACAGTTGTTTCAAGTTTAAAATCCACTGGATTACATGGTACTTTAAAAATTATATAATATAAAAATTCACTATGTTACATCTATCTTATCAGTAAGCATTATCTGGAAACTTTCATTAATAATTGATCATATACATGAATTAGACAAATAGAAAGCATGGTTATCTGGAACAAATATAATTTTCTATGATGTCTGTTGAAACAATACTGGTTAGCTACATTCTTTGATTAAAAATGAATGCTAGCTTCACTGCCGAACACCATTTGTATTTAAATGGAATTCACATTTAAATTCCATTTGTTTTGTACATTTCCGAAGTAATTATTCTATTTTTTATCAAAAAAGAATATCATGCCATCTTTTTTTTCTCTAACAGGCAAAGATAGTGTAATACAAGATCAGGATGTCATTTGATAACACTTAAAAACAACTACATGCATGTGTATGTATGGCTGAGTCCCTTTGCTGTCCATCTGAAACTATCACACCATAAGCTATATCACAATATAAAATAAAAAGTTTAAAAAACATAGTATTTAGGAGTTCCAGAAATAAAGAACAGGATTCACTTTAATACAATATTTTGAGGAATGTTTTTAAGGGAATGTTGTAAAGAAATGTGATCATAAAATTTTATTTTCTATAAAATTATAGAAACCCTAAAATAACATGTTAAAAAACCTTTTAAAGTAATATACACTGCTTTGCAATCAGAGATAAAGATTATTTTTTAAAAACCACTACAGACCAATGGTCTTTTAGACTAGCATTTCTATAAGTACTTCATGCTGCTGCTGCTGCTGCTAAGTCACTTCAGTCGTGTCCGACTCTGTGCAACCCCATAGACAGCAGCCCACCAGGCTCCCCTGTCCCTGGGATTCCCCAGGCAAGAATACTGGAGTGGGTTGCCATTTCCTTCTCCAATGCATGAAGGTGAAAAGTGAAAGTGAAGTCTCTCAGTCGTGTCTGACTCTGAGCGACCCCATGGACTGCAGCCTACAGGGCTCCTCCATCCATGGGATTTTCCAGGCAAGAGTACTGGAGTGGGGTGCCATCGCCTTCTCCGTAAGTACTTCATATATTCTGCTAAAACATTAAAACTCCATTTAATATATACACTCACACTACATCAAGTCAAAATTAAAATCTAATATATAATTTTACAGAGGAAGAAGAAAAAGATTTTAAATGTTCTTTTAAAGCTTGCTAATCTGGTGAGTTAATTAAGGGCACTTTAAGACAGGAACTTTTACTTTTTTTTCTTGCTGACATGTTTAAAAACTGAGATGTACTTCACACTTACATTAAAAAATGTTTGAGAGGAATAATTCACACCCACACCATCTTATGTGTAACCAGATATGAAATTAACCACTTGCTATTTGAACTTTTTCTGGTTACAATGGACAATAGAAATAAGAGGGAAAAATGAATATCCAATAGATTTGACACTGAAAGATTATTTCTATTTAAGCAAAACGACTCAAAGCAGAGAGCAGGAAATCATTAACATCTTTTCATTTTACTTTGAACAGCATGTATCCTTCCATCTTAAGTATTTTATTAGAAGTTCAAAATAATTATTTTAAGAGATACCATCTAGGACTTCCCAGGTGGTTCAATGGTCAATAATCTGCTGCCAATATAGGGGACACAGGTTTGATCCCTGGTCTGAGAAGATTCCACATGCTGTGGGGCAACAAAACCTATGTGCCACAACTACTGAGCCTGTGCTCTATAGTTCCCAAGCCACAGCTACTGAAACCTGCTCACCCAGAGCCTTTGCTCTGCAACAAGAGAAGTCATTACAATGAGAAGCCCGCAGACTGCAACCAGAGAAAGCCCACACACAGCAACAAAGATCCAGCAGAGCCAAAATAAAAATAACAAATAAGTAAATAGATATCATCGAGACAGATTATCTTAGGTCCATGAAATGTACTTAGATCTTTCATTCATTTTTTCTTTCATTTTAAAGGAAAACTGGCAAACATAGCTACACACTATTTCAGAAATGGTTAGTCAAGAGCTTTCCCACCCCAAATAAACTTAGTAAATAATATATAAAATCATAGTGCATATATAACATATATATATATATGCTAGACAAATACAGAAATATCTATATGCTAGATACAGAAATACACACACACACCACTCACTGTGCCAGCTGTCTTCTCTGTGCAAGTCCATACCTACTCTTCAGCCTTATTTGTTCTGCTCTGTTGGGGCTGAATGAATAAGCTGCATCAACGGGTTGCCTTGTCCTCTGGCTTCTGGTTAGTTTCAGCTGATGGCTTTTGAGGATTTCCAGTGGGCCCCATCCTTTCAGCCACAATCTAGTGGGAGAAAATCCACAGTACCTAGTAGACAAAATAAAGGTGAAAAAATATGCATTGGGACAATACTTCGTAGTAATTGTTCACAATGCTTAAATTAGTCTCTTTCTAATAACTGTGATATTGATCTACCTAGGCATTTTATTTCACTATTACATGTTCTCAGATGCTTCTCATGCCCTCCAGAACTAGATTCCTATTATTACTAGCCAAGAAGCTGTCAGATCAATGCCAATGTATGCTGTTGTTCTTTAGCCAGTAAGGCACTTATATCTTTTTATATCTTGGGAAAATTCAAGAGTTTTTAATTTCCCTATATATTCCAAAGAAGATATCCTCTTAGCAGGGTCTTACTGCTTCATAAAATCTCACTAATCCCAAGGATAAATAATTTTTTATCACACTTTAATATGATTTCTGATAGATGTTAAGTTTTTAAGGCACATTAAGATTCCAACTCTTTTAAAAAGCAGGAGCAGTTATTTGAATATGTTAAACACAGTTGGAATGGCCAACTTTAATAAAAGCAATTAACAAATTAACAATTTCAATATTCAAACCCCCAAAAACATTTGTATAAACTATGTAACTGTGAGAAACATTGTCACATATGCAAGAGCAGAAACCAAGATTTAGTACAATTTATCCTCACTTTTCACTTTCATGCATTGGAGAAGGAAATGGCAACCCACTCCAGTGTTCTTGCCTGGAGAATCCCAGGGACTGGGGAGCCTGGTGGGCTGCCGTCTATGGGGTCGCACAGAGTCGGACACGACTGAAGCGACTTAGCAGCAGCAGCAGCAGCCTCAGTAATCCTGGGTGTGGAAAGGGCAGGTAACTCAGCATAAGCAACCATGAAAGTGCATGTGAACAAATGATCAGGTTTGCAGTGACATATACAGTGTACAATATACCCAAGTCAAATGTGAAGTACGTAGTGGCAGTGGCAGGAAATGAAGTGGTGATGAGGAGTTATTTTTTTTAAAGCGCTTGTTATGTTCTGCCTCTGGGCGTTCTGCCATACTACTCTCATTTATTCCAGAGGGCTAGTCACTGCATGGGAGTGCAAAATGTGTGCTTGTAAAACATACACCTTATCAAAAAATACACCTCCTCACTGAATAAACTGATCAAACAACACCATAATCTTTCATAATTTTTTCTACTGTAAAGTTTTCTTGGCAGTTTAAAATTATTTTAGGTGTAAGTTTTCTAGATATTCTACACTTAGTTTAGTTTTTCCAGCTGTATTGAGGTATAGCTGACAAATGAAACTACAGTTTCATTAAAGATATTAAAAGGATACAATTTCAGGATTTAATATACATACATACATACTGTGGAAAGACCCCCCTCGAAGGAGTTAACAAGTCTGTCACCTTCTTTGTGTGTATGTATGTGAGAATGTGTAAGTTCTACTCTCTTAGCAAATTTTAATCACACAATAATGCAGTGTTGCTACCAACCACAGTCACCATGCTATATATTAGGTCCTCAGACGTTACTCATAACTCAAAGTTTGTACATTTTTTTTTTACCAAGCTCTCTCTATTTCCCCCATCCCTAACCCCTGTCAACCATTTCTCTACTCTGTTTCTGAGTTCAACATTATTTTTTAAAAAAGATTCCACATATAGGTGACATCATTTTCTTTCCATCTGGCTTATTTTATGTACTGTAATGCCCTCCAGGTTCATCCCGTTGTCGCAAATGACAGGGCTTCTTCCTTTTGCCAGGCTGAATAATATTCTATTGTTGGTAATATATATACATATACATATATGTGTATGTATATATATATATGTATCATGGCTTCCCTGGTAGCCCAGGGTATATACACACCATATGTTCTTGATCCACCCATCTATTGATGGACATTAGGTTGTTTCTGTACCTTGGTTACCATGAACAATGTTGTGATGAACATTGCAGTATAGATTAGACACACCTCATTTGATCCAGAAAACAAATTCAATGGCTGTTTAGATTACTGTCAACCATTAACCTCAAAGTCACTTATACAGTGAAGTGACTACGGAAGAGACTTATTCTAAAATAAGCCTAAAACAATAAAAATAATCATTGAAAAGTATGTATATATTCTTATATTTCTCTCTCTCTTTTTTTTTTTTTTTTGGTTTCACATTATTCTAAAAGCAAAGATTTTAACTGTGGTCTGTGTTCAGTGTTTTGAAATTAAGGCATCTCTCAACCAGCAGCAAACATCAATGGTAACTTTTCCAATGCTGGAAATATTTACTCTTTCCATATGATACCTGTGTAAGGGAGTGTCCTTCTCCCTCTCTGTTGCAGTAATGCCTATTCATTTTGTAAGGCTCAGTTTCAGTGTATTATCCTCTAGAAAAATTGCCTGGACCAATTAGGTGGGATTAGGTGGTTCTATTTGTGATCCTTAATGTCCTATACATTTAAAGATTAGTTGTGACCTCATTTGCCACCTACCATGTAATGTAATGATTTTTTACATGCTTATTTTCTCACTAGGGGGCTTCCCTGGTGGCTCAGATGGTAAAGAATCTGTCTGCAACACAGGAGAACTGGGCTCAATCCCTGAGTCAGGAATATTCCCTGGAGAAGGGAATGGCTACCCACTCCAGTATTCTTGCCTGGAGAAGTCCATGGACAGAGGAGCCTGGGGGGCTGCAGTCCATCGTGTCACAAAGAGTTGGACATGAGCAACTAACACTTACTTTCTCACTAGAATGTGAACTCATTAAAAAAGGACAGAATTGAATTTTATTTTTCTTCATATTTCCAGTATTTAGCATGATGTCAGTTACTTAGTAAGTAATCAATAAATATTTATTTCATAAGTGAATGAGAAAAAATGAATGAATTTCACTTTTCCATATCAAGACAAAGCCTTAAACAGTTGCTCAGTTGAGCCTAAAATCTCAGGAGAATAACTGACACTGAAGGTTGACAGAGAACAATTCTAGCCTCATTCCAATGGTTAAATCTTTCTGGAAACCATCAGTTCTGGAAGTAGTCCTCAGGAGTTGCTGGTCCTGAGTACAACCTATTTTTGACTCTCTTTTAACAATTTTTTATTATCTTACTTTTTAAATACAGTTTTTTGGTTTATTTTAAAAGATACCTTGTTAACAAAACAATCCTTGATTAATTAATGATTACTAACTCTTATCTGATGTGAGAAACTGTGACCACGACACTAGGGAAATGGCACAATTAAGTGCCTGATTTCAGGTATTACTCCATTAAATCGTGCCCCACCTATGAAGTATAATGGATTCATGGCTTCTCTAACCCAAAGGACGTTCTGAGCAAAGTATTACAGAATATAATAGTTTACCACTTGAACTTCTTTTTCATGTCTTAAGTACCGCTGGGCATAAGTGAAATAATGCAGCTAGCATCATATCTCCAGCTTTGCCTTTTCTTTCCGACTTACTTTCAACTTTCTTACCCCCTGCACTTGTTTTTGACGATACCCTGGTCATATTCGGGGATCCCCTGCTAAGCTGTCCTCCTCCAGCCTTGGCCATGAGGTAGCCCTGAGAGTGCCCATTCATAGTCCACCATCACTGAGACTCAGTGTGCTTCACCCGCTATGATCGGAGTCCATCACCGCCAGGCTTTCTGACTTTGTTAGGAGAATGTTAACAGAACTATTCTGAGAAGTGAGTTTCTTTTTTGGAGGAAGATTAAGAAAACATTCAAGGATTTATACTGTTGAGGCTGTTTTCCAATTCTGTGGAAACCTATGTCATCATAATTGCTTTGAAAAGCAACAAGCCCTGTCAAGTCTAATTCCCCTCTGCTCAGGGCCTTCTCCCCCGCACCTGAACATGGCTGAAGAAACACTCTCATGCAAAGCGGTCTCACTTTAGATCTTCCACTGAAATCTTTAAGTTGGCTCTCATTGCTGCCTGCGGCGCATTCTCTATTGCCTCAATTCATGCACTCTCCCACATTCCTCTTTCCTACCTTCTCACCTCTCTTCATTGTTTAAACATCGCTTTCTCAATTGATTAGTCTTTTATTTCATTGAGAAATGTGAAGCAACCAGGAGAGAAATCCCTTAAGCTCTTATAACAACACTTATTCCCATACCATCATTTGCAACAATATCCTCCTTTTCTTCCTATTATTCAACTGCATCATCCCTTCTTCCCTTCTACTCATTCATTCACATCAGAATGCAAATATGTTATTATTCCTCCATTAAAAACCAAACAGAGGGAATTCCTTCATGGTCTAGTGGCTAAGACTCATTATGCTCCCAGTGCGGGGAGCCCAGGTTTGATCCCTGGTCAGGGAACTAGATACCAAATGTGACAACTAAAGATCCCACATGCCACAACTAAGACCTGGCACAGCCAGAGAAATAAAAAAGCAAATAAATATTTTTTAAAAAAACCCCAAAAGATTAAAAAAACCCTTTCTATCTCCCCATCCTCCTCCTATCAGCTACCACTCCATTCCTCTGCTCTGTTTTTTCAGAGGTTAGCTCATTAAAAGGGTTATCTACATGTGCTGGAGTAGGAAGTGGCAACCCCCTCTAGTATTCTTGCCTGGAAAATTCCACGGACAGAGGAGCCTGGCGGGCTACAGTCCAAGGAGTCACAAAGCATTGGACATGACTGAGCGATTGAGCATATATGCTAACTGCACTTTCTTTCTATTTATTCTGTATTAAAATTCACCCTAATTGCACTTTCAAATTCAACCTTCCTTGAAACTTCTCCATATTACTAAATCCAATGGTTATTTTTAGCCTTCATTTTATTTATCAGCAGAAGTTGACCAATCATTCACTCCCTCCTCGTTGAAATACACTTAAAATGTACCTTCCAAGAAAACATGTCCTGGTTTCTGTCCTTCCTCACTGGCTGTCTTTTTAAAGTGTTACTTTCTGGCTCCTTCTCATATCTATGAACATCTGGATGTTTGATGATCTTATCCAGGTTTATGGCTTTGAATAGCATTTAAATTTGATGAGTACCAAATTTATATCTTCAACTATAGCACTTTCCCCAGAGTTACAGATTCCTACATCTAATTTTTGACTGGACATTCTTACTTGGATATCTACCATCTTAAATTTAGCATGTCCCAAACTGAACTCCTCATTTTCTCCAACCATGATTCTTCCAAAATCTTTGCCATTTCAGTTAACGGGAACTTTAATTTCTTAAACCAAAAACCTTGTAGTCATACTTAATTTTTCTGGTTTTTCTACCACATATTCAAGTAGTAAACCCTCTTGGTTTACCTTCAAAACATATCCACAGTCTGACCACTTTACTGCCTAGCATCTTGGTTCAAATAAAATGGTTTCTCACCTAGATTAGTGAAATAACCTTCTAACTGGCCTTCCAGCTACCACCTTTATCCAATATTTGTCTCAATGCAGCGACCAGAGTGATACTCTTAAAGCAGTGTCAGATTATTTCTCTCTTCTGCTCACAACTCCAGGCTTCACATCTCATAAAAGCAAAATCCTTATGATATTTTAAGAGGCCTGTGTGATCTTTCTCCCTAATGTTCTGTCTTTGTCTCATACTTTTCTCCTACTGCTCACTTTGTTGCAACTATTCTAGATTTCTAGGCTGTGCTCAAATACGCCTGTTACATACCTATCTCAGGGAATCTGCATGTGTTAATTTCCATTTCTAGGAATGCTATTCCTCCATATATTCAAAGCTCACTCTTCTCACTCTCTTAAAATCTTCACTCAAGATTTTAAGGATCATTTTAGTGAGGATTCCTGATCATCCTTTTAAAAATCACAATGCTCGGGACTTCCCTGGTCCAATGGCTAAGACTCCCCACTTTCAATGCAGGGGCCTAGGTTTGATCCCTTATTGGGGAACTTGATTCCACAGGCCACCACTAAAGGTCCCACATGCTGCAGCTAAGATCGAAGACCCCACGCACCACAACTAAGACCTGATGTGGCCAAATAAGTAAATAAAATAAAAATAAAACACACAATGCTCTCTTCTTGCTGGTAATCTTTTTACCCTGCTTTATTTTTATTTGCTTATTTTATTGTATCTTTCCATGCACTAAAAAGTAATCATCACAACAGTAAGCTTTATCTTTTCTGATCTGTTGTTCGCTGTGCTATACCAAGAATCTAGAAAATTGTCTAACATATACTGTTTATTAGTATTTGTTGAATGAATAAATGCATAGAAGTTAATGAATAAAAAATTTACACTCATGTAGCTTTTAGTCACATTTTTGACAAGTTACATTCTTTATATATATTTTAAGCTTTTCAGTTACTTTAGGCTTTATTTCTCAAAATATACAAATCAGCTGACTATTACTTTTACTATTCACCATACTTTCAGTAAGATCACTCTGTCTGTGTTTCCTAAGAATGTTAGATCATGATGCCCTATTATTTAATGAGATGTCACAAACTATATCATTAACTAGTCCTTCTCTCAACTCTCACATTAAGTGAGACAACATCAGAAAAGCAGGAATAAAATTATTTCCTTGACAAAGCTCAGTAGATTATGGAATCACTTTTAATAAAATACTGGGAAAGTTTACACATAGTAAAGGGGTAAAAGTTTTATATCCTACAAGTAACATTAAAGTAAACGCATTTGGGAAGAATTATTTCAGGCATTTTCAATGGACACTTTTATGAGGTGCTGTTGATCAACGTTTCTAAAGTATCACATTGAGCAGTTTCATTTCCTATCACATTTCTTCTTTTAAAAGTAGTAAATAGCTATGATAATTCTTATTTCATCAGCCTGTCACATGTAACAAGGGATAATCCATCTTGCTTTCATTATTGAATATGGGAACTGAATACTAAAAGACTAGCTGTAACAACTCTGTCAAAGTCTTCCTCCTACCAGGGCAGTAATTTGTCTATGAGTAACAGCTGGATGTAAAAGAAACACATAATATAACATCAGCTTCAACAAAGAACCTGCTTTTTTTTTTTTAATGTAACTATAGTGTTTCCCAAAACACTAGTGTTTTGCATTCCCATGATTTCAAGTAAAATGACTTTAGGTAACGCATGGACAGATACTATTAATTAGCATCTTTATTGTAATGTCTGTAAGAAAATGTTAAGTAAAAACAGTACTCAGGAAATACAAAGAAGGTGTTAACATATGAATGAAGTTTGGAAAATCCTTGTTATTTGGGTGTTTGATTAGGTTACCAATTAATACCTAAATATTATTTGGTAACAGAATGCTGGGGCTTCCCAGATGGTGCTAGTGGTAAAGAATCTGCCTGCCAATGAAGGAGACATAATAATGTGGATTCAATCCCTAAGTCAGGAAGAGCCCCTGGAGGAGGGCATGGCAACCCACTCCAGTATTCTTGCCTAGAAAATCCATGGACAGAGCAGCGAGGCGGGCTACAGTCCATGAGGTTGCAGAGTCAGACACAACTGAAACGACTTAGCACATAGCACAGAATGTTGAAATAATTTTTTTTTAAAAAGGGACTTCCACCTGATATCCACTCTCCAAAGAGAACACTTATGAAAGTATTTGGCTCCTCATTAACAATTAAATAGGCAATAATGAGCAAGATAAGCATTAGACAGTGGTGCAATTTAAGACATACCATGTTGTCTCAATCTTGCTGTTCCAACCCATTATTTGGCTCCTGCTAAATAAAACTTGGATATTTCTAACAGAATATCCGAGTTTTCTAAGTAACACTTAAAAAGATGGAAGTAGTTGTCATTTTTCTCTCCTTAAAAGTTAAATATGTACTCTGAACATACTCTTAACATTTTTTGTGTGTGTGTGTATACACATACACAAAAACAGAAAAAAAATCTACTTCTCAAAACTCAGCGTCTGTATATATGAAGTCTAGTCACACCCGCACGTTAGAACAAAACAAAAACATCCTTCTTCTGCTTTCCAACTCTATTAAATGGCATCAAATATTTTTCCCTTAATCTTTCTTATGTAAACTCTAACCTAGATAGCATATTCAAAAGCAGAGACATTACTTTGCCAACAAAGGTCCGTCTAGTCAAGACTATGGTTTTTCCTGTGGTCATGTATGGATGTGAGAGTTGGACTGTGAAGAAGGCTGAGTGCCAAAGAATTGATGCTTTTGAACTGTGGTGTTGTAGAAGACTCTTGAGAGTCCCTTGGACTGCAAGGAGATCCAACCAGTCCATTCTGAAGGAGATCAGCCCTGGGATTTCTTTGGAAGGAATGATGCTAAAGCTGAAACTCCAGTACTTTGGCCACCTCATGCGAAGAGTTGACTCATTGGAAAAGACTCTGATGCTGGGAGGGATTGGGGGCAGGAGGAGAAGGGGACGACAGAGGATGAGATGGCTGGATGGCATCACTGACTCGATGGATGTGAGTCTGAGTGAACTCTGGGAGCTGGTGATGGACAGGGAGGCCTGGTGTGCTGCGATTCATGGGGTCGCAAGGAGTCGGACACGACTGAGCAACTGAACTGAACTGACTGAAGTAGAGTTTAATAATCATATTCCTTGTTCGGATATTTTGTAACCATATTCTATAAATTCTGAGATTAGTACATCTTTGTTTTATTTATGTTCACACTTAAATTGCACTGTTTCTTCTATCCTATGCTTAAAATGTTTAACATGATGGAATAGGAAGAAAACAGGGATTACTAGCTTAGGTTTAGTACTTGCTCCTCACCTTCTACTAATATGTAATTTGTAACAAATTACATTATCTCTCAGAAAATTATTTTTCTCATGTGTAAATTAAGAAAAAATACTTTCTCCTCAGTTTGTTGAAATATGTGAAATGATATCAAAGAATTTCATAAGATGAATTTCATAAGCCATACAAATGTTACTTTATGAATAAATGTATTCTGGTAAATTTTTTAAAATGTATTTAATTTAGTTCAGATAGAATTGTATGCTTTTCTTTCTTCCATTTTAAAATTGTTTATATACACTTGTTTGTAAAATGTTTTTTTCCTTAAAATGTCTAGTCAAATATGTGTACTAATTATAAAGACTTGCTGGCCCTTTATTTCTGGTTGAAAACATTCAAAGCCTTTCCAAAGAACAATGCTTCTCTAGTTTTATCTGTGTTGGATTAATAGTTATGAGAATGAATTAGATTAGCTAATTTTACAGGCCTAAGATCAATCTTTATGATTTTGGACTGCTTAATTACATTAAGAAACTTTATTTACTTTTATTTGCATGTAAATATATGAGATTCTAGAGTCAGTGACGTTTAGGGCATACATCTGTCACACTCCTCGATTGTGATCCTTAAGACACAACTTTGTGAGTACTTTAAAACTATTAGAAGAACATATAGAAGGAGACCTTTAAGATCTTAGAGTTAGCAGAGATTTAACAAAAATAAAGATGAAAAATCACAAAAGTCTAGGTCTGATTAAACTAGAAAAAATATTGCTGTTGTTTAGTCACTAAGTCGTGTCCAACTCTTTTGTGACCCAGTGAACTGTAGTCTTCCAGGTTCCTTCAAGGGATTTCCCAGGCAAGAATACTGGAGTGGGATGCCATTTCCTTCTCCAGAGGATCTTGCAAACCCCAGGATTGAACCCACGTCTCCTGCATTGCAGGCAGATTCTTACTACTGAACCACCAAGGAAGCCCAGAAATAGTATGCTGAAAGTTAAGCAATGTCCTAGGAAAAGTATTCATGGAATACACAGCAAAGAGATATTATGAAACTATATTAAGAAAATCTACAAGTCAGTATTTAAAATATACTTCTAAATATTAGCAAATGATTTGAACAGAAAATTAATCAAAAAATAAACACAAAAAAGTTCAGTGATTTATGAAGTGTTGCCCCATCTGAGAAAAAAAAAACATGATGAAATAAAATTCTCCATCCATCAGATTCCTAAAAATTAAAATTTCAGATTAAAAAGGTTGGGTAAGAATATTTAAATGTGAATTTTTGGAAAGGGACTCTGAGATATTAATTAGTACAGGTAATTTGGAAAGAAATTTAGCAGTAAACTATTAAAATAGTGTGTAATTTATGATCCAACCATTCTCTTTTAGGTATATACTTTATCTATATAAAGAAAAAAAATGCAACTACTAGAAAATTCACTCAAGAACTGTTTATAAATCAAAGAACTTCAAAATAATCTTCATTTACTCTGGAAAATAAAAGGATATACAAGCTATCATATAATAATAAATGGAAAATGCACACAATGTTCTATCTTTTACATGTATGCATCTTAAGAACATTGATTGGAAAACGTGATTGTAAAATTATTTATGTATTTTTAAAAATGCATAAACTCACAAAATGCTATATTGAAAGGGCAAGTATAGTATTGGAAGGACAAATCAAATATAGGATAGTGAGTGTCTACGGGCTGAGGAAAGAATCGGGAAAAGGGATAAATGAGACATAAAATAATAAGTCTGTGTTAGATGATTACATGTCACTAACATAGAATTATGATTATTCATATCAATCCAACTTTAAGATTCCATGTGCAGAAAAGAAAAAAAGATAAATTTAATTCAATGGGATTATATATGTATACACAGTACTTAATATATCATGGACACTCAATTTTAATTTGTTTCATTACTTTTCTTATAAAGTTTAGTCAAATTCAACTCTAACTTTATTTTTTAGTTTCTTAAAAGTTACTGTTTTCTCCCTCCTAACAGAATATCCCAGTTTTACTGAGCCTGTAAAATAAAATATGTGCAAAATACAGTAAATTCAGAAATCAGATTGCCCATAAGAAAATATTATTTTTAATATCTGAATGATAAATATGTGAAGATGAATAGCATTGATATTGACTCCCTGAAATTAATAAATAAATCTGAAATTTATTTCCTACCTTAATCAAAGTTCTTTGCGCTTAGAGAAAATTTCCCTCAAGCTGCCTCAGAAGGTAAAGATTGAGTATCTGTCTCTGAGAAGAGGATGGGAGTCAGGCAAACATTTTTTGTCCATGGATCAGTGTGAGGACTTTCCCATTGCACTGAAGATCTTTTTGATTTGATAATTATAGCTTGCCAACTTCTACACACCTAAGCTTTCAAAGCCAGGACCTTCCATCCTGGGTGAGTCTGTGCAGTGCTAAGGGATGGCTGTTTGTAAGCAAATTGGGTCAGTGGTGGGGAGCAAATATTTCCTTACATACCTTCTGAGTTACTATTCAATTATTTTTCCTTCTAGGATCTATAAAGAACCTCTTGATCTATGCCAGAAACTGCATAGAGATAATTTCCCACAGAGTACAAGCAGATACTTAAACACTATTATAAGAGATAGGGAAGAAAATGTCAATGCCTTAGTAATGATCTTATTGCGCATTTCATACTTTCAGACTCTCATACAAAATGAATTATGTCCCAACAATTTCACAAAAGTAGAATTACAGAATTTTATCTATTAGATAATTTTAGTCAAATCTTTATATTAAAGTGGCCAAGGTAATTGTTGAAGATTACATAGCATATCTCTAACATTTCTGATCCAAAGTTTTGTCTTACTGATTTTTTTGTCTGATGTGATTTTTGTCTTACAACTACAAAAAGTAGAAGTATAGGGCTTCCCAGGTGGCACAGTGGAGAAAGTATCTGCCTCCCAACACAGGCGATGGAAGAGATGCAGGTTTGATCCCTGAGTTGGGAAGATCCGCTGAAGAAGGAAATGGCAACCCACTCCAGTATTCTTGCCTGGAAAATTCATGGACAAAAGAGTCTGGCAGGCTGCAGTCTATGGAGTCGCAAAGGGTCAGACATGACTGAGCACAGCAACAACAAAGGTGGCTCAATGGTAAAGAATCCGCCTGCCAGTGAAGGAGATGCAAGAGATGGGGGCTTGATTCCTGGGTCAGGAAGACGCCCTGGAGTAAGTATGGCAACCTACTCCTTTTTTTTTTCCTGGAAAATTCCATGGACACAGGAGCCTGGTAGGCTGAAGTCCATGGGGTTCCAAAGAGTTGGATATGCAGAGGAACCAGAGATCAAATTGCCAACATCCGCTGGATCATAGAAAAAGCAAGAGAGTTCCAGAAAAACATCTATTTCTGCTTTATTAACTATGCCAAAGTCTTTGACTGTGTGGATCACAATAAACTGCGGAAAATTCTAAAAGAGATGGGAATATCAGAACACCTCACCTGCCTCTTGAGAAATCTATATGCAGATCAGGAAGCAACAGTTAGAACTGGACATGGAACAACAGACTGGTTCCAAATAGGAAAAGGAGTACGTCAAGGCTGTATATTGTCACCCTGTTTATTCAACTTATATGCAAAGTACATCATGAGAAACGCTGGACTGGAAGAAACACAAGCTGGAATCAAGACTGCCGGGAGAAATATCAGTAACCTCAGATATGCAGATGACACCACCCTTATGGCAGAAAGTGAAGAGGAACTCAAAAGCCTCTTGATGAAAATGAAAGTGGAAAGTGAAAAAGTTGGCTTAAAGCTCAACATTCAGAAAACCAAGATCATGGCATCCGGTCCCACCACTTCATGGGAAATAGATGGGGAAACAGTGGAAACAGTGTCAGACTTTATTTTTTTGGGCTCCAAAATCACTGCAGATGGTGATTGCAGCCATGAAATTAAAAGACGCTTACTCCTTGGAAGGAAAGTTATGACCAACCTAGATAGCATATTCAAAAGCAGAGACATTACTTTGCCAACAAAGGTTCGTCTAGTCAAGGCTATGGTTTTTGCAGTGGTCATGTATGGATGTGAGAGTTGGACTGTGAAGAAGGCTGAGCACCAAAGAATTGATGCTTTTGAACTGTGGTGTTGTAGAAGACTCTTGAGAGTCCCTTGGACTGCAAGGAGATCCAACCAGTCCATTCTGAAGGAGATCAGCCCTGGGATTTCTTTGGAAGGAATGATGCCAAAGCTAAAACTCCAGTACTTTGGCCACCTCATGCGAAGAGTTGACTCATTGGAAAAGACTCTGATGCTGGGAGGGATTGGGGGCAGGAGGAGAAGGGACGACAGAGGATGAGCTGGCTGTATGGCATCACTGACTCGATGGACGTGAGTCTGAGTGAACTCCGGGAGTTGGTGATGGACAGGGAGGCCTGGCGTGCTGCGATTCATGGGGTCGCAAAGAGTTGGACACGACTGAGCGACTGATCTGATCTGATCTGATCTGAGCAACTGAGCACACACAGAGATAAACACAATACCTACCCCACCCCAACACACACACAAAGACTCATGGATCTGCTCCTGTTCACACTACCAAATATTTTCATTAGCTCAGGATGAACTATTTATATTATCATCTCCGATATACAGACAGTTTAAGACAGGACATAAAAAATTTAAATATTGTATATTTAGCAATAAACTGGTTTCTTTCATGTTTCCAGTCAAACATTCCTGGCAGGGACTTCTTTGAAGGGAAGGATTGAGTCACATTAATCTTTCTCTCTTCAAAATCTAATATGGTGCCAGGATCCTTTTAGAAATTCTATAAATGTCAGATGAGAAGGAAAAAAAAAAGGCATGAAAGAAGGAAAGATGGGTTTGGTCCCCTAGTCTTTCTAATACTTCTGAGATTACTCCTACTATTCATTCAGCCACATTCTAAACACATGCTTGCTACCTCCTTACAGGTCTCACTCCACAGAGAAAGACCTGGTCTATACTTAGCTCTTATTAAGACACTTTCTCAAATAAGGACCCATCTTTGGATATTCAGTAATTGCAACACGTAGCCAAATTTTGAGTCACTGCTTAAAATTATTCAAATGAGACCCACATTTTTTTCTTTATTAAGCAGTCATTACCCTGGATTATTCATATTGCAAAAACTAGCTGATTTGAACATTGTCTTTATTATATATTAATTGATATGCTTTACTACATGCTTTCACTTATTTATTATACTTCTAGTTGTGAGGCATAGAGTTAGATTTGGGGGTTAAATAGCTGAAAAGAAAATACGACTTAATTGAACAGAACACAATACTTATTTTAGAGGACATCCTGCTTAGCCAGAGATGTGTATAAATACCATACAGGGGAGATATTATTGTTCAGAGAAAAATATCCTTTTACCACAGACCTTAGTGTTATGCAGGCCAGCTGTCCTGGAAACTATTTCCCTCTGGTCATAAAAGAGGCTACATAAAAATATTCATGTCACTACTAAGCTAAAAATTTATTGACTGTCTCATATTTCAGGTACTGTGATTGGCAATTGGGGATCATTAATGAATGAAATGCATTAATTTATGCTTTTAAAAGTCTGCCTATAACCCAGAGAGATTCTGATGTATAAAAGATTATTTTCAGTGTGGAAACAAGAAAATCTGATAAATTTTTATTCACTGGAAAAAAAAATCACCTGGCATTATTTACTTAAATAAAATGCAAGGTTAGCAACAATTCCTGGGAAAAATGTGTAGTTATGAGTGGCTGAGCCTTTTGGTAAAGAGTGCTAAATTTTAATGTCATTCCTTTTTCACAATTTTGTTTCTAATTATTCCCAAGAATGTCTTAGTGGTGTAAAACAGAACTAATTTATATTTAATGTTTTGATATCTGTTTTCATTTTTAGATTAAAAATCCACAATACTCTAATATTGGTAAAATATCTCTCTATATTTTCATGTAGCTATGACACTTGATGTGAAACAGTTAAACAGAGATAGCCCTCAGTACGGCAGTGGTGGAGGATGGGATTGGAGCACCTAAGGGTTCCACCTGGATATTCCAATTGCAACAATGTTTGTCCAGAGCTAAGCAGAGGAATCAGTTTAGCCTGGACACTACTTGGTATGTATAATCTTCCTTTCTTTAATCTTCCATATTTACTCCAGGGGCAGGGAGTGGCAGAACACAGAAAAGAAAAGGAAGAAGACTTAGGTATATGGCACAACACTTGGATATGAAAGAGACTATCCCAAAGTTATCAGGTAAATTTTATCAGATAGTAGATCAAGATGACGATAGCTCCTAACCAAGAGCGCACCCAGTCAGAACACTGGGTAGAGGGAATGAGATGAAAGTGAAAGTGAAAATCACTCAGTCCTGTCCGACTCTTTGCGACCCCATGGACTAATACAGTCCCTGGAATTCTCCAGGCCAGAATACTGGAGTGGGCAGCCTTTCCCTTCTGCAGGGGATCTTCCCAACCCAGGTATTGAACCCAGGTCTCCCACATTGCAGGCAAATTCTTTACCAGGGAAGCCACAAGGGAAGCCCAAGAATACTGGAGGTGGGTAGCCTATCCCTTCTCCAGTGGATCTTCCCCACCCAGGAGTCTAACTGGGGTCTCCTGCATTGCAGGCGGATTCTTTACCAACTGAGCTATCAGGGAAACCCTGTAAGAACAAAGAGAAAAACCAAAAAATAATCAGCAGAACCTGAGAAAAGTTGAAATTAGATTAAGACTGAGACTGACAATATTTCTAAATGTTTCTAAACATTAATTGTGGCAAAGAAACTGTAAGTTTATATTCCAATTTCATGCATCAATTTAAAGGGAAGGATAGTATTTTTACTTTGATTTTTATTTGTAGAGCAGAGCATTCTATATTCATTCCACAGTCCATGAAGTGCACAACAACTGATCCAAGATAACTGATAATGGGCCTGTAATACTCTCTCTCTGACTTTTTGTCCTAATAATGGAAATGATATTTGTTATCAGCTTGAAAGAGACGATGGACTATTTTGAAGTTTAAGATAAACAATGAGAATGCATTATTCCTTTAGTCATCACATTCCTTGAATATTACATGGAATTTCAACTTTCCTTTGCTATCCTAGTTCTTAAACATTTTTTATTGAGACATCAAAAGCTACACCTCATTAACTAAATAGTTCTTTTGTATTCAAAATGATGCAGGGCCACAGCCAAGGATGTATTTCAAGTTGACTGCTGCACAAAATGTATACAGAGCTGGACCATAGTTTATCAGAAACATATTTAAGCCAAGAAATGTGCAACATTTCAAAATAAAGAGATGGGCAAATAGGTTTCAGGCAACAATATATACAATAAGAAACCACTAACAAGATAATATAAAATGTAAAATTTAAGGTGACAAAAGAGAAAGAATGGTAAAAAGAACAATTAATGATAGAGGTGTAAAAATCTTACTGCACCAGAAAAAAACAGTCAAATATGCAGTGTAATTATTGTACATGAATGAAAAATAGCACAAAAAGCAATTATTATGGGTGGTTTTAAATACACCTCTATCAACATTAGACAGATCTACCAGATCAAAACAAGTACAGAATAGATAGGGCTTTTGTTTCTAGTAACATGGCAGCCTAACATTACCTAAAATTGCAGTAAAAGTATTTAAATGCTGGACAAATTGTAAAACATTCTTGTAAGTGATATGAACTTGAAATAAAGGTAAATCTGTAGGGGCCAAAAACAAAGAAAAGACTGGTTAAAAAATTAAAAAGTATCTCTTGCTCTGGAGGTACTCACTCACATTGCTAAAGAAGAGGCTTTTGTTTCAGGGACCATGGAGAGCCAGGAAACAAAGCATTAGGTTTAGGATAGATTCATGTTTGTACTGAAAACCCTGGATAAAGCTGGAACCCACAAAGACCTACATGATGAAAGCCTGGATTAAGAAAATGTGCCCAGGGACTTCGCTGGTCATCCAGTAGCTAAGACTTCACACTCTGAATGAGGAGGCACTGATTCAATCCCTGGTCAGGGCACTGGATCTCGCATGCCACAACTAAGTCACACTTCAAAAGATCCCACATGCCACAACCAGGACCTGGCACACCAGATAAATACGTATTTAAAAAAGAAAATGTGCTCAACAGAGAAGTTTGCCTAAAAGATAACTTATTTGCCTGACCCAACCCATACATGTAGATAAATTCCTCCTCTGAGAGTTTATATTCGCCATCCTGTCATCACGAAGATTAAGATTAAAATTTATACTCATTACACTTGGCTGAGGTACCATCAGCCTAACAATTAACATAAGGTGAGTAACACATTTTGAATACAGCTGGCAGGAAAACATGCTCCAGGAGATGGTGAAGGACAGGGAAGCCTGGTGGGCTGCAGTCCATGGGGTTGCAAAAAGTGACATGACTGAACAACAAAGCCTCAAGGTGTAGCCAAAAAAAGGAAAGAAACAGGTGAAGAGGAAAAGGTGTGCTCAAACACTGAATAACAGAAATTACTCTGAATGCAGCAGGAAGAGAAACAGGAAAAAGTGTAAAAGAGTTTAGAAGATAAGGAAGGATGAGAGGGTCCAAAATATATGCATTTGTAATCCTAGAAGAGGAAAACAGAATAAGAGAAAGGAATATTTGAAGAGAGCATGTCTGAGAATTTGCCAGAATTAATGAAAGAATCCTTAGATTCAAATCACATAAGTAAAATGCTATGCCAATATACTAGGGAATCTACGAACAAGAAAAGAGAGAAATAATACCTTAAAACTAACTAGAGATATAGATATCACTTTACTCTTGTTATTATTGACAGTTAGATTCTTACCTGCCTCCTGAGAAATCTGTATACAGGTCAAGAAGCAACAGTTAGAACTGGACATGGAACAACAGACTGGTTCCAAATTGGGAAAGGAGTAGGTCAAAGCTATATTTTGTCATCCTGCTTATTTAACTTATATGCAGAGTACATCATGTGAAATGCCAGGCTGGATGAAGCACAAGCTGGAAGCAAGATTGCTGGGAGAAATATCAATAACCTCAGATACGCAGACGATGCCACCCTTATGGCAGAAAGTGAAGAGGAACTAAAGAACCTCTTGAGAAAAGTGAAAGAGGAGAGTGAAAAAGCTGGCTTAAAGCTCAACATTCAAAAAATGAAGATGATGGCAACCAGTCCCATTACTTCATGGGGAAACAATGGAAACAGTAACAGATTTTATTTTCTTGGGCTCCAAAATCACTGCAGATGGTGACTGCAGCCATGAAATTAAAAGACGCTCACTCCTTGGAAGAAAAGCTATGACCAACCTAGACAGCATATTAAAAAGCAGAGACATTACTTTACCAACAAAAATCTGTATAGTCAAAGCTATGATTTTTCTAGTAGTCATGTATGGATAAATGAACACCAAAGAATTGATGCTTTTGAACTGTGGTGCTGGAGAAGATTCAAGAGTCCCTTGGACAGCAAGGAGATCCAATCAGTCAATCCTAAAGGAAATCAGTCCTGAATATTCATTGGAAGAACTGATGCTGAAGCTGAAACTCCAATTCTTTGGCCACCTGATGTGAAGAACTGACTCATTGGAAAAGACCCTGATGCTGGGAAAGATTGAAGGCAGGAGAAGAAGGGGACGACAGAGGATGAGATGGTTGGATGGCATCACTGACTTGATGGACATGAGTTTGAGTAAGCTCCGGGAGTTGGGGATGGACAGGGAAGCCTGGTGTGCTGCAGTCCATGGAGTCGCAAACTGCGACTGAACTGACTGAGGTTCTATAGAGTGTCTATGGACACTGAAGTAGTTCATATACCACCCCTGCTGCTGCAAAACACAACAAGTTCCAGGGAACCTCTGCTCATAAGCTTTACATCAATCAATCAATACATAATCTTTTTTATTTGTGTGTTTCTGTATGTTTTATTTGTGTGTTTTTGTGTGTTTCTATTGAACGATACTATTGAATGATCTAATATACATATTTTTTACAAATTATTAACTGCATATTCTTTGAATATTTTATAACCAGGTACTTTGAAGGTTATTTGTGTGATATAGGTACATTTGCCAAGGTCCTTACAAAAGAAACTAGTCTCAGTGGGTACTACAAAACTTTTAGAGGAAAACATATGCAGAACACTCACTGACATAAATCACTGCAATATCTTTTTTGATCTATCTCCCAGAGTAATGGAAATAAAAACAAAAATAAACAAATGGGACCTAATTGACCTCAAAAGCTTTTCAAAACAAAGGAAACCACAAACAAAATGAAAAGACAACCTACAGAATGGCATAAAATATTCACAAATGATGTGGCCAATGAGGGATTAGTCTCCAAAATTCACAAAAAGCTCATGTGGCTCAATATCCAAAAAACAAACAACCAATCAAAAAATGGGTGGAAGACCTAAATAGACATTTTCTCAAAGAACACATACAGATGGACAAGAGGCACAATAAAAGATGTTCAACATTGCTAATTATTAGAAAAATGCAAATCAAAGTTATAACGAGATATCACCTCATACCAGTCAGAATGGCCATAATAATAAAAAAAAAATCTACAAACAACAAATGCTGGAGAGGATGTGGAGTAAAGGAAACCCTTTAATGCTGTTGGTGGGAATGTAAGTTGGTATAGCCACTATGGAGAACAGTATGGATGTTCCTTAAAAAACTAAAAATAGAGATACCATATGATCCAGCAATCACACTCCTGGGCATGTATCAGCAGAAAAACATCATTCAAAAGGATACATGCACCCCAATGATCACTGCAGCACTGTTTACAATAACCAAGTATGAAAGCAACAAAAATGACCACCAACAGAGGAACAGATAAAGAAGTGGTACATATATACAATATAATATGGGACACGTGTGCTAAGTAGCTTCAGTTGTGTGTGAGACTCTTTGCAACCTTATGGACTGTAGTCCACCAGGCGTGCTCTCCATGGGATTCTGCAGGCAAGAAGACTGGAATGAGTTGCCATTTCCTTCTCCAGGGGTCTTCCTGGCCCAAGGACTGAACCCGTGTCTCCTGTGTCTCTTGTACTGCAGGCAGATTCTTTACTACTGAGCCACCAGGGAAACCCAACATGGAATATCACTCAGCCATTGAGAAGAATGAAGTAATGCCATTTGCAGCAACATGCATAGACCTGGAGAGTATCACTAAGTGAAGTAAGTCAGACAGAGAAAGACAAATATCCTATGATATCGCTTACATGCGGAATCTAAAAAAATAATATAATTGAACTTATTTACAAAACAGAAACAGACCCACAGAATTACAGAATGAATTTATGGTTACCACGGGGAGGACAGAGGAGAACAGAATGGGAGTTTGGGATTGACATGTACACACTGCTAGTTTTAAAACATATAAGCAAGAGACTTCCCTGGTGGACCAGTGACAGAGTCTCTGAACTTCCAATGCCAGGGACCCAGTTTCGACCCCTAGTCTGGGAACTAGATCCCTCATGCTAAACTAAGAGTTCGCATACCACAATAAAGATCAAAGATCCCGAGTGCCACAGCTAAGATCAGGCACACTCAAATAAATAAATAAAAATAAATAATAAATAAAATAATAAATAATAAATAAAAAAATAAACAAGGACTTACTATAAAAATAATATAAAATAAAAATAAGTTTAAACAAAGATACATACAAAAAAAACAGAAGCAAGTCTCATCAGCAATGAAACATTGCTGCTGCTAAGCTCTTCATTATAACCCTTTTCCTATTTATATTTAACAGATATTATAAAAATTGTTCCACAGCCTCCTAATCTGCAGAATTTGGCTCACCTGCAATTTTTACATTTTTCATGCCATATGGCCTTTTGAAACATGAAAGCTAGTCAGCACCAGCCAAGAAAAGTTTTATATTTTCCTGACTTTAGGTAATGTGACTATAAATTTGTTCGGCTTTCAGCTCACAAGAATGCTGTCTGTTATGCTTTTTTTTTTTTTTTTTAATGGTGAGGGAGTTTGTTTTACTGTGTATTAAATCATTTCAAAGATAATGTAATTGAGCAATGTGGTAATGTAACAGAAGTAGACCAATTGTTCAATGTAGTAGAAAAAGCTCATGATATTTACAGAAATTTAATACATGTAAAAGCTGGTATTTCAATTGAGTGGGAAAGAATATTCTATTGAATAAGGTATGCTAGCATAATTGACTACTTTTCACTTGGGAGAAAGTAAGAATTGAACACTTACATAACATACAAAAAACATATAAAAAACAAAAAAAATTACAGATGGACAAAATAAATGTACAAAAATTTTAGAAATAAATGTAATATACACCTGTAATTTTGGGGCAAGCGAGAATATCATAATTGAACTTATAAAGTGAGTTTTCTCTTTCACACTTGGAAACTAAAGAGTTTTTGAGAGATTGGCTCCAGTTGAACATGGATTTCTGGTTCACAGTGGTGTGCCTTACTTCCCGATCTCCGTCACTCATCATCTCTGTAGCTGTATTCTAGCCAGTGTAAATGAGTTACCCAAGAGGCTCCCCTATCATGCGTGGCTGGCCAGAGCTCTTATAGTTTGAGATAAAATTATCCATCTGGACCAGCCTTTTGGGGTAAAGGGTGGTTAAAGGTCTAATCATGCTTTTATAGTATTGAAATGCCTCTGAATCATTCCTGATACTATGGAAAAAGAACAAGGATGATAACCCTTATTACATTACTCTGCCAAGTTGCCACAGGGATCAGGTGTTAAATCACAGGCAGCAAGTTCATGCAAACTCTACCTCCATCCCTACAGATGAGAGCAGAACCATGCTGCCGCTGTCAGCTGGAACTGACAAAGAACCAAAGACTAAGGAACATAAAATACTCCATACTACCTGTGGTGAACTTTTCAAAATATGAACTTTTAAACTATTTTGATAGAAACAGTTGACAATACCTAGATTCTAAACCTGAAAGAATTGTCTATTTATATGTGAAATTTTTTTTATTTTTGGAGAAAGATGACATGTAGTTTTCATGAATTCAAAGTTCATATTAAGATTAGATTCCCTATGAGCATTTAGAAATACATTTGTTTTATTAGGAGCGCATTTAAAACAAAGACTAATTCTGTTTTCTCATGCAAATACAGGATAGTTACAGAGATGTAACTAAGGATTTTGAAAAATTGCTCTCTGTAAATTAATACTGAGTACGATCGCCTGAGATGACATAAACATAACGGATGAGTGATGAGAACATCTGACCATGTATTAGCACTTAATGAACAGGTGCCCAGGGCTGCAGAGCTTATCAAACAGAGAGCTTTCAGGTTGGCAGAAGAATCGAAGGAATTTAGTTCTTCCCTCCTCCTGCCTTAAGACAGTTAAGTTTCAATGTATAATATATAGTTAACTTTGATTCATTGAACTCAGTGCAGAGAAACTTGATGAATTGTACAAGCTCTTTGATTTTTTTTTTACTCCCCTCATGCTTATGGGATACATGATTTCCATTTTAAATTTTATTCTGAATTATTTTCAAACTTTCATAACCTTCTGTCTCTAGGATGTTTTTTAATCCCAGATTATACTTTAAAATTTTTGTCTCTTTATATATGCACTTTTTTCCCCTAGAAAAAGAGACAGTGAGAAGTAAGGAAGCAGTGAAGTATCATATTCTGAATATTGCAATTCAACTAATTCACCTGCACATATGAAAAACTGAAATAAATAACAGTGATAGAACTTTTATCAACTTGGACCTAAAACTGGACTTAATTAAAAAATCATTTATGTCCTGGCTATTGTAAACAGTGCTGCAATAAACATTGGGGTACATGTGTCTTTTTGAATTATGGTTTTCTCAGGGTATATGTCCAGTAGTGGCATTGCTGGTCACATGGTAGTTTTATTCCCAGATTTTTAAGGAATCTCCATGCTGTTCTTACAGGGGCTATATCAATACACACACACAGTGAAATACTACTCAGCCTTAAAAAGGAATGAATTTGAGTCAGTTGGACTAAGGTGGATAAACCTAGAGCCTGTTATACAGGGTGAAGCAAGTCAGAAAGGGAAACACAATTATATATTACCATACATATATGGAATCTAGAAAAATGGTACTGATGGAGCTATTAGCAGGGCAGGAATAGAACCGCAGAGATAGAGAACAAACTTGTGGACACAATATGGGAAGAAGAGGGTGAGACAAATTGAGAGAATAGTATTGAAACATATACAGTACATATATAAAACAGATTGGGAAAGTTGCTGTATAACAAAGGGAGCTTGACATGGTGCGCTGTGACAGTCTAGAGGGGTGGGGTGCAGAATGAAGTGGGAGGGAGGTTCAAGAAGGAGGGGATATATATATATGTATACATACTTATGTCTGATTCATGTTGTCGTATGGCAGAAACAAACACAATGCCGTAAAGCAATTATCCTCCAATGAAAAATAAATTTTAAAAAGTCTAGTTTTCAGATAATCAATGTTCTGTAAATCTGAAAAGTTCACTTTAAACTAGCTTTTGGATATTTGAAATATAAATGTGTAATGTTATCTACTTTCCCCTCCACCTTAACTGAAGTATAATTGACAAATAAAAATTATATATATTTAAGATGTACAACTTGATGTTTTGATATGCAACTTGATGTTTTGATATACATACATGTGGTAAAATAGTCAACATGATCAGTTACTGAAGGACAGGGGAGCCTGGTGTGCTGCAGTCCATGAGGTCGCAAAGAGTTGGATACGACTTAGCAGCTGAGTAACAACAACAAATCACCTCACATACTTAGCGTTTTCTTTTCTTTTTTTCCCTAGTGTGGGGAGAACACTTAAGATTTACTCTCTTAGTACATTTCAAGTATACAATATATTAATAGTACTGTTAACCAGAGTCATGTTTCTGTACATTAATTAAGTCTCTTGAATAACTGAAATTCTGTACCCTTGACCCAAATCTCCTCATTACCCCTTCTACCGGTCTCTACTCTCTGCTTCTACAAGTTTGATTATTTTCAATTTCACATGTATCAGTAAGTGAGATCATGCAATATTTGTCTTTCTGTGCCTGGCTTATTTCACTTACTATAGTGTCCTCTAGGTTCATTCATGGTGTTGTAAATGTCAGAATTTCCTTTTTGAAAGGCTGAATATATATATATATATATATATATATATATATATAGTTTATTACATTTTGTTAATTCATTGATCTTTTCCATACAGCTAAGCTGTATTCCTAAGACACTCATGTTAGGAAACATGTGGCTAAGCTCCGGCAAATGCTAGATGCTATGAGGGCAGGAAATTATGTACATAAGTTCTAGGAGGCCTAGCAATAAAAATTTCCATAGAGATTCTGCATCCTTCTTCCATGGCACACTTGGAGGAAAGCCTCATGTTGAAGATGGTGACAGTAAACAAAATAATTCTGGGTCTCTGAATAGTCATGCACAGAAGAGAATTCTCCCCTGCCACAGACAATCACAAAGGTACGTAATAAATTTTAATTGTGTTCAGTTGAAATGTGGGTGTTGCAGCCTGTCCCGATTAATGTAAGGGCTACTGACAGCAGAAGCAGTATAACGAGCAGCTAAGGTATTGAGTTTCAGCATCACACAGCCTGGGTATACATTTTAGTTTGTTTCTTACTGCCTGTAGCTCTACATAAATCACTTAATATCTTCAATTTCTTAAGGCTAATAGGGAGTGGATTAGGAATGGTTAACTCATTACAGTTGTTAAGATAATGAAGTTCTTAAAAATTTGAGCTATTTTTACTATTTCATGGTTGCTTCTAAATTTCTAAATTATTATTAGTCAGTTGTTTCCAAGTTTTTCTTTATGAACATAAAACGTAAAACCCTAAATCTTCTAACTGAATACAATTAGTGTACCTAGGATGTGCTGAAATATATAATGAATGATAAGAATAAGGGAAGTAACTTTTTTCAAGCTAATAGTCATACAGACAGTGCCCAAGTCATATTTTACAGAAATACACACTAGAAAATTAATGCTATGAAATTCATCTTCTGGAGAGGATAATATAGTAGCATGCATCTCTAGTCAAAGTTAATTAGATGTTTTAGTTACCACAGGAATCACAGTAATAAGCTTTATCAGCATTTTTTGCAGAGTAATAAATAATACTCATTAAAATTTTCAGATATCTCCTGTACAGTATTCAAATGTCATTCTTCATCATGATTATACGTGACATACTTAAAAATATTTTGTCAGCCTAAAGATTTATTGTAATTAAAAAGTTTTAAGATAATTTTTCACAGTTAAACTAAAGATTTTAGGATCTATGTAAAAATCAATACTGCAGAAGATTTCTTACAGATATTATCCAGGTGGCGCTAGTGGTAAAGAACCTGCCTGCCAATGCAGGACACATAAGAGGCACGGGTTCGATCCCTGGATCCCTGGATGGCAGTTTGATGCCTCCTGCCAATGCAGGAGACATAAGAAGCACAGGTCCCCTGGAGTAGGAAATGGCAACCCACTTCACTTCACTTTCCAGGATTTGCCTGGAAAATCCTACAGACACAGGAGCCTGGCAGGCTACAGTCCATGGGGTCACAAAGAGTTGGACATGACTTAAGCGACTTAGGACACAGCACACACATGATACATGGTCCATCAGCACAAGAGTAGACATTATATTTCATTATGTTGGGAAAAGCTGAATTCTACTATAACTTTTAAAACTTTAAGGTTCTATAATCTGCTAAACATTATCTGTCAGTAAACTCTGAGGATTTCAGGACATTTATCAAGTAAATGTGTAACTACAAGGTTTTCAAGAAGTTTTTAAGAACATCTTCAGATGGACTTTTTCCCCTAAGTGAAACTACTGACTGGATGGACAAATGTTGATAACTGTAAAAGCTGCTGATGGGTACATCAGCTTTTATCATACGAGTTCTTTGAGACCAAAATCCCCCAAACCAAAAGTTTAAAAATGATGAATTAACATACACAATTTTTATTTGATTTTGTTTGTAAAATGATGGAAAAAATACTGAAGAATGTAGACAGTAAACAAACTTTAGAGCCCTAATTTATCTTCCTCCAGCATCCTAAATCATTTAGGTATACTGTTTAATTTTAGGCTATGATTTATGTGTTTAAAGGGATTCTTTACCAGAGAAGTTTTGGGGAGTTGTTTTTCTATTGTAGTAAGAACATTTCTTCACAGATGTGAAGAAATTGGAAATCCTGTACACTGTTGGTAGGAATGTAAAAATGGTACAGCCACTATGAAAAACAGCATGGAGCTCCATCAAAAATATTAAAACTATAGACCTATAAATTTTTAATTAAAAAAATTAAAATTATAGAACTATAATGTGATCCAGCAATTCCACTTATGGGTATACACCCAAAGAAAAGGAAGTCAGTATCCACTATCTTGAAGAGATATTTGCACACCCATGTTCACTGCAGCAATTTTCACAATAGTCAAGATATGGAAGCAACAACCTAACTATCCATCAACAGAAGAATGAATAAAGAACGTGTTTGCGTGCGTGCTCAGTTCAACTCTTTGTGACTTCATGGACTGTAGCCTACCAGGATCCTCTGTCCGTGAGATTTTCCAGGCAAGAAATACTGGAGTGGGTTGTCATTTTCTTCTCCAGGGGATCTTTCCAACACAGGGATTTAACCCACATCCCCTGCATGGGCAGGCAGATTCTTTACCACTGAGCCACGTGGGAAGCCTGCAAAGAAAATGTCTGATTTGTACACACACATACACACACACACACAGGGAATTCAGCCGGGCTCCATGATGGCCTAGAAGGCTAGGAAAGGGCGGGGTGGGAGGGAGGCTCGAGAGGGAGGGGCTCATGTATACTTGTGGCTGATTCATGCTGTTATACAGCAGAAACCAACACAACATTGTAAAACATCCTCCAGTTAAACATAAATTTGAAAAAAAGAAATGAATTTATTAAGAAAACAGAGACTCACAGACTTAGAGAACAAACTTTTGGTTATGGGGGAGAAGGAAAGGAAGGCGAGAAAGCATAGTTAGGGAGTTTGGGAGTGACATGTACACATTGCTATATTGAGGGTGGATAACCAGCAAGGGCCTACTGCATAGCACAGGGAACTCTGCTCAATATAATGTGGCAGCTTGGATGGCAGGGGAGTTCGGTAGAGAATGGATACATGTATATATATGGCTGAGTCCTTTTGCTGTCCACCTGAAACCACCCCAACATTATTGTCTATACTCCAATATACATTGAAAAGTTAAAAAAATAATTTAGCCTCTCATTCATTGCTTTTACATGTAGGAAAGCACTTAACATTTCTGTTAACTATTAATGAAATTGTGTTCCTCTACTAAATTCTTTTCTTCATCATCCTTCGTTTCTATTTCTTTCCCAATCCTCTTATTTCTTATAAGGAGTGATGAGCAGGATTCAGGTTTTTCAAGTGTAGAAGCATATGTTTGTACACGAGTGGAAATATATATATATTTTTTCCTTTCCAAAGTCCCAACTATATCCCAGCTGTCGTGCTTCATTGAAAGTTTAACATAATATTCTCAGTCAATCTCTGATTCATTTCCTGGGCTATAACAGAGAGCTCAAATCCCATTACACTGGAATTAAGGTTTGGATATTTTTTCTTGAATAAATTATATGCTATTACATACAATAAATTTCATTATATTTTCAAAATGTTAAGTCTACTAGCAATTTTAATTCACAAGAGAAATAAGAAAGAGTCTTTCAAGTATGTCTTTTAGTATCCCATTAGACATGAACATTATAGTTTTTAATATTTCAGAAACTACTAATTCTCTTTGGAAAATGTTCACATTTCAGTTTACCAACAATCTTTTATTTAGTAATTAAAGAAGTATGATATAGAACTCTCTTGCTTCTAATTTCTTATATAACATTCTTATAAATTTGTACACATATTTATACAAAGTTTTAACTTGATATGAGAATATGTTAAATTTATTGATTTGTTGTTGATATTGTTCTCACATCTTAAATTCTTAGCACAGTTATATTCAGCCTAGAATTTTTTCTTAGTAATTAAACCACTTTCAAACTTGTTTTAATTCTTCTGGTTGAATATAAAAAGTCTGTAATCATTTAACCTTATCCCTATTTTAACAAATTCACCAATAGAATGTCCCAGTATCTGCAACACATGAGCAAAAAGAAAAAAAAAATGTATTGGCTCAGGTCTTTATGCTCATGGCTGAGCAACAGGACTTTGGGATGACTTGTAATCAGTGACGGAAGATGCCAGGTGTGCCATTAGTCTAGCAGCCACTGTTAATGACAGAGGCGGGTGTTGGTATTTATCAACTGAGGCTTTCTAACTGCCAGTCTCATGAGTCAGAGCAAATCCGCACCTGTTCAGGAAATACGCAGAGAATTACAGAGCTAGGAACATGTTCAAGTTTGAGGTCTCCAGTGACTATGTGGCAAGCTTACTTCGTTTGCGTTTTAGCATCATGCATTTCTCTGGGAGATACATATGCTAAGAAAGGTGATGAAGGAATAGAGGTTTTTGAAAGGAACTCATCAAGGTAACCAGGAAGGTTATTGTGAATGCTTCTGTAAATTGCTTCCTTACAATGGCTCTTTACTCAGAAGGATCTGAATAGGTGGACACTGCTGTTGTCTACCTCCTAAATAAATCATTATATATCTGAAAAGAAATGCATTCACTTTTTTTGCTTTTACTGGAAACAAAAAACTTTCAGGCATATATTAAGATTTAAAAGCTACATCAGAGTAAAATAATGACTGCAGTCTCTCCAATTCTTCATGATTATTTTATCCAATTTGATATACTCTTCACAAGAAGAGTATATCTTTGCTACCTTGGGGACATGTTCAGGCAGCTACATGGTATTACAGTAGTATGCCTCAGGCCACGAGTATCCTGAATTCAGTTTGAGCGTTAAGGACCAGTCAAAAGTGATGGAAAGAAATATTGTGGAAAATATACAATAAAAATAGTTGCAAGACTGAAAGCATAACAAAAATACATGGGAACATCTGTTAAACTGCAACTTCAAATTACAACTTCAAAACAGAAAACTAACAAACAGAGAGGGTTTAAAGCACGGTAAAGTGATTCTTTAAGGTCCTTGCTCCACTGTTTTACTGGAAACACATACTTCGGAAATCTCTGAGGCCCTTACTGATAGTACAGATTCCTGTATTCACGTAAGACTTACTGAATCACAATCTGACAACCCAGGGGCCCAGGATCATGTATTATCACAAGTCCCGTAGACAGTTTTTATGCTTATTAAGGTTATGAGACAATAATACAGCGTAGTCAGAAAGGAGATTTTGAGGGTACATATTAAAAAGGAATCATTGATTTTTAGAAATTATATGCATAGTTTGCATAAACTTTTCTGTCATCTCTGTCCAACATAAGAATATGAGAAAGTAACAAAAGATGTTTAATTCTGTTTCGTTTTGTTTTTAAATACATACTGGGTTCAATCAATGCAACGATCAGGGTTGGGAGTGAGTGGAAAGGCTAACTTTATTCACATTAGGCCCAGTGAGAGAAGATGAACTTTATTCTGAGCTCTAAATCCTCAGCTTTAAGAATGAGAAATTAGCGGAAAGTGGACGGAGGTTCTACCACTTTCAGTTCAGTTCAGTTCAGTCGCTCAGCCGTGTCCGAGGCTTTGTGACCCCATGAACAGCAGCATGCCAGGCCTCCCTGTCCATCACCAACTCCTGGAGTTTGCCCAAACTCATGTCCATTGAGTTGGTGATGCCATCCAACCATCTCATCCTCTTGTCCCCTTTTCCTCCTGCCCTCAATCTTTCCCAGCATCAGGGTATTTTCAAATAAGTCAGCTCTTCACATCAGGTGGCCAAAGTATTGGAGTTTCAGCTTTAACATCAGTCCTTCCAATGAACACCCAGGACTGATCTCCTTTAGGATGGACTGGCTGAATCTTCTTGCAGTCCAAGGGACTCTCAAGAGTCTTCTCCAACACCACAGTTCAAAAGCATCAATCCTTCAGCATTCAGCTTTCTTTATAGTCCAACTCTCACATCCATACGTGACTACTGGAAAAACTATAGCTTTGACTAGATGGACCTTTGTTGGCAAAGTAATGTCTCTGCTTTTTAGTATGCTGTCTAGGTTGGTCACAGCTTTTCTTCCAAGGAGTAAGAGTCTTTTATAATTTCATGGCTGCAATCACCATCTGCAGTGATTTTGGAGCCCCCCAAATAAAGTCAGCCATTGTTTCCACTGTTTCCCCATCCATTTGCCATGAAGTGACGGGACCAGATGCCATGATCTTAGTTTTCTGAATGTTGAGCTTTAAGTCAACTTTTTCACTCTCCTCTTTCACTTTCATCAAGAGGCATTTTAGTTCTTCTTCACTTTCTGCCATAAGGGTGGTCTCATTTACATATCTGAGGTTATTGATATTTCTCCCAGCAATCTTAATTCCAGTACGTGCTTGTTCCAGCCCAGCGTTTCTCATGATGTACTCTGCATATAAGTTAAATAAGCAGGGTGACAATATACAGCCTTGACGTACTCCTTTTCCTATTTGGAACCAGTCTGTTGTTCCATGTTCAGTTCTAACTATTGCTTCCTGACCTGCATACATATTTCTCAAGAGGCAGGTCAGGTGGTCTGGTATTCCCATCTCTTAAAGAATTCTCCACAGTTTATTGTGATCCACACAGTCAAAGGCTTTGGCATAGTCAATAAAGCAGAAATAGATGTTTTTCTGGAACTCTCTTGCTTTTTCAATGATCCAGCAGATGTTGGCAGTTTGGTCTCTGGCTCCTCTGCCTTTTCTAAAACCAGCTTGAACATCTGGGAGTTTGTGGTTCACATATTACTGAAGCCTGGCTTGGAGAATTTTGAGCATTACTTTACTAGCGTGTGAGTTGAGTGCAATTGTGCAGTAGTTTGAGCATTCTTTGGCATTGTCTTTCTTTGGGATTGGAATGAAAACTGACCTTTTCTAGTCCTGTGGCCACTGCTGAGGGTTCCAAATTTGTTACCACTTTACTTTATCCATTTGTCTGCTAATTAATCTTTTCATTAGGCTCAACTTAGGTCAATAATTCCTATTGTACATAGAAAAATTCTAAGGTCCTTAAGAATAATTATTCTGCAAACTTTACAAAATAAAAAGGGAAAAAAGCTAATGGTTTATATTCCAAATACACTGCAACATTTTGGGGATTTGAAATATGTTATCATCAAAACTGTACTTCTTCTACTGTTTGTGTTAGTTTTATTATCAATACAGTGATTGACAACTTTGGTTATACAGCGGCCCATATTAGAACTCTTAGAATCACCTTTAACTTTATTTCCTCTCTTCTCATTCCCTCATAATCAACCAACTAGTTGCCAAATTTAGGAAACTTCACACATACTTCATATGTCTTTGATCTGTCACCTCCTCTAAGTTCTACTACTACTGCCTTGGGAGGTGAAGGCAGCAATGCCCTTGACTTGATTGCTGCTGTTTTTTGTTCAATCACTCAGTGGTATCTGACTCTTTGTGACCCCCATGGATTGCAGCACGCCAGGTTTCCCTGTTCTTCACCATTTTCCAGAACTTGCTCAAACTCGTGTCCACTGAGTCAGTGATGCCATCCAACCATCTCATCTTCTGTCATCCCCTTGTGTCCTCAATCTTTCCCAGTATTCAGAGTCTTTTTCAATGAGTCAGTTTTTCACATCAGGTGGCCAAAATATTAGAGCTTCAGCTTCAGAATCAGTTCTTCCAATGATTATTCAGGATTGATTTCCTTTAGTATGGACTGGTTGGATCTCCTTGGTGTCCAAGGGACTCCCAAGAGTCTTCTCCAGCACCACAATTCAAAGGCATCAATTCTTTAGTGCTCAGCCTTCTTTATGGTGCAAATCTCACATCTGTACATAACTACTGGAGAAACTGTAACTTTGATTGTATGGACCTCTGTAGGCAAGGTGATGTATCTGCTTTTTAATACTGGAGCATTGTTTTAACTGTTTTCTCATTCTTCATTCTGGACATCTAGCAAATTCTGTAAATTGATATTCAAGATACTCTTCTAAATGAAGGACTGAAGATGTTGCTTACCTACTAAAAAATACCCCCTGGCTCTTACTTTCATTTAAGATCATGTCCAGAACTTCTTAGTATGGCATGTCTTTCCACAACCTGCCTTAACATATATTTTCAGTACTCTAAATATGCCAGCAAACTTGGAAAATTCAGCAGTGGCCACAGGACTGGAAAAGGTGAGTTTTCATTCCAATCCCAAAGAAAGGCAATGCCAAAGAATGCTCAAACTACCACACATTGCACTCAACTCACATGCTAGTAAAGTAATGCTCAAAATTCTCCAAGCCAGGCTTTAGCAATACGTGAACCGTGAACTTCCAGATGTTCAAGCTGGTTTTAGAAAAGGCAGAGGAACCAGAGACCAAATTGCCAACATCTGCTGGATCATTGAAAAAGCAAGAGAGTTCCAGAAAAACATCATTTCTGCTTTATTTACTATGCCAAATCCTTTGACTGTGTGGAACACAATAAACTGTGGAAAATTCTGAAAGAGATGGGAATACCAGATTATCTGACCTGCCTCTTGAGAAACCTATATGCAGGTCAGGAAGCAACAGTTAGAACTGGACATGGAACAACAGACTGGTTCCAAATAGGAAAAGGAGTACGTCAAGGCTGTATATTGTCACCCTGCTTATTTAACTTATATGCAGAGTACATCATGAGAAATGCTGGGCTGGAAGAAGCACAAGCTGGAATCAAGATTGCCGGGAGAAATATCAATAACCTCAGATATGCAGATGATACCACCCTTATGGCAGAAAGTGAAGAAGAACTAAAAAGCCTCTTGATGAAAGTGAAAGTGGAGAGTGAAAAAGTTGGCTTAAAGCTCAACATTCAGAAAACGAAGATCATGGCATCTGGTCCCATCACTTCATGGTAGATAGAGGGGGAAACAGTGGAAACAGTGTCAGACTTTACTTTTTTGGGCTCCAAAATCACTGCAGATGGTGACTGCAGCCATGAAATTAAAAGATGCTTACTCCTTGGAAGAAAAGTTATGACCAACCTAGATAGCATATTGAAAAGCAGAGACATTACTTTGCCAATAAGGGTCTGTCTAGTAAAGGCTGTGGTTTTTCCAGTAGTCATGTATGGATGTGAGAGTTGGACTGTGAAGAAAGCTAAGCGCTGAAGAATTGATGCTTTTGAACTGCGGTATTGGAGAAGACTCTTGAGAGTCCCTTGGACTGCAAGGAGTTCCAATCAGTCCATCCTAAAGGAGATCAGTCCTGGGTGTTCATGGAAGGACTGGTGCTGAAGCTGAAACTCCAATACTGTGGCCACCTCATGCGAAGAGTTGACTCATTGGAAAAGACCCTAATAATGGGAGGGATTGGGGGCAGGAGGAGAAGGGGACGACAGAGGATGAGATGGCTGGTTGGCATCACTGACTCAATAGACGTGAGTCTGAGTGAACTCTGGGAGTTGGTGATGGACAGGGAGGCCTGGCCTGCTGCAATTCATGCGGTTGCAAGAAGTCAGACACGATTGAGCTACTGAATTGAACTGAACTGAAATATACCAGAGGAATAGAGGAATATACCTCTATTCCACAAAAAGTTGAAATGTACCGTACTGTAACCTAAAGAAACTCCTGTAGTTTTCCAAACAAAGATGGTATATCAGGTTTTTTGCCACAGGGGTCCTCATAGTATTTGGGAGAAACTGACCCTGCTGGTCAGTTGCCAAAAAATGGAGCTATAATTTTCTCCAGCAGAAAGAATTTTATTTCTTGGTGTTTTCCCATTCAACATCTGTATTAACAGGAACACTCAGAAATAAATTGAGGTCACAGGGAACTAGAAGATAAGCATTTAGATGACAAAATATTGATTTTTTTCAAGGCAAAAGTGCTTTTATAAAAGAGTAAATAAAACTCTTTGTGGATAATTTACGAATGAAATATGTGAAATTGGCTTTTTTTAAACCATATATTGATTTGATGTTCATAAACACTTTTGCTTGGCAATACAGTGTGATCTTTGCTTGATCTTCATGAACTACAAAGGACATAACTACCCAATTAAATTTAAGCGAAACATTATGTCAGATTAGCAATTATGAGAGGAGCTTCTTTGTAAAGTTTGAATGCAAAATGTCACATCTAGACATTTTGCTAAAATGGAAGTACTTTATATCCCATTGAGTTTATTAATTTTATTTGTGCCTGATGAGAATTATATTATGAGAAAAGCTTTGCTTATATAAAGACACACCTGTACATTACAGTACTTAAATGGAAGCAATGTAAAACATAGTTGACATTTATGTAGTACTCGCTATATGCCAGATCCTGTGTCTTTGATAATTGTCATTTGATCAAACTTGGTGAGTTACTGTCCTTAGTTATATAAAATCTATAATTTATGACTGTTGTAAATACATATTTTACATTTCTCTAGAAAATAAAAGATAAAAACTTAAAACATAATATTTTAGGGACTTCCCAGGTGGTCCAGTGGCTAAGACTGCAAGCTCCCAATGCAGGGCGCCTGAGTTGGATTCCTGGTTGGGGATCTAAGATCCTACATGTGCAACTAAGACCCAATACTGCCAAATTAATAAATATGTTTAAAAAATAGATAAAATATTTTAGAAACTAGTTCTACAAGTCACAGATTGGGAGGAAACATGTATCTAATAAAGACTATTACTCAAAATACACAAAGTGGTTGCAGAGGTTGTAGTGTGAGGAGAAATGAAGAGGGAGGGCACAGTGGATTTTTAGGACAGTGAAAATACTCTGCATGACACTGTAATGATGGATACATGTCACTATGAAAAGTGAAAGTGTTAGTCTCTCAGTAATGCACAACTCTTTTGTGACCCCATGGATTGCAGCCCACCAGGCTCCTCTGTCCATGGAATTCTCCAGGCAAGAATACTGGAGTGGTTAGCCATTCCCTTCTCTAGGGGATCTTCCTGATCCAGGGATCAAACGCAGGTCTCAGGCATTGCAAGCGGATTCTTTACTGTCTGAGCCACTAGGGAAGCCCACATGTCACTATATGTTTCTTCAAACTCACAGAACACAAGATAACAAAAAACATAATACAAGCGAATTGTAACATAGCACTGGCTCATCGGTTGTAGCATTGTACCAACTAGTGAAAGATGTCAATAGTAGAGGGGACTCCATGTATTGGGGCCAGAGTAATATGGGAACTCTGTAATTTTTGCTTAATTTTTCAGTAAACCGAAAATTGTTCTAAAAAATAAAGGTTATTAACTAACAAAATTAGTCCCAAGGCTAGTACCAATAGAGATATAATACTTTAACACTTTTATACACTTAATTTTTCTGTTCTGCTTCTTAGTTAACTGAGTGAATTAGATAATAAATTTCTCCTAAGCAACATAAGCCCATTTCATTACTGTCCACTGCACATTCTTAGCTGCTTTAGAGCCATCTCTTACTGGTCCATCTAACTTGGGGTTACTCTTCTGCTTGCTTCATTTAAGTGCCCCAGAGGCCAACAGACATAAGGGTTACAACAAAGTACTAGAACTCAGCAGCTTTCAATATTCATTTCAAAAGTATACTAAATACTCCTCTCGAGTGTCATAATACTCCCCTTGAGATGCCTCACTGAAGATTCTTTGGAGCTGATTCTAAGAACAGTCTCTGGGAGGAGGAAGAAGCACCTGGCTGGAAATGCTCTCATGGGGAGTATCATGATAGTCGCCCTGCGTCCCTGTGGGGCTTTATTAGGAAGGCCTGCCGATGTATTGGCATTCGCTCTTCAGGCAGTTATATGGTGATGTTCACATGCTTTATGTGAAGTGCAATAGACTAATTGATGTTACTAGAGCTAAGCTATGAAAACAAAGAAGGTTTGGTAAACATATTTTTAAAAAATTGAAGCCAGATTAATTTCTAAATTGTTTGATTCTGAGATGAATTTTTTATATTCATGATAACATTATTAGAATTCCAACTAATGTAAATGTTTAAGGAATTACTAGATCAAACATGCTTTTAAATTAATTAATAATATAATGCACAAACATTTACTTGAATATTTTGGTTCAAAACACACACTAAAAGAGTTTTAGACTGAGGTTTTACAATTTAAGGATATATTAATATATTCCTAGGGTTATAGGCTGTTTGATTTAACTAGGAAGTACAATTTTTGTTATGATAGGCGCTGAAATTTCAAACTGAATTTAATGTGTTGAGGGCAATTCTCAAATATGTACAGTGGCAATAAATATTCCATTAGGATAATTATGAGTAAATGAGAATTTTTTGAGCTATTATCAAGGGCAGGATTTTAATATCAAGATTTGAAGTATAAATGAAATGAAATGAATGAAAAATGCCCCAGCTCCTGGTCTCATGGACCTCTCTACTGGGCCATCTGAATGTCCCTGTGACATGGCAACTGGCCTCCATCAGAAGAAGTAACTGAGAGCAAAGGAGAAACCTCTGACACAGCGTATCATCACTTCTAACATATTCTAGTAGGTATACATACTGACCCTGGTACAAGTTGTGAGGGAAACACAGGCGGCGTGAATTCCAGAAGGCAAGGATCATTGTGGGTCATCTTGGAGGCTGGCTACCACATGACTAAATGGTTTGCATTTGAAATAATTGTGCAGTCTTTGGAATAAGCTATAGCTAATTCAGTGGTTAGTGATAGCCGAAAGCACATGGCACTCCGTGTACATAATGATACTTTATAATAATATAGACTTACGGACATAGGGAGAAGGGGAGAGAGGGTGAGATGCCTGTTGTAAGTGACTTGGAAACTTACATTACCATATGTAAAATAGATAGCCAACCGGAATTTGCTGTATGTCTCAGAAAACTCAAACAGGGGCTCTGTATCAACCTAGAGGGGTGGAATGGGGAGGAAGATTGGAGGGAGGTTCAAAAGGGAGGGGACATATGTATACCTATGGCTGATTCATGTTGAGGTTTGACAGAAAACAACAAAATTCTGTAAAGTAATTATACTTCAATAAAAAATAAATAATTAAAAATAATAATGATATAGTAAACCTTGAAGATGAAAAACTAAATACAGTTTGTAAATTTAAAGTAATCTCCTTGGATTTATAGGGGCTTCCTTCATAGCGCAGTTGGTAAAGAATCTGCCTGCAATGCAGGAGACCCTGGTTCTATTCCTCTGTTGGGAAGATCCACTGGAGAAGGGATAGGCTACCCACCCTAGTATTCCTGGGCTTCCCTTGTGGCTCAGCTGGTAAAGAATCCACCTCCAATGTGGAGACCTGGGTTCGATCCCTGGGTTGGGAAGATCTGTTGGAGAAGGAAAGGCTACTCACTCCAGTATTCTGGCCTGGAGAATTCCATGGACTATATAGTCCATGGGGCCGCCAAGAGTCAGACACGACTGAGCGACTTTTACTCACTCACTCACTCCTTGGACTTTTACATAGTATTGACAATGCTGGTATTTATTAAAGGATACACTTTTCATTACGAAATTAGTTGAGAACATCAACTCCACATACCATAGAGCTCTCAGAAGAGTGTGTATTAAGTTGTTGTTAATCTACACTGTGTAGAAGTTTAGAGGTGACAGGCTTCAATTAATGTCCTTCTAAGATTCTTCCACTTCAGTTCTGAAGTTTCTAATTTCACCTCAAAATTGTCCTCAATCACAGAAAGGAGAAACTCTAATTACAGATAGATTTTCTGCCAGGCTCATTCAGCAGAACGTTTTACATACTTAAGAGCAAACTGACTTTGCCCAAAGAAAGAAAGGAAGTCTTAATTATCACCTTTTAAAAAACAATACTGAGATATTAAAGGGTTGTGGAAGGAGGCATTATGAGTATAAAATTTATTTTGATTTCTGGGGTGACATATTTCTGACATTTCAGAGCCCAGTTACTATCATTTAAACTCTTCCTTTAAGTCGTTATTGAAATTTACTTTCAAAATCGTATTTGACAGTAGAACCTGTAACATTTTACACAAGCAATCTATTTCATATTCACTCATTTATGGTTCAAACCACTGGCCCTCCAGACCAAATTGCTTAACTGCATTCTTAACCAGTTCAACACCAAAGTCTAGTTGAAATTTGAGTCTCTGAACACATTTAAACACTTTAGTGATTTCAGCATTACATTTATTCCCTGTCCTTATACTCATATTGATTTGGTAAAACATATCATGTTTATAACTAAAACGAAAAGACGAATGTCCCATAGAGTTTTGGGGAGATTCAAGAAATAAGTGTAAAGTTAAGAAGAACAAATGTTTAGTAAATATTATTTTTATATATTTTAATTACAAATTAAAAGATTTTAATTACAAATCTCTGCTATACTATACTAGTCTCTATACTAATTGAGTACATGCAAAAAGCATTGTGTAAAAACTGCAAAAATGTGAAAATGAGGCATTAACTTAACTACAATATTTAAACGACAGGGGAAAAAAAACACTTTGGAGGAGCTGGGTCAAAGTAGACATTAGAAAGGGAAGTGGCAAATAACTGATCATGAAACAGAGAGAGAAATATAAGAACACTGTGGAACCCAGGAAGGAATCTGAGGTATGAAGAAAGTGGAATTCAGTCACTATGCAGTTATAAGGCTTCTGTAGCAAAATGAATAATTACTCCCACTTTGAATGATCAGCTTTGCATTTTAACTTTTACTCCTGTCATAAAACCTAGCTGACTCACCAGTGCACGTGCGGTATGTCTTCTCACAGGACAAGCCACAGGACACACTTATCTGCCCCCAAATGCCACTATACCAATTGTCCTGTCCTTTTAAACACATACCTATATGTTCTGTGGAAATTCACAAAGGCACAGTTTCTGTTGCCTAGATTATAAATTTGCTCCGAAAAGAAGCTTTATTTTAATTTATGGTATTCAATCAATATTTCCCTCTAGGTTATCAGTCAAAACATAGAGAAGTTACTCACTCAGTTGTGTCCAACTCTTTATGACCCTGTGGACTGTAGCCCACCAGGCTCTTCTGTCCATGGAGTTCTCCAGGAAAGAATACTGGAGTGGGTTGCCATTACCTTCTCCATCAAAACAATAGAACACAAAGTTAAATTTTAATTTCAGATAAGCAACAAATACTTTTTAATATAAGTATATCCCATAAACTATATTTTTTATCTGAAATTCAAATTTAATGGCATCTTGTATTTTTATTCCATGCCATATATATAGAGAGAGAGACAGAGAGAAAGAGAGTTGTTTTTTTTTTTTGGAGGGAATGACAGTAACTTGCTGTTATTGATTTACCAAATGGTCCAGAACAATAGCATTTAAAATGTGCCTACAGTGAATCAGTCACTGGTTTCTGTAAAGAAGGTAAGGGACAAAAAAAAAAAAAAAAACTAGAGGGACAAAGCAAGTGAAAATATTATGCTGTCTTTCTCTTATATAATTCAAAACAAAACTATCACTAAGCTATAAGAGAGGTGTTACGGAATCCAATAAAATTCTGATTTTCAATATATTGACTACAGTGTTTCAAAATGAACCATCAAATGTCATTTTTGCAGAAATATTTTTTCTTTCTAATTTTTTTTCCCTATCCCACATTTGTAGGAGCTCTAAAGTTGAGCCTGCTCTGATTATACAGTACTTCATTATTGCACACAGAATAGAGTAAGATATCAATGATTTTTATGATGAATGAATAAAGGAAAGAATGAACAAAGATAGGATCTAGTAGAGGAAATAGTGATATAATATCTTGTTAAGAGACAAGAGAGAATGTAAATTCTGAACAAACAAAATGCATGGAGACCAACGGGATTTCATAATGCACGAGTATATTAAGAGGAACAGGAAAATTTTTGACAGAAGACCGTGGGACAGGAAACACTGGATCACTATGAGCTCTTGTACTGACTATTAGATTATTAACATAGGATTGCATTTTCACGTTTTGGTTTCAGTATCTAAAACAGTGTTTGGTACATTTTTAGTAATAAAAATCTATTAAGAAAGTACAAAAAGAGAAAAGAAGGAAGGAAAGAATAAAGGGAGAAAGGGAGAGAAGACAAAAAGAAGAAAGACTATAAATAGTAGTTGTTGGGGACTGGTGTAGAGACAGGAAACTGCATTAAAAGTGTAGGGCAAAGAATAGGGTATATTGAAAAAAATATAAAAATAGAAATGAAATTGGGTCAAGAATAGGAAGAAATTTGAAAGCAATGATAAACAAATATTTTAGTTTTTTAAAAAATTGTTACGGTATTATAATAAATCATTTGGATGATTTTTAGGACAACTTTATGGAGAATGTATTAATATTAAGGACTTTTTGAGCATCTATTCCTAAAGAAAAAACACTGACATCCCCAGTAGATGCATACCATACGTATGTACATAGAGGGCTATAAAAATATTCTATATGTTGTAAAACATACATTTAAGCATAAATTTAAACAAGATAAAAGGAACATAAGAAGTCAGGGTATTGGTCTCTTGGATCAATGAGATGATCTACTGGGTCATCGTGCTCTTCCCTCAGGATGTGAGCATTTCATGTGGCAGATTTTCACACGGAAGTACTGTCTCTCATACCATTTACATAAACTGATTTTCTAACTACACCCAGAACAAGAACTGTGCATTTCAGCTTCCATGATTTTGTTCATGTCATTTCCCTTTTAAAATTTAAATGTGTCTAGCTGAAGTCTATTTATAAAATAAAACCTTCCTTATGAACCTCATAGTAAGTGACTTCTTTCTCACCTGAACAACAGATAGTTTTCTGGCTTATCCAAATATTTGTTACTTAGGATAAGCTGTCTTAAATTATATTAAACAGGTTGTGTTGATTTTGTGTGTGAATATGCCACATATTTCCATTAAATAGAAATCTTTTTTCTAGGGCAGGAATTTTTAATACATTTTTTGTTAAGTCTATAGATTGATAACCCAGTGCTTTATTTACTAAAGACTTACTGTCTGACTGCAGTAAACAATAAAAGCATTTGTAACTCTCCTTAGTAATCCCTTCATAGATGTTTCATTTGGGGTTCTAGAGTTGAAAGACAAGCTGACTAAAATAAAGCAAAATCCAAATGAAAGACAGAAAAGAGTGATTCTGACTCAGGAAGAGACTGTTACAGCATGAATCTCATGAAACATTGCATTATTTTCTGTTCTATGTCATATGCTGAAGATTACAATTTTCATAACACAAACTATGAAGGGCTGATTTTTAGACACTCTGGGTATAACCTTGATTGTATTCTACATGACATGCATTCCTGTAATCAAAAGTTGAAAAAGGGGAACTTCACCAAAAAAGTGAGTGTGGATGCTGCGAAGGTATTAATACAAATGTGTCACAAACCATATGAAACAAAGCATGAAGACATTTTGTCTACCTAAAGACGATAATTCTGAGATTACAAAAAACATCTACATGATGGTAGAGCCTCTGAGCTAGAAGATTTGAAAAGTCACCTGGTCTCTACATCTCCTGCGGATGGGGTGAAACCTCCAGACAACTTAATCTCAGTCCCTACCTACAGATAAGAACTCTTCAGTTCAGTCAGTCGCTCAGTCTTGTGCTCTTTGCGACCCCATGAATCGCAGCACGCCAGGCCTGCCTGTCCATCACCAACTCCCGGAGTTGACTCAGATTCATGTCCATCGAATCAGTGATGCCATCCAACCATCTCATCCTCTGTCATCCCCTTTTCCTCCTACCCCCAATCCCTCCCACCATCAGAGTTTTTTCCAATGAGTCAACTCTTCGCATGAGGTGGCCAAACGACTGGAGTTTCAGCTTTAGCATCATTCCTTCCAAAGAAATCCCAGGGCTGATCTCTTTCAGAATGGACTGGTTAGATCTCCTTGCAGTCCAAGGGACTCTCAAGAGTCTTCTCCAACACCACAGCTCAAAAGCATCAATTCTTCAGTGCTCAGCTTTCTTCACAGTCCAACTCTCACATCCATATATGACCACTGGAAAAACCATAGCCTTGACTAGACGGACCTTTGTTGGCAAAGTAATGTCTCTGCTTTTGAATATGCTATCTAGGTTGGTCATAACTTTCCTTCCAAGGAGTAAGTGTCTTTTAATTTCATGGCTATAGTCACCATCTGCAGTGATTTTGGAACCCAGAAAAATAAAGTCTGACACTGTTTCCACTGTTACCCCATCTATTTCCCATGAAGTGATGGGACCAGATGCCATGATCTTTGTTTTCTGAATGTTGAGTTTTAAGCCAACTTTTTCACTCTCCTCTTTCACCTTCATCAAGAGGCTTTTTAGTTCCTCTTCACTTTCTGCCATAAGGGTGGTGTCATCTGCATATCTGAGGTTATTGATATTTCTCCAGGCAGTCTTGATTCCAGCCTGTGCTTCTTCCAGCCCAGCATTTCTCATGATGTACTCTGCATAGAAATTAAATAAGCAGGGTGACAATATGCAGTCTTGACATACTCCTTTTCCTATTTGGAACCAATCTGTTGTTCCACATCCAGTTCTAACTGTTGTTTCCTGACCTGCATACAAATTTGTCAAGAGGCAGGTCAGGTGGTCTGGTATTCCCATCTCTTTCAGAATTTTCCACAGTTGATTGTGATCCACACAGTCAAAGGCTTTGTCATAGTCAATAAAGCAGAAATAGATGTTTTTCTGGAACTCTCTTGCTTTTTAGATGATCCAGCGGATGTTAGCAATTTGGTCTCTGATTCCTCTGCCTTTTCTAAAACCTTAGCTGAGCGATTTAGAGGGGTAAGGATGTGTCTGAGGGGGAGGAGGCGATGAGACTCAAGCCCCTGGGTATCTCTATCATCACACTCCACTCTAATTTACAAACCAGGAACCCAGACTTTCATTTAACAGTACCACAGTTGAGCATAAAACTCTGCTGCCTAGTGGCCATTTCATGTAAAAACTTTAAAAATCTGGCCCTGAGGGGCAATGAAGAGTCAGCAGGACTACCTGGCTATAGTGGTAAAGAACTTGCCTCCCAGTGCAGGAGACGTAAGAGATGGGGCTTCGATCCTTAGGCTGAGAAGACCCTATGGACAAGGAAATGGCAACCCACTCCAGTATTTCGGCATGGAGAATGCCATGGACAGAGAAGCCTGGCGGGCTACAGTCCATAGGGTCACAAAGAATCGAACAAGACTGAAGTGACTTAGCAGGCACCTGGCTGTCAATGACAGTTGACCCAGGAAATGTCCCGAGATAGGAATTAGAGAAAATATGCAAAACAGGCCACACATCAGGGTCCATTTTGAGTGGTAAGTTTTACTCACACAGTTTATTTTTTTTTTAAAGGAAAAGATGTTCCATATTAGTAATTCTTAGGAAAATGCAAATTAAAACAATGACCAGATTCACCTGGCACCAGTCAGAAGAGACAGCCTCAAAAAAGTCTCCATCAGTCCTTGTGGGAGAGAGCAGAGAGAAAACAGAAGTCTCCTGCAGTCAGTGGAAGCGTAAGTTGCTAAAGATCACAGTGAAGACCAGAGAAAGGAGACCTGTAAGATTAAAAACACAGCTACCCTATGATCGGGCAATCCCACACTCGGCTGTATATCTGGAGAAAACCACACATCAAAAAGACACATCCAGCCCTGTGTTCAATTTAGCAACATTTTTTTTTTTTTTTTTTTTTTTTGAAAGTAGCTCAGTTGTGTCTGACTATTTGCGATCCTATGGACTATACAGTCCTTGGAATTTACCAGGCCAGAATACTGGAGTGGGTAGCCTTTCCTTTCTCCAGCGGATATTCCCGACCCAGGGATTAAACCCAGGTCTCCTGCATTGCAGATGGATTCTTTACCAACTGAGCCACCAGGGAAGCCAAGGAATACTGGGGTGGGTAGCCTTATCCCTTTACCAGCATATCTTCCTGACCCAGGAATCGAACCAGGGTCTCCTGCATTGTAGGAATATTATTTACCAACTGAGCTATCAGGGAAGCCCCTAGCACCATTTAGAACCCCAAATATATGGACATATGGAAGCAATGAAAACATCCACCCAACGTAGAATAGAGGAAAAAAGTTGCACGCCACACATACGATGGAATATTACACTGCCAGCTGCTGCGACAATGATGCACCTATGGTTATACTTCGGAAGTCAGTTGGACAGAGAAAGACGAGCATATGATCTCACATACAGGTGGAATTTCAACATCAATAGGAATGAAATAACTTCTGAAACTCACAGTCACAAGTATCAAGCTTATAGTTACCAAAGGAAAAAGGTCCAATGGAAGGATCTCTTAGAAGCTTCAGAGTGACATGTAGACCCCAACGTTTATGTATTACGTAGATAATCAACAAGCACCCACTGCACGGGCAGGGCACACTGTATTCAACCATCTGTAATAACCACTACAGAAAAAAATATTTGAAAAAGGAATAGACAGGTGCCTATGTATCCCTGAGTCAGGCTGCTGTACACCTAACACCACGAGAGTATTTCCTCCTCAGCTGAAGAAAAAAATAAATAAAACTGAAAAGAGGGGGTTGGGGGGTGGCTTGGTGGTAAAGAATCCCCGTGCCAATGCAGGACACACGAGTGCCACCTCTGATCTCAGGTGCCCCCACATGCAGAGGAGCAACTGAGCCTGTGGGCCACAAGCGTCGAGCCTGTGCTCTGGAACCTGGAGCCACAGCTACTTAGTACACGGCTCCAACTGCCGAAGCGCCTGCGCCCTGAAGCCGGTGATCAAGAGAAGCCACTGCAGTGAGAAGCCTGGGCACCCTGACCAAAAAGTAGCCTCCATTGTCCGCAACGTGAGACAAACCTGTGCTGCAACGAAGATCCAGCAGAGCCAAAATAAAGACATAAATAAAATTTAAAAGAGAAAATGAAACTGAAAAATAAACGTTTCTAATATGCCCCTCAGGCCTCTGGGAGCTGGGCTGGTGTCACACCCATGGAGGCTGAGCGGCCCTGGTCCCAAGACTGGACAGGAATGGGGACAAGGAAGCTGGCAAGATGTACCAGCAAATGAACCCCTGCTTGAACCTGTACTGCCTGGTCCCCTTTCCATGAAACCACAACAGCCAGTTTGACACAGGCCCAACTTCAGGTAAACCAAGCTTAGTGCACCCCAAAATTGCTCCATTCCCAAGCTGGAGAGCTTTGAAAATTCTCCTGGTCTCCTCGTCTCCTGGTGGTGGGGTTCCCACCTCCAACCAGCTTCCTTGCAGTCTCAGTACTACAAACAACATCACCCACAGTGGAGCTGTTTGAGGGCATCGGGGTTATTCTGGGGCAAGACGACAAAGCAAGAAGTAATGATACAAAGCCCTTGTGTGTGTCTTCTGGCACCTTCCAATCTAATGTACAAACAGGAAATGACTTTCAGGAAGGCTCCTGTTGCCCTATAACCAAAGTGGGGCATGAAGAAATGTAAAGTGGTCCTTAGGGGCCCTTCAGGGCTTCCTGGGTGGATCAGTGGTAAAAAAAATCTGCCTGGCAAATCAGGAGATGAGGGTTGCATCCCTGGGTCAGGGAGATCTCCTGGAGTAGGAAATGGCTACTCACTCCCATATTCTTGCCTGGAAAATTCCATGGGCAGTAGAGCCTGGTGGACTACTACAGTTCATGGGGTCACAAAGAGTCAGACACGACTGAGTGACTGAGCAAAGGGGCCTTTCAGAGTCAAGAGGCTGCCCTCAAGCAATGTCCCAAAATAGTTCATGGAAAAGAAATTTAAAACATGGCCAACTCTTAGAGGTCCATTTCAAGTGGTAAATTTTCCTCACACTGTTTGAAGGGAAAAAAGGAGAGGAAAGGATGCTCCATACTAGTGATGATTTAGGAAATGCAAATCAAAAATGACATCAGACTCACCCTGCACCAATCAGAAGGAACAGAATCCCTGTGGGATAGAGCAAAGAGAAAACAGAAGTTTCCTGCACTGTTGGTAACGATCACAACGAGGGACAGAAGAAAGGGTCTTTGTAAGAGCACCAATAGAGCTGCCCTATGATTGGGCAATCCCACACCTAGCTGTATCTCTAGACAAAACCAGACATAAAAAGACACATCCCACCCAGGGTTCAATGCAGCTCTGTTTAGAACAACCAACAGATGGAAGCAATGAAAATATCCATTGGAGTGTGGAATGGAGAAAGAAATTGTGTGTCACATGTACAGTGGAATATTACTTAGGTAAAAAAATGAGGAAACGCTGCCAGTTGCAGCAATATGGATGCACTAAAAGGTGTTCATATTTAGTAAGTCAGTCGGACAGAGAAAGACAATGAGCATATGGTATTACTTATAGGTGGAATTTAAACATCGATAAGAATGAAATAACTTCTGAAACAGAGTCATGGAAATCCATAACAGTTACCAAAGGGAAAAGGCTAAAGGGAGGAGTATTTAGAAGCTTAGGATTGACACAATGACACCGCTGTATATGTATCATGTATATATTCAGTAAGCACCGACTATATGGGCAGGGCACTGTACGCAACCTTCTGAAACAAACTCCTTTGGAAATAAAATATGAAAAGAAAAACCAGGTGCCTATGTACCACTGAGTCAGTCTGCTATACACCTAAAACCAACACATATTGTAAATTCTTTCCACCTCAATCAAAGAAAAAAAAATTAAAAAACTAAGAAGGAAGGACTTCTCTGGTGGATCAGTGGTAAAGAAGCCCCTTGCCAATGCAGGAAACAAGAGTAACCCCTGAACTGAAATGATTCCACATGCCAAGGAGTAATACATTTGTGAGCCACAACTGCTGAGCCTGTGTTTTGGCGCCAGGAGAGGTAATTAATAGCCCATTAGCCCCAACAATTGATGCCCCCGGGCCATAAGCCCTCATTTCACAGTAAGAGAAGCCAGCACAGTGAGAAGACGGGGCACCGCAACTGAAAATTGCCCCCTTTCTCCGCCAAGAGAGAAAAGCCTGAGCAGTAAGGAAGATGGAAAAGAGCCAAAAATTAAGGCGTAAATAACTAAATTTTAAAGAAGAAAACAAACTGAAATTAGAAATGTTTCGAATATTCCCCGCAGGCTATGGGAACTGGGCTGGAGTCATCCATGGAGCCTGAGCAGCCCTGGTCCCGAGGCCGGACGGGAATGGGGACGAGGAAGCTGTGGAGGACGCGCCAGCAAAGGAGCCCCTCCTTGGACGCGCAGTGCCTAGTCCCCTAGAGATGAAACCACAATATCCAGATCAAACCAGGCCCAGCTTTAGCAGAATCAAACTTTCTGCACCCCCAGATTGCTCTATACTCAGGGGTAGAAGAGGTTTGGAAAGTCACCTGGTCTCCTCGTCTAGTGGTGGCGGAGTTCCCACATCGGCCAGCTTCCTCTCAGTCCCGGCACCACAAACAAAGGCACCCACAGCCGAGCAGATTGAGGGCATCAGGATTATTTTCGGTAAGAAACTAAAGCGAGGAGAAGTAACGAAAAACAAGCCCTTGGGTGTGTCTCCTGGCACGTTCCACTCTAACTTACAACCCAGGACACTGGACTTTCAGGAAGGTGCCTGCTGCCCCCGTAAGCAGAATGGGGCATGAAGAAATGCTGCCTCTTCGTGGCCATTTTCTGGAACTACAGCTTCAAACCTGGCCCTTAGCGGCCCTTCAGAGTCCTGAGGCCTGTGAGGCTGTCAATGAAGCTGCCCTCCAGCAATGTTCCCAAATAGGTAATGGAAAACAAATTTAAAAGAGAGCCCACTACAAGAGGTCCATTTCAAGTGATAAATTTCCATCTCACTGTTTAAAGGGATAAAAAGAAAGGAAAGGCTGCTCCGTATTAGGCAAGATTTTTGTGTGTGTTTGTTTTGGGTGTTAGTCGCTCAGTAGTGTCCGACTCTTTATGACCCCATAGACTGTAGCCCGCCAGGCTCCTCTGTCCATGGGATTTCCCCAGGCAAGAATACTGGGGTGAGTTGCCACTCCCTTCTCCAGGGGATATTCCTGACCCAGGGATCAAACCTGGATCTCCCTCATTGCAGGCAGACCTTTTACTGTCTGAGCCACTGTGCTGAGCTCCACTGTGCTAGAGAAAGATCATGAGCATATGATCTCACTTATACGTGGAATTTCAACATTGATAGAAATGAAATAATTTTTGAAACAAAATTTGAGTTATAGAAATCCAGTTTATAGTTACCAAGGGAAAAAGGCTAAAAGGATGGATATTTTAGAAGCTTTGGACTGATATAGATACCCATGTATGTGTCATGTAGATAATCAGCAAGCATTTACTATACGGACAGGTCACTGTACTCAACTCTCTGTAATAACCTCTATTGGAAAAAAAAATTGGAAAAAGAATACACTATATATCACTGAGTCAGGCTTCTGCACACCTAAAATCAACAATATATTATAAATCCTTTCACTGTAAATCAAAGGAAAAAACTAAACGCAAATACGACAAAACACAGTAAAAGTGGGGTTTCCCCAGTGTCTCAGTGGTAAAGAATCAGTCTGACAATGCGGGAAACATGGGTCCAATCTTTGAGCCTGTGTTCCAGAAGCCGGGAGCCACAACTCTTTAACCCATGAGCCTCAATTATTGAAGCCCCCCTTCCCTTAGAGTGTGTAGCTCACAATAAGGGAAGCCAATGCAATGAGAAGCCTGGAAAGCCTACTGCACCTAGAAAGTAGCCCCTACTCTCTGCAACCAGAGAAAAGCCCACATAGCAACGAAGACCCAGCAGAACAAAAATAAAGAGACTAGTAAATAACATTTTTAAAAGAAAATACAACTGAAATAGAAATGTTTCAAATAATCCCCTCAGGCCACTGGAAGCTGGGCTGGTGTCACATCCATGGAGTCTGAGCAGCCCTGGTCTCAAGGCTGGATGGGAATGGGGCCAAGGAAACTCCCGAGGATGTGCCAGCAAAGGAGCACCTCCTCGAACCTGTAGTGCCTGTCCCCTTGAGATGAAACCTCAATATCCACATTAACTCAGGTCCACCTTCAGCGGAACCAAGCTTATTGCACCCCCAAATTGCTCAATAGTGGAGGTGGAAGATCTTGGTCTCTTCATCTTCTGGCAGTGGGGTTCCCACCTCAAGCCAACTTCCTCACAGCTGAGCTGTGTGAGGACATTGGGATTATTCTGGGGCAAGGAGATGAAGCAAGGAGAAGAAACGAAACACAAGCCTTCGGATGTTTCTCCTGGTATGTTCCACTCTGATTTACAACCCAGGACACAGGACTTTCACAAAGATTCCTGTTGCCCTGGAAACAGAGTTGGGCACGAGGAAATGCTGCTGTTGTGTGGCCGTTCTCTAGAATATAAGCCTGGTCTTTGTGTTAGTCCCTCAGTCCTGAATTGGGAAAAGAGTCCATCAAGGCTGTATATTGTCACCCCGCTTATTTAACTTATATGCAGACTACATCATGCAAAATGCTGGGCTGGATGAAGCACAAGCTGGAATCAAGATTGCCAGGAGAAGTATCAATAACCTCAGATACACATATGACACCATCCTTAAGGCAGAAAGCAAAGAAGAACTAGAGTCTCTTGATGAAAGTGAAAGAGGAGAGTGAAAAAGTTGCCTTAAGACTCAACATTCAGAAAACTAAGATCATGGCATCTGGTCCCATCACTTCATGGCAAATAGATGGGGAAACACTGGAAACAGTGACAGACTTTATTTGGGGGGGGGGTGGCTTCAAAATCACTGCAGATGGTGACTGTAGCCATGAAATTAAAAGACACTTTCTCCTTGGAAGGAAAGCTATGACCAGCCTAGACAGCATATTAAAAAGCAGAGACATTACTTTGCCGACAAAGGCCCCTTTAGTCAAAGCTATAGTTTTTCCAGTAGTCATGTATGGATGTGAGAGTTGGACTATAAAGACAGGTGAGCACAGAAGAATTGATGCTTTTGAACTGTGGTGTTAGAGAAGACTCTTGAGAGTCCCTTGGACAGCAAGGAGATCCAACCAGTCAGTCCTAAAGGAAATCAGTCCTGAATATTCATTTGAAGAACTAATGCTGAAGCTGAAACTCTGATACTTTGGCCAACTGTTGTGAAGAACTAACTCATTGGAAAAGATCCTGATGCTGGGAAAGATTGAGGGAAGGGAACTACAGAGGATGAGATGGTTGGATGGCATCACCGACTCAAGGGACATGAGTTTGAGCAAGCTCCAGGAGGTGGTAATGGACAGGGAAGCCTGGCGTGCTGCCGTCCATGGACTCTCAAAGAGTAGGACGTGACTCAGCAACTGAACTGAACTGATCTCAGTCCTGTCCGACTCTTTGTTGACCCCATGGACTTTAGTCCACCAGGCTCCTCTGTCCATAGAATTCTCCAGGCAAGAGTACTGGAGTGGGTTGAATTCCCTTCTACAGGGGATCTTCCCAACCCAGGGATTGAATCCTGGTCTCCCACATTGGAGGCATATTCTTTACCATCTGAGCCACCAGGGAAGCCTCTAGCAATTTCAAACCTGGTCATTACCAGCCCTTTAGAGTCAAGAACCTTCAAGGCTATCAGTGAAGTTGCCCTCAAGCAATGTCCTGAAATAGTTAAAGGAAAACAAATTTAAACCTGGGTTGACTATTAGAGATCCATTTCAAGTGGTAAATTTTGGTCACACTGTTTACAGGGAAAAAAGGAGAGGAGTGGATGTTCCTTATTAGTAATGAATAGTGAAAGCAAATGAAAAGCACCACCAGACTCACCTTGCATAAATCAGGAGGGACATCCTCAAAAAGTCTACAAACTATCCCTAAAACAGAAGTTTCCTGCACTGTCAGCAGAAGCATAAACTGGTAATAACTATAAAAAGATTAGAAGAAAAGGCCCCTGTAAAACAGAGCTACCCTATGATCAGGCAATCCCACACTTGGCTGTATCTCTGTTGAAAACCGGACATTGAAAAGACACATCCAGCCCTATGTTTAATGCAGCATTGTTTGGATCCCCCAACATATGGGAAGCAACAAAAATATCCATCCAATGTGGAGTGGAGAAAGTAGTAGTACAGTGAAGTATCACTAGGTGAAAAAAAGGAGGAAATACTGTTTGTTTTGCAACATAGATGCACCTATAGCTGATTCTACTTAGTAATTCAGTCAGACAAACACAAACAATGAGAATGTTATGTCATTCATAAGTCGAATTTAAACATCAACAGTAATGAAATAACTTCTGAAATTGACTCACAGTCACAGAAATCAAGCTTATAGCCACCAAAGGGAAAAGGTCAAATGGATAAAAAGTTTGTATTGACCTGTAGACACCAATGTGTGTGTCTCACGTAGATATTCAGCCTGCACCCACTGTATGGACAGGGAACTGTACCCAACTCTCTATAATAACCTCTAATGTAAGAAAATTCGTAAAAGAATAGACAGGTACATATGTATCACTGAATTGGGTTGCTCTACACCTAAAAGCAACACAATATTGCAAATCCTTTCCTCCTCAATGGAAGAAAAAAAAATGGAAAAAAAATCTGAAAAAGAGGGTCTTGCGTGGTAGCTCTGTGGTAAAGAATCCCCGAGCCAAAGCAGGAGACATTGGTCCGATCTCTGATGCAGAATGAATGATCCCACACACCCAGGAGTAACTAAGACCCCGGGGAACACTACTGAGCCTGTGCTCTAGAGCCTGGAGCCACAACTGCCTAACCAGTCAACCACCACAACCGAGGCCCCTGGACCCTGAGCCCATTCTCCACAATAAGAAAAGCCGCCGCAATGAGAAGACTGGACGTTGAATACGTCAATTAAAAGGTATGACATCACCCATTCTCCACAACTAGAGAAAAGCCCACCCAGCAACAAAAGTCCAGCAGAGTAAAAATTAGAGACATTAGTAAGTAAAATTTTGAAAAGACAATAAAACTGAAATAAAATGTTTGGAATATTTCCCTCAAGCCTCTGGGCTGGTACCACATCTGTGGAGCCTGAGCAGCCCTGGTCCCAAGGCTGGACAGGGACAGGGCCAGGAAGCTGGCAAGGACATGTCAGCAAATGAGCCCCACTCTGGTCCGGCAGTGCGTGGTCCCCAGAAGTAAAAGCACAATGTCTAGATCAGTGGCAGGTACACTTTCAGCTAAACCAGGCTTACTGTGCCCTGGAATGGCTCAAACCCCAGAGTGAGAGAGGTTTGGAAAGTCACCTGACGTCCATGGGGTTCCTACCTCCAGCCAGCTTTCTCCCAGTCCTGTAAAAACCACAGCACCCACACTAAGCCATTTGAGGGCGTCAGAATTATTCCGGGGCAAGAAGACAAAGCGAAAAGTAATGGAACACAAGCCGTTAGGTGTAACCCCTGGCACATTCCACTCTAATTTACAACCCAGGACACAGGCCCTTCAGGAAGACTCCAGTTGCCACTGTAACCAGAGTGGGGCATTGGGAAATGCTGCTGCCTTGTGGCCATTTTCCAGAACTACAACCTCAAACCGGCCCTTAGGGGCCCCTCAGAGTCAAGAAAGAGGCCTGCTAGGCTGTCACTAAAGCTGTCCTCAAGCAATGTCCAGAGTAGATAATGGAGAACTAATTTAAAACAGAGCCAAATGCAAGAGGTCCATTCCAAATGGTAAATTTTCATCACAGTTTGATGGGAAGAAAAGGAGAGGAGAGGATGCTCTTTATTAGTAATGATTGGTGAAAAGAAAATCAAACCACCACAGACTCAGCTCACACCAGTCAGAAGAGACTTCCTCAAAAAGTCTACAAACACTCCCTGAAGGAGAGAGCAGAGAGAAAACAGAAGTCTCCTGCTGTTGGTGGAGGTGTAAATTGGTAATGATCCGTATAAAGACCAGAAGAAAGGATCCCTGTAAAACTAGAAACAGAGCTACGCTGTGATCAGGCAATCCAACACCTAGGTGCATATCTGGAGAAACCATGTGTCCAACAGACACATCCAGCCCCGTGTTCAGTGCAGCACCGTTTAGAAAGCCCCACATATGGAAGCAACGAAAATATCCATCCAATGTGGAATGAAGAAACCAGTTGTGTTCCACACGTACAGTGGAATATAACTCAGTGGAAAAAATGAAACATTGCCAGTCGCTGCACCATGCAGGCACCTAAAGATGGTCATAACTAGTAAGTCAGTCGGACAGAGAGAGACAATGAGCATGTCACTTACAGGTGGAATATACACATCCATAGAATGAGTTAACTTCTGAAACAGACTTGGTCACAGAGGTCAAAGCTTAAAGTTACCAAAGGAAAACGTTCAGAAGGAGGGGTATTATAGAAGCTTCTGACCAGAACACACACCCTAATGCATATGTATCACTTAGACAATAAACACACACCTACTGTATGCTCAGGGCACTGTACTCAACTGTCTGTAATAACCTCTACTGGAAAAAAAATTGAAAAAGAATAAACAGGTGCATATATATCACTGAGTCAGGCTGCTCTCCACCTAAAAGCAACACGATATTGTAAATCCTTTCTCCTCAATTGAAGAAAAAAATGAATTCATATAAAAATAGAAAAAGAAAACTGAAAAACGGGGGGCTTCCCTAATGGTTTAGTGGTAAAGAATCCCCAAGCCAATGCAGGAGACACCTGTCCCATCCCTGAACCAAAACGATGCTACCTGCCCAGGAGCAACCAAGCCCATGCATCTACTGAGCCCATGCTCTGGAGCCTGAAACCATAACTACTTGGCCAACCTGTTGTGACCCTGAAGCCCCTGCAGCCTAGAGCCCCTGCTCCACAGTAAGAGAAGCCAGGGCAATGAGGAGCCTCCACTAAAATAGCCCCTGCTCTCTGCATGGGGAGAATAACCTGCACAGTAAGGAAGATGCCACAGAACCAAAAAGTAAATCAACAAATACATAAAAAGAGAAAACTGAAAAAAGAAATGTTTCCAATATGCAGCTCAGGCCTCTGGGAGCTGGGCTGTTGCCACATGTGTGGAGACTGAGCAGCCCTGGTCCTAAGCCTGGACGGGTGTGGGGCCAAGGAACCTGTGGAGAACGTGCCAGCAGATGAGCCCCTCCTGGACCTGTACTGCCTGCTCCCCTCGAAATGAAACCACAATATCCAGATCGACCCAGGCCCAGCTTCAGTGAAACCAAACTTCCTACACCCCAAAACTGCTCAACCCCCGGGGTGGAAGAGGTTTGAAAAGTCACCTCGTCTCCTTGTCTCCTAAGGGTGGGGGTCCTACCGCCAGCCAGCTTCCTCCCAGTCCTGGCACTACAAACAGTACCCACAGCGAGCCTTGTGAGGGCTGGGGGTAATTCTGCGGCAAGAAGACAGAGCACGAAGTAATGAAACACAAGACCTTCGGTGTGTCTTCTGGCACTTTCCACCCTAATTTACAACTTAAGCCACAGGACTTTCAGGAAGGCTCCTGGTGCCCCTGTAATCCCCTATGGGGCATGAGGAAATGCTGCCGCCTCGCGGCCGTTTTCTGGAACTACAACTTCAAACCTGGCCCGTAGAGGCCCTTGAGTCAAGAGGCCTGCGAGGCTGTCAATGAAGTCGCCCTCAAGCAATGTCCCCAAACAGGTAATGGAAAAGAAATTTAAAACAGAGCAGACTCCTAGAGGTCCATCTCAAATGGTAAATTTTGGTCACTCTGTTTAGAGGAAAAAAGGAGAGGAGCGGATGCTCCATATTAAGGTTGGGGAAAAACAAATGAAAATCAACACTATACTCACCGTAGACCAGTTTGAATGGACATACTTAAAGAATTCCCAAAAAATCCCTGCAGAAGAGACTTCAAAGAAAACATAACTTTCCTGCACTGTCGGAAAAAAGTGAAAGTGAAGTGAAAGTCGCTCAGTCACGTCTGACTCTTTGCAACCCCGTGGACTATACAGTCCATGGACTTCTCCAGGCCAGAATACTGGAGTGGGTAGCCATTCCCTTTTCCAGGGGATCTTCCCAACCCAGGGATCAAACCCAGGTCTCCCTCATTGCAAGTAGATTCTTTACCAGCTGAGCCACCAAGAAGCCCTGCACTGTCAGCGAAGTGTAAAATGGTAAGGATCAAGATAAAGACGAGAAGAAAGGGTCCCAAATAGAGAGCTACCCCATGATCAGGCAATCCCACACCTGACTGTGTCTCTCTTGAAAATCAGACATTGAAAAAACACATCCAGCCTGTTGTTCAATGAAGGACTGTTTAGAATACACAACATATGGAAGCAATGAAAATATCCATTCAGTGTGGAATGGAGACAGAAGTAGTGTTCTACACACACAATGGAATATTACTCAGGTAAAAAATAAAATGAGGAAATACTGCCAGCTGACGCAACATGGATGCAGCTAACGATGATCATCCTTAGTCAGTCAGTCAGACAGAGAAAGGCAACGAGCATATGATACCCCTTGCAAGTGGAACTTCAACACTGATAGGAATGAATTAACTTCTGAAACAGATTCCCAGTCACAGAAATCAAGATGATAAGTACCAAAGGAAAAAGGTCAAAAGTTGGGATATTTTGGAACCTTCAAATTGACAAGTAGACACTGATGTAAATGTCTCACAGAGATATTCAGCAAACACCTACTATATGGACAGGGTACTGTACTCAACTGTCTAATAAAATCTATCAGAAAAAATCTGAAAAGAATAGACAAGTGCACAGTTACCAATGAATCAGGCTCCTCTGCACCAAAACCCAAAACAATATTGTAAATCTTTTCCTCATCAGTGGAAGTAAAAAGATAAACTGAATTCAAATAAGACAAAATACTGCAAATGAGGGGCTTCCCCAGTGTCTCAGTGGTAAGAATCAGTCTGACAATGCGGGAAACATGGGTTTGCATCCCTCAGCTGGGATGACCCAACATGCAGAGGAGCAATTAAGCTGTTGGGTCACAACTAATGAGCCTGTGCTCTAGAACCCTCCAGCCGAAACTCCTTAACCCATGAGACTCAATTACTGAAGCACCTCCCCCGACCCTAGAGTACACAGTCCACATAAGAGAAGCCACCACAAAGAGAAGCCTGAACACTGCAGCCAGAAAGTAGCCCTTGGTCTCTGCAACTAAAGAAAAGTCCAGGCAGCAGTGAAGAACCAGCAAAGCCAAAAATAAAGACATTAGTAAAAAAATTTTCAGAAGAAAATAAAACTCAAATAGAAATGTTCCGGATATTCCCTCAGGCCACTGGGAACTGGGCTGGTGTCACATCCACGGAGCCTGAGCAGCCCTGGTCTCAAGGCTGGACGGGAATGGGGCCAAGGAAGCTGGCGAGGATGTGCCAGCAAAGGAGCACCTCCTTGAACCAGCAGCGCCTGTCCCCTGGCGATGAAGGATCAACTCAGGTCCACCTGCAGCGAAACCAAGCTTACTGCACCCCAAAACTGCTTGAGGTAGAAGAGGTTTTAGAATTCACCTGGTCTCCTTGTCTGCTGGTGATGGGATTCCCACCTCCAGACAGCTTCCTCCTAGTCCTTGTACGACAAACAACAGCACCCACAGCCAAGCTGTTTGAGGGCTCCAGGATTATTCTGGGGCAAGAATATGAAGCGAGAAAAAGTACATAGCACAAGCCGTTGAGGGTGTCTCCTAGCACGTTCCACTCTAATTTACAAGCCAGGACACAGGACTTTCAGGAAGGCTCCTGTTGCCCCTGGAAGCAAAGTGGGGCATGAAGAAATGCTGCTCCCTTGTGGCCATTTTTAGGAACTACAACTTCCAAACCTGGTCCTTAGGGACCCTTCAGGCCTGAAAAGGCTGTTGATCAAGCAATGTCCCGAAATAGATAATGGAAAACAAATTTAAAATAGAGTCGTGGATTAGAAGTCCATTTCACCTGGTAAATTTTCGTTGCACTGTTAAAGTAAGAAAAGGAGAGGAGCCGATGCTCCTTATTAGTGATGACTGGGGAAAAGTGAATGAAAAGCATCACCAGACTCACCTTGCCCCAGTCAGAAGGGACTTCCTCAAAAAGTCTACAAACAATCCTTGAGGGAGAGAATGGAGAGAAAACAGAAGTCTCCTGCACTGTTGGTGGAGGGGTAAATTGGTAATGATCTCTGTGAAGCCAGAAAAAAGGATCCATGGAAAAGTATAAATAAAGCTACCATACGATTGGGCAATCCCACACCTGGCTGTACCTCTGTTGAAAACCAGACATGAAAAGACACGTCCCACTCAGGGTTTAATGCAGCACTGCTTAGGACCCCCCAGAATATGGAAGCAATGAAAATATGCATCTGTTGTGGAATGAAGAAATAAGTTGTGTTGCAGGTGAATAATGGACAAATGTGTGCATGCTCAATCACTTCAGTTGTGTCCAACTCTTTGAGATCCCATGGACTGTACCCTGCCAGGTTCCTGTCCATGGGATTCTCCGGGAAAGAACACTGGAGTGGTAGCCATTCCCTTCTCCAGGAAATATTCCCTTCCCAGGGCATGGAACCTGAGTCTCTTTATTTGCAAGCAGATTATTTATTGTTGAGCCACCAGGAAAGCCCCACTATGCAATAATACTCAGCTAAAAAAGTGAGTAAATACTGCCAGTTGTTGAAGCATGCGTACACCTAAACACGATCACTTTAGTAAGTCAGTCAGAGAAAGACAACAAGCATATGATATCACTCATTGGTGGAATTTAAGCATCAATAGGAATGAAATAACTTCTGAAACAGACTCAGAGTCACAGAAATCTAGCTTATACTTAACAAAGGAAAAAGGTCAAAAGGAGGTATATTTTGGAAGTTTCAGATTGACACGTAGACACCAATATATATGTATCCCATAGATCATCAGCAAGCACCTAATGTATGGGCAGGGCACTGTACTCAACTATCTGTAAAAATCCTCTATTTGAAATAAATTTGAAAAAGAATAACCAGATGCAAATGATTCACAGAGTCAGGCTGCTGTACACCTTATAAAATATTGTATTGTCAAACCAACACAATATTGTCAATCCTTTCCACCTCAATCCAAGAAAAAAAAATTAAATAAAAGCAAACAAACAAACAAAAAAACTGAAAAAGAGGGACTTTCTTGGTGAGTCAGCAGTAGAGAATGCCCCTACCAATGGCTCGCCCCTGTAACCAAAATGTTCCCACATGCCTAGGAGTAAGCAAGCCTTAAGCCACAACAGCTGCACTGTTGCTTGAGAGCCAGGAGCCACACCTATGGAGCACACTGGCCCCAACAACAGCTGAAGTCCCTGGATCCTAGAGCCCATACTTCACAATAAGAGAAGCCACCCCGATGAGAAGACCAGGTACTGCAGCTAAAAAGTAGCTCACCCTCTCTACAAAAGGGGAAAAGCCAGAGCAGCAATGAAGACCGAGTACAGCCAAAAAGAAAGACATGAATAAATAGAATTAGGGAAAAGCAGATGAAAAGCACCACCGGACTCACTTCCCCCCAGTCAGAAGGGACATCCTCAAAATGTCTACAAAGAATCCTTGAGGGAGAGAATGGAGGGAAAACAGAAGTTTCCTGCACTGTCCGTGGAAGTGTAAATTGGTAATGATCATGATAAAGACCAGAACAACAACAACAAAAAGACCCCTGTAAGAGTACAAATAGAGCTACCCTAGAACCAGGCAGGTGGCTCAGATGGTAAAGAATCTGCCTGCAATGCAGAGACCCGGGTTCAATCCCCAGGTAGGGAAGATCCCCTGGAGAAGTGAATGGCAACCCACTCCAGTACTCTTGCCTGGAAGATTTCATGGATGGTAGCCTGGTAGGCTGCAGCCCATGGGGTTGTGAAGAGTCAGACACGACTGAGCAACTTCACTTTCACTTTTCACTTTCATGCACTGGAGAAGGAAATGGCAACCCACCCCAGTATTCCTGCCTGGAAAATTCCATGGACAGCACCATTTAGAACCTTCAACATATGGAAACAAGGAAAATACCCATCCAATGTGGAATGAAGAAAGAAGTTGTTGCACATGTATAATGGAATATTGTGTGTGTGTGGTTAATCACTCAGTCATGTCCAACTCTTTGGGAGCCCATGACGGTACCCTGCCAGGCTTCTATGTCCATGGGATTCTCCAGGAAAGAATACTGGAGTGGGTAGCCATTTCCTTTCCAGGGAATCTTCCCTACCCAGGGATGGAAGCTGAGTCTCTTGCATTTCAAGCAGATTATTTATCATTTGAGCCACCAGGGAAGCCCCACAATGGAATATTACTCAGCTAAAAAGGTGAGTAAATACTGCCAGTTGCTGAAGCATGCATACACCTAAACATGATCACATTTAGTAAGTCAGTCAGTCGGAGAAAGACAATGTGCATAGTATATCACCCATTGGTGGCAGCAGGAATGAAATAACTTCTGAAATAGATTCAGAGTCATGGACCCAGCTTGTGCTTAACAAAGGAAAAAGGTCAAAAGGAGGTATATTTTAGAAGCTTTGGACTGACATGTAGACACCGATGTATATGTATCACACAGATCATCAGCAAGCACCTAATGTATGGGCAGGGTACTCAACTGTACTCAGCTGTGTAATAACCTCTGAAATAAATTCTAGAAAGAATAACCAGGTGCATACGTATCACTGAATCAGGCTGCTGTACACCTTATAGAATATTGTATTGTCAAGCCAGCACAATACTGTCAATCCTTTCTTCCTCAATTCAAGGAAAAAAAAAGTGAAATAAGAACAGAAAAAAAAAGAAATCCCTGAAAACGTGGGCTTTCATAGCTCAGTGTTAAAGAATGCCCCTGCCAATGCAGGAGACACAGGTCCTCCCAAAACAAAATGTTCCCACATGCCCTGAAGTAAGTACGTCTATAAGCCACAACAATTTTGTAATTGCTAGAGAGGGTGGAGCTGCAATGTAGAGCTCACCATCCCCCAAAACTGAAATCCCTGGACCCTTGAGCCCATACTTCACAATAAGAGAAGCCACAGCAATGAAAAGATGGGGCACCCCAGCTAAAGACTACACCTGCTCTGCCCAAAGGGAGAAAGGCCAGAGCGGCAACGAAGACCCAACAAAGCAAAAAATAAAGACATAAAAATTTTTAAATGAAGAAAATGAAATAGAAATGTTTCAGATATTCCCCTCAGGCCTCTGGGAGCTGGACTGGTGTCACACTGATGGAACCTGAGCAGCCCTGGTCCCAAAGCTGGACTCTAATGGGGCCAAGGAAGCTGGCAGGGATGCACCCATCTAAATGAGCCCCACTTTGGAACTGTATTCCCTGTTCCATTCAAATTAAACTACAACAATATCCACATCAACACAGGCCCAGCTTCAGCCAAACAAAGCTTCCCACACCCCCAAATTGTTTGACCTCCAAGATTGACGGGAGAAATATCAATAACCTCATATATGCAGATGACACCACCCTTATGGCAGAAAGTGAAGAAGAACTAAAGAGCCTCTTGATGAAAGTGAAAGAGGAGAGTGAAAAAGTTGACTTAAAGCTCAACATTCAGGAAACTAAGATCAAGACATCCGGTCCCATCACTTCATGGCAAATAGATGGGGAAACAGTGGATGACTTTATTTTTTTGGGCTCCAAAATCACTGCAGATGGTGACTGCAGCCATGAAATTAAAAGACACTCCTTGGAAGGTAAGTTATGACCAACCTAGAGAGCATATTAAAAAGCAGAGATACTACTTTGTCAACAAAGGTCCATTTAATCAAGGCTATGGTTTTTCCAGTAGTCATGTATCATTGTGAGAGTTGGACTATAAATAAAGCTGAGCGCTGAAGAATTGATGCTTTTGAACTGTGGTGTTGGAGAAGACTCTTGAGAGTCCCTTGGACTGCAGGGAGATTCAGCCAGTCCATCCTAAAGGAGATCAGTCCTGGGTGTTCACTGGAAGGACTGATGCTGAAGCTGAAACTCCAATACTTTGGCCACCTGATGTGAACAGCTGACTCATTTGAAAAGACCCTGATGCTGGGAAAGATTGAAGGCAGGAGGAGAAGGGGACGACAGAGGATGAGATGGTCAGATGGCATCACTGACTCAATGGACATGAGTTTGGGTGAACTCCAGGAATTGGTGATGGACAGCAAGGCCTGGCGTTCTGCGGTTCATGGGGTCACAAAGAGTTGGACACAACTGAGCAAGTGAACTGAACTGAACCAGGGTCGGAGAGGTTGGAAAAGTCACTTGGTCTCCTCATCTCCTGGCCGTGGGGTTCCTACCTCCACCCAGCTTTCTTGCAGAGCCTGCACTACAAACAGCAGCACACACAGCCAAGCTGTCTAAGGGCGCCAGAATTATGGAATTATTCTGGGGCAAGAAGACGAAGTGAGAAGTAATGAAACACCGGCCCTTGCATGTGTCTTCAGGTACATTCCACTCTAATTTACAACCCAGGACACACGAGTTTCAGGAAGGCTCCTGTTGTCCCTGTAACCAGAGTGGGGCATGAAGAAATGCTGCTGCCTCGTGGCCATTTCCCAGAACTACAATTTCAAACCTGGTCCTGAGGGGCCCTTCAGAGTCAAGAGGCCTGTGAGACAGTCAATGACAGCTGCCCTCAGGCAATGTTCCGAAATAGGTTGTTTATTCAGGTCACTGTGATATTACTAGATGGGATCCCCTCACCAGGCCAATTAATAATGCCTGCTCTGACTCTGGCCATAAATTTGAGCTTTTGTCTATTGGAGAAGGCAATGGCAACCCACTCCAGTACTCTTGCCTGGAGAATCCCATGGACGGAGGAGCCTGGTAGGCTATAGTCCATGGGGTCGCTAAGAGTCGGACACGACTAAGCGACTTCACTTTCACTTTTCACTTTCATGCACTGGAGAAGGAAATGGCAACCCACTCCAGTGTTCTTGCCTGGAGAATCCCAGGGACGGGGGAGCCTGGTGGGCTGCCATCTATGGAGTCGCACAGAGTCGGATGCGACTGACGCGACTTAGCACATTGTTGTTGTTCGGTCTCTAAGTCAGGTCCGACTCTTTGCAACCTGATGGACTGCAGCCCATGAGGCTTCCCTGTCCTTCAGTGCTCAAAGTCATGTCCATTGAGTCAGTGATGCCATCCAAACATCTCACCCTCTGTTGCTCCCTTGTTCTCCTGCCCTCAATCTTTTCCAATATCAGGGATTTTTCAAATGAGTTGGCTCTTCAAATCAGGTGACCAAATTATTGTACCTTCAGTTTCAGCATCAGTCCTCCCAGTGAGTATTCAGGCTTGATATCCTTTAGGATTGACTGGTTCAATCTCCTTGCTGTCCAAAGCACTGTCAAGAATCTTCTCCAACACCACAGTTTGAAAGCATCAGTTCTTCGGCACTCAGCTTTCTTTATAGTCCAACTCTCACATCTGCACATGACTACTGGAAAAACCATAGCTTTGACTTTAGGGACCTTTGTTGTCAAAGTGATATCTCTGCTTTTTAAAATGACGTCTAGGTTTGTCATAGTTTTTCTTCCAAGGAGCAAGCATCTTTTAATTTCATGGTGGCAGTCACTGACTGCCATGGTTTTGGAGCACAAGAAACTAAAATCTGTAGCTGTCTCCACTTTTTCCCTTGCATTGCCATGAAGTGATGGGACTAGATGCCATGACCTTAGTTTTTTAAATATTGAGACTAAGCCAGCCTTTTCATTTTCCTCTTCCACCCTCATCAAGAGTCTATTTAGTTCCTCTTCACTTTCTACCATTAGGTATCATCTGTATATGTGAGGTTATTGATATTTCTCCCAGTTATCTTGATTCCAGCTTGTGATTCATCCAGCCTGGTATTTTTCTTGATGTACTCTTTAGAGAAGTTAAATAAGCAGGGAGACGATATATAGTCTTATCTTACTCCTTTCCCAATTTGGAACCAGTCCATTGTTCTATGCCCAGTTCTAACTGTTACTTCTTGAGCTGCATACAGGGTAGTATGGTATTCTCATCTCTTTAAGTATTTTCCACAGTTTGTTGTGATCCACACAATCAAAGGCTTTAGTGTAGTCAGTGAAGCAGAAATAGATGGTTTTTCTGGAATTCCCTTGCTTTCCCTGTGATCCAACAGATGCTGGCAATTTGATCTCCGGTTCCTCTGTCTTTTCTAAATCCAGCTTATACATCTGGAAGTTCTTGGTTCATGTGCTGTTCATTATCCAATGTGCTACTGAGGAAGAGTGGAGAAATAGCTCCAGAAAGAATGAAGAGGCGGAGCCAAAGTGGAAGGGACACTCTGTTGTGGATGTGTCTGGTGGTGAAAGTAAAGTCTGATTTTGTAGAGAATAATACTGCATAAGAACCTGGAATGTTAGGTCCATGAATCAAGGTAAAAAAGATGTGGTCAAGAAGGAGATGGCAAGAGTGAACATGGACATTTTAGGAATCGGTGAATTAACATGGACAGGAATAAAAGAAAGTGAAGTGAAAGTGTTAGTCACTCAGTCATGTCTGACTTTTTGTGACCCAGTGGACTATAGCCCACCAGGCTCTTCTGCCCATGGGATTCTCCAGGCAGGAAGACTGGAATAAGTAGCCATTCCCTTCTCCAGAGGATCTTCCCAACCCAGGAATCAAACCCAGGTCTCTAGCATTGCAGGCATACTCTTTACTGTCTGAACCACCAGGGAAGTCCCTTCCCTGGACGGGAATGGGTGAATTTAATTCAGATGACATTATGTCTACTACTGTGGGCAAGAATCCATTAGAAGAATTTGAGTGGCCCTCATAGTCAACAGAAGAGTCCAGAATAGATAATGGAAAACAAATTTAAAGCACAGTTGACCACAAAAGGGTCATTTCACATGGTAAAATTTTGTGGCACTGTTTTAAGTGAAAAAGAAGAAGAACGATGCTCCTTATTAGTGAGGCTTAGGGAAAAGCAAGTCAAAAGTCCCATGAGACTGACCTTGAACCAGTTTGTAGGGACATCCTCAAAAGTCTAAAAACACTCCCTGCAGGAGAGACTGGAGAGAAAACAGAAGTCTCCTGCACTGTCAGTGGACGTGTAAATTGGTAATGACCACAGTGAGGATCAAGAAAAAGGGTCCTTGTGAAACTACACACAGAGCTACTCTATGATGGAGGAACCACACACCTGGCTGTATATCTGGAGAAAAGCGTACATCAAAAAGACACATCCAGCCCATGTTCAATGCAGCACTGTTTAGGTCATGCAATATATGGAAGCAACTCAAGTATCCATCCAATGTGGAATGGAGAATTGTGTTCCACATGTACAGTGGAATAGTACTCAGCTAAGAAAATGAGGAAATGCTGCCAGTTGCTTCAACATGGATGCACCAAAACATGATTGTAACTAGTAATTCAGTTGGACGGAGGAAGACAATGAGCATGTGATATCACTTATGGGTGATATCAATAGGATATTAAACATCAACAGGAATGAAATAACTTCTGCAGACTCACAGTCAGTCACAGAAGTCACACTAAAGTTACCAAGGGGAAAAGTCCAAAAGGAGGGATATTTTAGAAGCTTCCAACTGACTAGTACACACCAATGTATATGTATCACTTAGATAATAAACGTGCACCTACTGGACGGACAGGGCACTGTACTCACTGTCTGTAATAACTTCAATTGGAAAAAAATTCAAAAAGAATAGACAGGTGCATATATATCACTGAGTCAGGCTGTTCTACACCTGAAAGCAACACTATATTGTAAATCCTTTTTCCTCAATTAAAGGGAAAAAAATGAATTTAAAAATAGAAGAAAAAAAATTTAAAAAAAAAGGGCTTCCCTGGTGGCTCAGAGGTAAAGAATCCTCAAGCCAATGCAGGAGACTCTTTTCCCATCCCTGATTGGAAATAAGTCTACCTGCCCAGGAGCAACCAAGCCCAGGCACCACAACTACAGAGCTTGTGCTCTAGAGTCTGAAACACAACTACTCAGCCAACCTGCTGAGAAACTGAGCCCTGCACCCTAGAGCCGGTGCTCCACAGTAAGAAAAGCCCCTGCAAGGAGAAGCCTGGGCACCGCCACTAAAAATAGCCCCTGCTCTCTGCAGTGAGAGAATAACCTGCAGAGCAAGGAAGATGCAGCAGAATCAAAAATAAATCAACAAATAAAATTAAAAGAAGAAAATAAAACTGAAAAAGCAATGTTGCAATATTCAGCTAAGGCCTCTGGGAGCTGGGCGGGTGTCACATCCATGGAGCCTGAGCAGCCTTGATCCCAAGGCTGGATGGAATGGGGCCAAGGAAGCTGGCAAGGATGTGCGAGCGAAGAAGCCCCTCCTTGGACCTGTACTGCCTGTTCCCCTCGAGATGAAACCACAATATCCAAAATGACGCAGGCCCAGCTTCACCTAAACCAAGGTTGCTGCTGCTGCTGCTGTCACCTCAGTCGTGTCCGACTCTGTGCGACCCCATAGACAGCAGCCCACCAGGCTCCCGTCCCTGGGATTCTCCAGGCAAGAATACTGGAGTGGGTTGCCGTTTCCTTCTCCAGTGCATGAAAGTGAAAAGTGAAAGTGAAGTGCGCTCCCAAAATTGCTCGACTTTCTGGCCTGGAGGCGCTTTGAAAAGTTACCTGGTTTCCATGTCTCCTAGCGGTGGGGTTCCCACCTTCCAGCCAGCTTCCTCCCAGTCCTGGCAGTACAAAGGACCGCATCCACATCTGAGCGGTTTTGAGAGGAGTGGGATTATTCTGGGCAGCAGAGGAAGGAAGATGAAGGATTGAAATACCAGCCCTTGGGTGTATCATCTAATTTACAAGCCAGATGCGTGTGTGTGTGTGTGTGCGCGTGCGTGCGTGTGTGCGTGCGTGTGCGTGTGCGTGTGTGTAGAAATGCTGCCGCCTTTTGATCGTTTTCTGGAACAACAACTTAAAAACTGGCCCTATCCACTCCAGTATTCTTGCCTGGAGACTCCCCTTGGACAGAGCCCGACAGGCTACGGTCCATGGGGTCGCATATAGTCAGACAGGACTGAGAGACTTTCACACTTTCACTTTCAGGGGCCTGTAGGAGTCAATGAGGATTAAGAGGCTGTCAATGACAGCTGACCTCAATCAATGTCCTGAAATAGGTAGTGGAAATCAAATTTAATTCTGGGCAAGAGTCAAGATGTCCATTTCTAGTGGTAAATTTTCCTTGCACTGTTTAAAGGGAAAAAGGGAGAGGAAAGGATGCTCCATGTTAATATCCATTAGGGAAATGCAAATCAAAAGCACCCCCAGTCTCACTTTGCCTCAGACAGAAGGGACATCCCCAAAATATCTACAAACAATCCCTGCAAGAATTGCAGAAATATTGGCAGAATATATAAATTGGCGGAAATACGAATTGGTAATGATGGCGATAAAAAACAGAAGAAAGAGTCCTTTAAATCTACAAACAGATCTACCCTATGATTGGGCAATCTTACACTCTGCTGTGTCTATGGGCAAATCCTACATAGGAAAGACATATCCACCCATACAATCCCCAAGACATGAAAGCAACAAAATGTCCATCCTCTGTATTTTGGAGAAAGATGTTGTGTTCCATATGTACTTTGAAATACTACTCAGCTAAAAGAAAATAGGAATAATGCCAGTTTCTGTGACATTCAGGGTCGAAATGAGGATCAAAGTAGACGCAGTCAGCGAGAACAAAAATGTAAACAGCATATGTTATCGCCTATTGCTGGAATCCAAAATTGATACCAATGAACTGATAAAAAGGCAGAAAAACACTCTAAGACATAGAATTAAACTAATGGCTAACAAAGGGGGAAGGTAGAATGAGGGATAAATAGAAGCTTGGGATTAATACACACACACATACATATATGTATATGTATAAACATATAAAACATAATTGATATATATCAATTGGGATTTATATATATATATATATTTGCATGTGTATATATATATAAAACATAATTAGCAATCTCGGTCTAGAGAAGGTACTCTACTCAACACTGTCAGTTCAGTTCAGCGCTCAGTCGTGTCCGACTCTGTGACCCCATGGACTGCAGCACGCCAGGCTTCCCTGTCCACCACCAACTCCCGGAGCTTGCTCAAATTCATGTCCTTTGATTCGGTGATGCCATCCAACCATCCCATCCTCTGTCCCCCCCTTATCCTCCTGCCTTCAATCTTTCCCAGCATCAGGGTCTTTTCTAATGAGTCAGTTCTTCATATCAGGTGGCCAAAGTATTGGACTTTCAGCTTCAACATCAGTCCTTCCAATGAACATTCAGGACTGATTTCCTTTAGGATAGACTGATTGGATCTCCTTGCAGTCCAAGGGACTCTCTAGAGTCTTCTCCAATACCACAGTTCAAAGCATCAATTCTTGGGTGCTCAATTTTCTTTATAGTCCAACTCTCACATTCATACACAACTACTGGAAAAACCATAGCTTTGACTAGATGGACCTTTGTTGGCAAAGTAATGTCTCTGCTTTTTAATATGCTGTCTAGGTTGGCCACAGCTTTTCTTCCAAGGAGCAAGCATCTTTTAACTTTATGGCGCAGTCACCATCTGCAGTGATTTTGGAGCCCTCCAAAATAAAGTCTGTCACTGTTTCCATTGTTTCCCCATCTATTTGCCATGAAGTGATGGGACCAGATGCCATGATCTTAGTTTTCTGAATGTTGAGTTTGAAGCCAGCTTTTTCACTCTTTTCTGTCAATTTCATCAAGAAGCTCTTTAGTTCTTCTTCACTTTCTGCCATAAGGGTGGTGTCATCTGCATATCTGAGGTTATTGATTTCTCCAAGCAGTCTTGATTCCAGCTTGTGCTTCATCCAGCCCAGCATTTCTCATGATGTACTCTGCATATAAGCTAAATAAGCAGGGTGGCAATATACAGCCTTGATGTACTCCTTTTCCTATTTGAAATCAGTCTGTTGTTCCATGTCCAGTTCTGTTTCTTCTTGACCTGCATACAGATTTCTCAGGACGCAGGTCAGGTGGTCTGGTATTCCATCTGTTTCAGAATATCTTCTGCTTCTGTTAGGTCCACACCGTTTGTGTTCTTTACTGTGCCCATCTTTGCATGAAATGTTTTCTTGGTATCTCTAATTTTCTTGAAGAGATCTCTAGTATTTCCCATTTATTGTTTTCCTCTATTTCTTTGTATTGATCACTGAGGAAGGCTTTCTTATCCCTCTGTGCTATTATTTGGAACTCGGCATTCAAATGGGTATATTTTTCCTTTTCTCCTTTGCCTTTGGCTTCTTTTCTTTTCTCAGCTATTTGTAAAGCCTCCTCAGACAACAATTTTGCCTTTTTTTATTTCTTTTTCTTGGGGATGGTCTTAATCACTGCCTCCTGTACAATGTCTTGAACCTCCATCCATAGTTCTTTAGGCACTCTGTCCATCAGGTCGAATTCCTTGAATCTTTTTGTCACTTCTGCTATATAATCATGAGGGATTTGACTTAGTTCATACCTGAATGTTCTAGTGGTTTTCCTTTGTTTCTTCTACTTAAGTCTGAATTTGGCAATAAGGAGCTCATGATCTGAGCCACAGTCAGCTCCTGTTCTTGTTTTTGCTGATTGTATAGAGCTTCTCTATCTT